>NC_138137.1:56548347-57081984 GCF_964188305.1 Podarcis bocagei
CCAATGTCACTCCAGTGCATGTCCTGCCCAGGGCATACCCCAGCGGGCTCCTGCTTCGCCCTGCCCCAGGCGCTGGTAAATGTGTCCTCTTTTTTTTGCTCTTCAAAATACAACAACCCTACGTGTTTTTGGGTAGGGGAAGCATATTCTATGTTTAAGGTGCATAAGAGGTGTGTTGAATTTAAGACTACTTGTGTGTTATTTGCGCACCAAATGGGACAGACCAGAGGCGCCATCTTGCAAGGGTGATGGGGGGGGGCAATGTTGTGTGTGTTACATCAGGACGTCAGTAGGAGCTGGGGGTGGAGCTGAAGGCAATGGCCATGTACCTTCAATGGCTGGTGGCTTCTCCACACTGGCTAGATGCTGCTTCCCAACTCCTTCCCCTCCGAAGAAGAAGAAGAAGAAGAAGAAGAAGAGAGGGGGGGAGGAGGAGAAGGAGTTTGGATTTGATATCCCGCTTTATCACTATCTGAAGGAGTCTCCAAGTGGCTAACATTCTCCTTTCCCCTCCTCCCCCACAACAAACACTCTGTGAGGTGAGTGAGGCTGAGAGACTTCAGAGAAGTGTGACTAGTCCAAGATCACCCAGCAGCTGCATGTGGAGGAGCGGGGAAGCGAACCCGGTTCACCAGATTATGAGTCCACCGCTCTTAACCACTACACCATACAGGAGGAGAGGGAGAGGAAGAGGAGGAGGAAGAGGAAGAGGAAGAGGAGGAGGAGAGGAAGAGGAGGAGGAAGAAGAGGAAGAGAAAGAGGAGGAGAGGAAGAGGAAGAGGAGGAGGAGGAGGAGCCGGCCACTGGAGTCGCAGCACCCTCAGTTCAATGCTCAGCCTCCTTCTCCCCCTCAACATTGGGCGACCTGGCCCCCTCCCATGATATTTTGAGGGGCCCCAAAACATCTCAGACCAGAGGAGCTGGCCCCTCTGAGCCAAACCTATGCTAAGCACCAACCAAACTGGAAAATGGTGCAACTGGACACCTCCATCTGCCCCAAATGCAACAAAACATGTCTCTCCTGTATCAGCCTCTCCAACCACAGCAGGAGCTGTAACCCTCCAAAAGTTTGACTTTGCCTCCAAAAGGCACACTCTTCCATTGTCTCCCAGGACAGACGGATGCCAAGAACTGGTCCAGCTACCTTCCTCTTGCGGGGTGGTCCCAGCAGAGCAACACCCATCACAGGCACTGTTCAGTTTAGAGCCTGCAGAGCCCTGGATGAAGCATTGATGTGTGCAAAAAACAACAACAAAAAACCTGCTTTCGACTTCTCTGGAAATTCCTTGGAGGTTTTGGCTCAGCAACGAACCTCCAAATTTGTTTATCTTGAAATTTCACTTTAGGCTAGACTCGGCGGCTGCGTAAGGATATGCTACACCAACCCTATCCCCCTCCCTAAACAAGTTCACTCGTCTCATCAGAACTCTTTTTGATTCCTACGTAACCGCACTGAGGATATTTCTCCCCGGCAGAAACCTCTACATTCAATTACAAGAAAATGGTTTGGGCGAAAGTCAGCGGTGACCCCGCATAGCCTGCGCTGGCCTCCCTGACTCAGTACCATCAATCCACACATTTCCAGTTGCCAAGGGATGGCAACCAATCGAATCCAAAAGTTCCATAGGCTGCGTTTCTGCCAAACGGCATTGGAAGTGGCTTAACGAAATCCCATAGAAACATCAGCTGCCACAATGGAGGAGAGAGAGAGAATAGATAGATGATAGATAGATAGATAGATAGATAGATAGATAGATAGATAGATGATAGATAGAAGAAGAGGAGGAGTTTGGATTTGATATCCCGCTTTATCACTACCCGAAGGAGTCTCCAAGTGGCTAACATTCTCCTTTCCCCTTCTCCCCCACAACAAACCCTCTGTGAGGTGAGTGGGGCTGAGAGACTTCAGAGAAATGTGACTAGCCCAAGGTCACCCAGCAGCTGCATGTGGAGGAGCGGGGAAGCGAACCCAGTTCCCCAGATTACGATTCTACCGCTCTTAACCACTACACCACACTGGCTCGATAGATAGATAGATGATAGATAGATAGATAGATAGATAGATAGATAGATAGATAGATAGATAGATAGATGATAGATAGATGATAGATAGATAGATATGGACCAGGGGTAGGCAACCTAAGGCCCGGGGGCCAGATCCGGCCCAATCGACTTCTCAATCCAGCCCACAGACGGTCCAGGAATTAGCGTGTTTTTTACATGAGTAGAATGTGTCCTTTTATTTAAAATGCATCTCTGAGTTATTTGTGGGACATAGGAATTCATTCATTCCCCCCCCCCAAAAAAAAAGTCCGGCCCACCACATGGTCTGAGGGACAGTGGACTGGCCCATGGCTGAAAAAGGTTGCTGACCCCTGATATAGATAGATAGAACTTCTTCTTTTGTGTATAATTTTCTTTAAGTTTTTCTATTTTACATTTTAGAATATTCATTTAAGCTACCTTAAAATATCAGTGACTTCCCTTCTTCTCTTTCCATGGTTCAGTTTGCATGCCATAAATCTCTGCACATTTTACATAAACTAAACCATTCCATATTCCATTATTGCATCCATCAAAACTTATTTACACTGTTGAATTTATCTTAAGGCTGCCAACGTTTTCAAGTGTACACAATTCCCACCCCCGCCCCCATATATTCAATAAACAGTTTCCAATCTTCTCTAAATGTATTTTCGTCTTGTTCTCTTATTCTATATATGTTAGGTCCGCAAGTGGTGCATATTCCATCAGCTTAAGTTGCCATTCTTCTTTAGATGGGACCTCGCTCGTTTTCCATTTTGGGGCTAACGAAACACAAGCTGCAGTAGGGGCATACATAAATAACCTTTTTTGACACCTCGGAATTTCCATCTGAATTATCCCCAACAAAAAGGACTCTGGTTTTTTTTGGGGGGGAAGTACTTTTAAACATTTTTTTCAATTCATTATAAATTTTATCCTTTTATCTCTTTTAACTCTTTTATCCTTTTACAAGTCCAGTGATGCTTTGAAGAGTCAGTGAAGGCCACCATCTTGGATGACTTTTTTTTTAAAAAAACTAACTTATTAAAATTTTTAGAAATATAACAGAAAAAATTAAAAAGGAAAAAGGAAAATACAAAATAAAAACAGTTAAAAACATACATTATTTCTTTTACTTATTTTCTTTTAACTTATTTCCCGGACCTCCTCATACCTCCCTTTTTTGTATTCCACTTCCATTTATTGGTTCAGCAAATCCTTATCATTAGATTTTAACCCATTTCTAACCCTTTTTTCATATTCTCTTAAATCATTACAGCTGGAAACCCCTTAGTTGCTATCCAACATCATTCTATCATTCATTAATTTTACAATATTTCTGTAGATAGTCTTTAAATTTCTTCCAGTCTTCTTCCACGACTCTTCTCCCTGGTCTCGGATTCTGCCAGTCATTTCTGCCAATTCCATATAGTCCATCACCTTCATCTGCCATTCTTCCAAAGTGGGTATTTAAAGGTACCCACCTTTATTTAAAGTATTTAAAGGAAGATCTTGTGTCTTCCAATACTTTGCAATAAGTATTCTTGCTGCTGTTGTGGCGTACATAAAGAGAGTTCTGTCCTTCTTTGGCACCAATTGGCCGACAATGCCCAGAAGAAAGGCCTCTGGTTTCTTCAAGAAGGTATATTTAAATACCTTTTTCAATTCATTATATATCATTTTCCAGAAAGCCTTAATCCTTGGGCACGTTCACCAAAGGTGAAAGAATGTACCTTCCGTTTCCTTACATTTCCAGCATTTATCATCGGGCAAATGGTAAATTTTTGCAAGCTTGACTGGGGTCATGTACCACCTGTATATCATTTTCATAATATTCTCTCTTTAGGCATTACATGCCGTAAACTTCATACCTGTGGTCCATAACTGTTCCCAGTCAGCAAACATAATGTTATGTCCAACATCCTGTGCCCATTTAATCATAACAGATTTCACCATTTCATCCTGAGTATTCCATTTCAACAGCAAGTTATACATTTTTGACAAATTCTTAGTTTTGGGTTTTAGCAGTTCTGTTTCTAGTTTTGATTTTTCCACCTGGAAGCCAATTTTCTTATCCAAATCTCGGATGACTTTAAATGAGGATTGGACAAATTCATGGAGAATAGGACTTTGTTGGGATACTGCCGGGGAGACGGGGGCATCAGGCAGGCCCCCAGCTGGCTCCAGCCACCGGCCGGCAGCCGGACGATCACCAGTCTCCCTTGGAACAGCATCAATCAGCGACATGAGCCTCTGAAATCTTCAGAGGATTGTACACGCTCTATCAGCAGAGTGAATAAATCTTCTCACAGCAGAAGAGGAGGACAGAGCCATGTGTAAGCAGTACATTACAGCATTTTATTCAGCAGCAGGAGCAAAGGAAAAAACATGTCTGCTTCCCTTCATGTCCAGCAAAACAAAAGCTATATACAAACGGAAGTTCCCAGCAAGCTCTGGAAGTAAACAGGCATGTGACACACAACAGTCATGCCTGTACCCTTTTAAGGTGGAACGGAACTATATCCTAACAGACTTATCAATGGCTGTTAGCCAATATGGCTATGCTCAGAGGCTTTTGAATACCAGTTTCTGGGAGTCACAAGTGGGCAGAGAGCTGTTGTGCTCTGTGATGAAAAAGCTGGTTTTGCTGGACAGGTGTTTCTCCTCTTTTTTTTTCCTGCCATCAAATGGTTAACAAATGGCAGCCTCTGATTGGCTGTGATTCCAGGAGGGAGAGTTTAAAAGGAGAGGATTTGAAGAGAGACAGTTAGTGGAGAGTGAGGGTTGGTTAAGGTGGGGTTGGAATTGAGGCTGGAGAGGTTAGCAGAAAGGTAGGGAGACAGGTTAGGAGATAGGTTGAGGTATAAAGAGTGAATGGGAGAAAGAGCTGGTTCTGGAAAAACAACTTCCACTCTGAGCGTATCGTGAGGGACAGAGTGTGGTGTCCAGTCGGAGGAATAGACTGGAATTTTACTGGGAGACCAAGGTTGAGCCCAGAGGAGTAGGAGCTGGAAAGGAATGGCCTACTTGGGTCTCAAATCTTGTCTGGAGGGGAGAGATTCTTCTAAGGAAAAGAAGAAACTCTCAAATCCAGTGAAATAATAATAATAATAAAATAATAATTTATTATTTATACCCCGCCCATCTGGCTGGGTTTCCCCAGCCACTCTGGGCGGCTTTCAACAGAATATTAAAATACAATAATCTATTAAACATTAAAAGCTTCCCTAAACAGGGCTGCCTTCAGATATCTTCTAAAAGTCTGGTAGTTGCTTATTTCCTCGACATCTGGTGGGAGGGTGTTCCACAGGGTGGGTGCCACCACCGAGAAGGCCCTCTGCCTGGTTCCCTGTAACCTCACTTCTCACAGGGAGGGAACCGCCAGAAGGCCCTTGGCGCTGGACCTCAGTGTCCAGGCAGAACGATAGGGGTGGAGATGCTCCTTCAGGTATACTGGACCGAGGCCGTTTCAGAAGAAACTCTCAAACCCAGTGAAAGGAGGTGTGCATTGAGCGCACTTTGGTCTATTACTTAAAGTACCTCAGATCAGGATTGTCAAAGGGGGTGGATAACTGAAAGAAAACATCACCGTATAAAATAACCAAACGCAAAAACAACTGAGGACGAATTAAAGTGAAATCGCACTGTATTCCTGAAGCAACCTAAGTTTAATCCACTTGGTTAAATGCCAGTTGCCTTAAATAAATCTTTATTTATTTCTTTTTTGAAGAAAACCTGTCTGAGACTCCAACTTACTAAATATCCCCTCACAAAGGTCCCCCGCAGGATACTGTGGGTTAGATTTTTAAGAGGAAAGGAGAAGAAACCTTCGGGTTAAGGGTAATTCAGTGAGGTGGGGGCAATTTCTCTAAGAGTGGGCCCAACGGCGTGAGAGGAAAATTGGGTCTCCAGCTGTTTTTAGACTACAACTCCCATCATGCCTAGCTAGCAGGACCAGTGGTCAGGGATGATGGGAATTGTAGTCCCAAAACAGCTGGAGACCCAAGTTTGGGAAACCCTGGTCTTGGCACATGACCACAACAGCTGGCCAAGTTCATGTGGATGAAGGTTTTCAGGTTAAAACCAACACTTTGCTTTGAACTGGACAAGCGGCGTGAGAGGTTGTTTGGAAACTAGTTGGTACCAGCAGCAAGGGATGGATGAATTCACAAACTGCAGTTTCTCTCAGTTTCCCCATTTGAAGATTAAAGATAAAGGGACCCCTGACCATTAGGTCCAGTCGTGGCCGACTCTGGGGTTGTGGCACTCATCTCGCTTTATTGGCCGAGGGAGCCGGCGTAGAGCTTCTGGGTCATGTGGCCAGAATGACTAAGCCTCTGGCAAACCAGAGCAGCGCACGGAAACGCTGTTTACCTTCCCGCCGGAGTGGTACCTATTTATCTACTTGCACTTTGAAGTGCTTTCGAACTGCTAGGTTGGCAGGAGCTGGGACCGAGCAGCGGGAGCTCACCCCATCGCGGGGATTCGAACCGCCGACCTTCTGATTGGCAAGTCCTAGGCTCTGTGGTTTAATCCACAGCACCACCTGTGTCCCATTTGAAGATTAGCTCGCCCCATTTCCACATGAGTTTACCATTAAAAAGAAAACATGCACATAACTGCACAGAAATTTGTATGCATTTTGCACACCTTTCTCCGAATGCATGCTTTAAAAAGGCAATTATGCCTAGTGTGCACATTTTTAAGCTGTGCATCTTTATACACAATGTTCACTTTCAGGTGTATTTTAGTGCATATGCACCTGAAATGCACTTTTTTTTGGGGGGGGAGCAATCTTTCACATATTTTGAACGGAACTGCACCATAAAATTTGTAGAAGTTCAGATTTCATAGCTGCAAATGGGCTGAGTTTCATGTTGCATAGTGCAAATTAGGTGGATTGGCATTAAAATGTGTAGCACATTATTTATTCCCTGAAGTTAGAAGATATTACATTTTGAAATAACGGAAGTCACCCAGCTGCCCTCAAAGGTGGTCTCATCTAGAGTGCATTGTTACCAGAGCAGAGACCATATAGCACTGGTCCTGAAAAACCTACATTGGCTCCTAGTACATTTCCAAGCACAATTCAAAGTATTGCTGCTGACCTTTGAAGCCCTAAAAGGCCTCGGTCCTGTATACCTGAAGGAGCGTCTCCACCCCCATTGTTCTGCCCGGACACTGAGGTCCAGCTCTGAGGGCCTTCTGGCGGTTCCCTCACTGCGAGAAGCCAAGTTACAGGGAACCAGGCAGAGGGCCTTCTCGGTGGTGGTGCCCGCCCTGTGGAACGCCCTCCCTTCAGATGTCAAGGAAATAAACAACTATATGACTTTTAGAAGACATCTGAAGGCAGCCCTGTTTAGGGAGGTTTTTAATGCTTGATGTTTTTATTCTGTTTTTAAATATGCTGTAAGCCTCCTAGAGTGGTTGGGGAAACACAGTCAGATGGGTGGGGTATAAATAAAATTAATAATAATAATAATAATAATAATAATAATAATAATAATAATAATAAATAATTTGTGGATGCTGCCCCAGTGAAAGCATGATTTCTTTTGGTAATAGCTGATTTTCGATTCTAACACTTCTATATGGTTTCCATTTGTACGATTTGACATATGATTGCAAACTGCTTTGATGCTCTTCATGCTTAGTGGTCTATAGATATATATAAATAAGTATATACATTCCTTTGAAATGGCATATCACTGATCTAAAAAATCCCAATGGCATTTTGGCACAGCCCTAGCCTTCAATCGGTCTTTCTTCTTTCGAAACATCCATCCCCTTGTAAGACACACCCGTGATTAGTAAATCACCATCTCTCTCTACCGACACCCCATTATTCACGAAACCGCACTCAACCCGCCATGTCGAGAGTCAGTGGAAAGTCTTACCGAGGTGCCCACACACAGACTGGGAGAACTCATTCAACAACACCTCTGTGTTTATTCTATTTGTTAGCGAGGGATGTGCCAACTTGGCCCGTGAGCCATGTGGAAGAATAATAATGTGAATTTGGATTCTGCGCTGGGAGAGCTTAGTCCACAACTTCACAAGGAGTTGTCCTATGAAAGAATGAGTCTTTGTGGAAGGTGTGAATTGGCATCGATCAACCTTGAAAGAAATAGCCTTGTTGTTATTTCACTGAAAGGAAGAACCTTTCTAGGAACATCCAGGATAGCAGGCTGGGATATTGCAAAAAGCAGACAGCGGGCATAGGGCGAATTTTCACATTAATCAAGGTCCCCAAACCTGTATCAACAAGACTATTTATTTATTTAAATTTTACTTATACTTTTCAGATAGATACATTTCACTGATTTTACAATCATTTGGATATTTCAAAACTTGACTTCCTTCCCCCTCTTTCTGCAGTTCTTAAATTTATATTTAATATCTTCTGCATATCCAAATTAACTTAACTTATTTGTTTATCTTCTTTAAATATATACTCTTATGTAACTGCAGGTTATTTTTATCTGCCATTATTTTTATCTGTGTACAATTTAACTGTAAATATTCAATAAACCATTTCCATTCTTTTATAAAAAGTTTGTTATCTTGATTTCTTATTCTTCCGGTAAGTTTCGCCACTTCTGCATATTCCATAAATTTTTATATCCATTCTTCCTTTGTTGGAACTTCTTCTTTCCATTTTCCTTTTTGCTACTGTAGTCGCATACACGAACAAGTTTCTATACAATTTAGGTAGTTCTATCCCTATAATTCCCAAGAAAAAGGCTTCTGGGTTGTTGTTTTTACAAACGTTATTTTAAACATCCTTTTCATTTCATTGTATATCATTTCCCAGTAAGCATTAACCTTACTACAAGACCACCCCATATGATAAAAAGAACCTTCTTTCTCTTTACATTTCCAACACCTGTATTGACAAGACTTGGCTAAGAAAATGGTTCCTCTGCAAGTATAGAATCACAGAACTGTGGAGTTGGAAGGGGGTACCAAAGGATCATCCGCCTGAGGCAGAGGATCCGGTGCGGACTGAGATTCCTCTGGTTCCGAGTCTGAGCCCGAGTCCCAGGCCATCACACTTACTGGTTTCCCACAGGCAACTGGGTGCCCATTGCGTGGCGAGTTCCCACCCCCCACCAGGATAAATAAAGACACAAGACACAATAATATAAGGTTAATTGGGTGAATTAGGCCACAACTTTATTGAATTCAGGAATGAGAGGCATTGGCTTAGGCATTTGTCCTAACAACTATCCGGCTCCAGCCCATTTGCTGGAGACACGGGGAAGGGTTAACACTATATCGGGGGAGTCTCCTGCCGAGGCACTTCGACTAGGAGCTCCCCTGGGTCACCGCTCTGGGGCGTGCCTTTGGCCCTCACCTCCATAGGCTTCGGACAGGGCCACGCCCCCCGGAGTCCTTTAACGAACTACCCTTCGCTCACTGGGGGGAGGTGATGGCGTTCCTCCCCCCCACACACATCCTCTTAACCCCTTCTTACCAATGCCTACTGCCAATGCCGAGAAGTTGTAACGAGTTGCTACGAGGTAGGCGAAAAACCAAAAGGCTAGAAATTGCCAGTTGGGAAAAATTCCTACCATGCCCCTTGTGGCGACAGACCGAAGTCCATAGCAAAGTCAAAGGCCTACCTAAAGCCCACTTAAAGGGAGGGAGGGTGGGAAAACATGAGGGCTAGCCGGCGAAAAGAGGGCGAGCCCCCTCTGCACCGGCCCTAAATAGGACAGGCCACGCCCCCCCAGCCAGCTGATTGGCTGGCTTGGGGGGGCAGGCCCGGCCAGGATTCCCCTGCTCTCGCGGGGGCTGAAACCAGCCCCCCACTCACGTGGGGTGGGCGTGAAGCCCGCAACCCCACCTCCTGGGCAAGCTGGAAGTGGCTCTGTGAAAACAGGATGCTGGACTAGGTGGGTCATTGGCCTGATCCTGCAGGCTCCTCTTATGTTCTCACCAGCATCTCCACACTGGGCTGAGTCTCCCCAGTCAGTGCAGGAAAAACGGACCTGGATGGAACAATGGCTTGGCTCAGCCAAAAGCCACCCTGGTTGCCTTCTGGAGGCAAGGCAGGGTAGACACTGAAGAAACAAACAAAGTAGTGTCCTATGTTCCTGAACTGAATGGAGAGCAAAAGCTGTGAATGGGCCCCATGGAAAACAGTTTTTCACCCAGACTTTTCTTCTTCTTCTCTGGAGCCCCTTGAGAAAGAGGTTCAAACCCTGAACCTCTGGGTCAAACCCTCAGATCAGACAGCTCCAATTAGGAAAGCTTTGTACTACAGTGGTACCTCGGTTTTCAAACATCTCAGAAGTTGAACATTTCAGTTTTCAAATGCCATAAACCTGGAAGTAAATGCTTCGGTTTTCAAACACGGCTTGGGAGTCGAACATGCCACGTGGCTTCCACTGAGTGCAAGATCTGGAGGCCTAGCTGTCAGCTGTCAGCTGTTGAGTTTTTGATTTTTGAATGTTTCAGAACTCGAAAAATTCCAAAGGGATATGTGAATTAAAGGAGAAATGTGTTATGAAAGTGAAAGAGCAGCTGTTAATAGCCCTGTGTACCATTGTTGGACAGTGTTCTCGAAGCTACAAACATGAGTTTGACCAAACTGAAGGAGGCAGTGGAAGACAGGAGTGCCTGGCATGCTCTGGTCCATGGGTCACAAAGAGTTGGACCCAATTATCATAGAATCATAGAATCATAGAATCATAGAGTTGGAAGAGACCACAAGGGCCATCGAGTCCAACCCCCCGCCAAGCAGGAAACACCATCAGAGCACTCCTGACATATGGTTGTCAAGCCTCTGCTTAAAGACCTCCAAAGCAGGAGACTCCACCACACTTCTTGGCAGCAAATTCCAATGTCGAACAGCTCTTACTGTCAGGAAGTTCTTCCTAATGTTTAGGTGGAATCTTCTTTCTTGTAGTTTGGGTCCATTGCTCCGTGTCCGCTTGTCTGGAGCAGCAAAAAACAACCTTTCTCCCTCCTCTATGTGACATCCTTTTATATATTTGAACATGGCTATCATATCACCCCTTAACCTCCTCTTCTCCAGGCTAAACATGCCCAGCTCCCTTAGCCGTTCCTCATAAGGCATCCTTTCCAGGCCTTTGACCATTTTGGTTGCCCTCCTCTGGACACGTTCCAGTTTGTCAGTGTCCTTCTTGAATTAAATGACTAAACAACAACAACCATCCTTCAATGGCAACAAATCATTGGATCAGAATTTATAATGCATTATTACTTTTGATGGGGCAAGAATGCAACCAGCCAGTGGAGATCTAGCTACCAAATGCGTAACATACAATTGTCCGGCTGGCTGCTTTTGACATTCCTGGCCCAACTAGCCTTTGGTGCCAAGGAAGCCACTCAGAGAGCTGGCAAGGAGCCCCATAAACCTGCAAGGCTTTTAAAATCCCATTATGCACAATACACTGACTAATTTAGTGTGCAAAAAAAATTGGACAAAAAAAATGGACGAAACACTGATGTGCTCAAACCCTTGCCCCCAAATGGTAACCATTTTGGAATTTATCCTTGGAACCAATATTATTTTTGGGAGAGACTGGATGTTCATATATTTATATGAGCAGGCTTCAGATTATCCTCTTCGACTGTTTTCTCAGAGGAGAAATTCCAGAATGACGTCCCTGAACCAAAATGGGTGGTTCAGGAAAGGTCTGCCAAACTAAGGCAGTTTTGACTATCCCTCTATCTTAGATGGGCCTGGGGAAACTTTGGCTGTCCAAAAGTTATTGGACTATGTCTCCCATCATCCCTGGTCATTGGTCACTTCTGGCTGAGGATTATGGGAGCTGGAATCCAGCAGCATGGGGGGGGGGGGTCAGGTTAGCCAACTGTCAGGTCTGTTGGTGATTGCTTGCAAGTAAACATTCAAGACTCCGACTTGTCTTTTGCAGGTTTTATTTAGTGCAACTATGTACAGTTCAGAGATCCAGAGTTCATGTCTGTCTGTGATGGCCTGGGAATCTGATTCAGAGGCTGAACCGGATGAATCCCAGCCTGCACAGGAGTCCCCGCCTCCAGGGCCGGCTGAGCCGGGCCAGGGCCTTGAATCTGAAGGGCCCTCACCTGTGCCGGATCCTCAGGAGCAGACACCAGATGTATCCACTCTGGCTCCTGAGGTGATGGAGGACCCATTGCCTCCAGGTGCTCCTCTCCCAGCCCTGTCAGGGGAAGCTGAGGTTCCCTCTGGGTCCAGTAACCCTCCAGCCTCTCTTGAGCTGCAGAGGCTCAGGGCAGAGAGGCGGAGGGAACTAAGTTCCCGCAGGAGGAGTACTCGCCTCCAGGCCAGGAGAGGCGAGTCACCTGTGGACCGGGACTGCCCTATGCCTCAGAGGAGATAAAGGCTAGTCAGCCCAGTCCCAGGTTGTGGGAGCAACAGCATTGGAAACCTGTTTCTGCGAGCACCCAGACCTGTTTTTCCGGAGTTCCCAACCACGCCCGGCTTCTTGCTTTGGACCCCGCTTCACCCTTGGTGAACAGTCTCCAGACCCTCGGCCCAGGACCGGACTTTGACCACGCCTCACGGTACCCCCCCCCCGTGACCAGCACACTGTCTCAGTCACTTGCAGATTCTGGGAGTGGCTTTTTCCGGCCCGTCCCCCCAGCATAAGAACTTAGACACACACACACACCCGAATCTCCGCCTCCCCTTCTTATGTTTCATACCTCTGCAAAAACTGGGCGACAGAAGCTGCATGTTTGTCTCCCGACCAGCCTGGCTGAGCGAGGTGCTTTGGCTCACAGTAAAGTCTGTGAGCCTCTGCCTCGCTTCGCCTGAGGCGTCACTCTCTCCACTGCCCAACGAAGTACTACTGCTCAGCAACGTTGGAGGTTCCCTGTTCTCTTCTGCCCCCCTCCCCCCTTTGGATGGCAGTACCCTGACACCAACCTTTGATCAAAACATCTTCCCTTTACAGGGCCTATTAGTGGTTTGTCCCTTATAGTCTAGGCTTGACGCAACATCATTCTAAAACAGTATTTCTCAGAGTGGGCAGTATTGCCCTCTGAAGGGCGGTGAGTTTGCCCAGTTGGGCACTCAGAGGCAAGAGGGTGGCAGGGTGGCAATGAAGGTGTAAATGACTCTCAGATTGTTGGATCAAGTTCATCATTTTTGTGGAATTAGCTGAACCAAATACTTTCCATTGGCTGTGAATAAATGTGCAATTTGCTGTTACTGTCTTGAATTTTATTGCGTTATTATCTCCCGCAAACCACTATTCTGAAGATTATTTTTTACAAGGTAGAATCACAGAATCGTGGAGTTGAAAGGGACCACGAGAGCCAGTGTGGTGTAGTGGTTAAGAGCGGTAGTCTTGTAATCTGGGGAACCGGGTTCATGTCTCCGCTCCTCCACATGCAGCTGCTGGGTGACCTTGGGCTAGTCACACTTCTTTGAAGTCTCTCAGCCCCACTCACCTCACAGAGTGTTTGTTGTGGGGGAGGAAGGGAAAGGAGACTGTTAGCCGCTTTGAGACTCCTTAAAGGGAGTGAAAGGCAGGATATCAAATCCAAACTCTTCTTCTTCTTCTTCTTCATCTAGTCCAACACCCTGCAATGCAGAAAGATTTTGCCCAATGTGGGGCTTGAACCCACGACACTGAGTTTAAGAGTCTCCTGCTCTACCAGCTGGAGGCTGAGTTTATGAATCCAAGGAGGGGTGGCCCAAAAGAGTTTGGGAACTGATCTAAAATGGTATGGTTTGTTTAATCTCTGATTCTGGAAGGGAGAAGTCCTCCGTTTCATTGTAGTAGCTCCTGGTTCCCTTCCAGGTTCGTCCTGTATTTCTTCTGCGTCACAAAACTAGGTGTGTGAGAGAGTGAGTGTGGGTGTGGGTGTGTGGAACTAACGGAAGCTCCCCTCCTGGAGCACGTTGCTGTAAAGTATGCACAAATGCTCCAGGAGGAGGTTATGAGGCATCCCTGGAGACCACCATAACTGTTCTGGAACATGGAACGCGAGGAGGAAGGGGACAATTTGCGGGTAGACCTCCAAAGGAAGGAAAGGAATATTCCATCGACAGCTTCCAATGTGGGTGTGATGTGTGGCTCTGCTCTTCAGCCGAGGGTGGCTAATTGGAAGCGAGCAGCGACTTAATTGCAACTTGCTAATTCCCGGTTGTTAAGGACGGTCGTATAAAAGACCGAAAGAGAACGAGGTGGGGGGAAAGAGAGAGAGTGAGAGAGAAAAAAAATAAAGAGAAAGAAAGGCAGGCTGGCGTTAACACGCAGCAATTTACACCTCCTGTCCAGATCATAACTCTTGGCCTCTGGTGCCTTCCACACTCCTGAGATTTATGGCCGATGGCCTCAACGCGGTCGCGAAATGGCAAGGCACCGAGACCTTGCGGTGAGATGGACTGAGGTTATTCAAGTCTCCAGGGCCAGATGAACTGCATCCAAGAGTATTAAAAGAACTGGCAGATGTGATCTCAGAACCACTGGCAGTCATCTTCGAGAAATCCTGGAGAACAGGCGAAGTCCCGGCAGACTGGAGGAGGGCAAATGTTGTCCCTATTTTCAAAAAGGGGAAAAGAGAGGACCCAAATAATTACCGCCCAGTCAGTCTGACATCAATAGCAGGGAAGATTCTGGAGCAGATCATTAAGCAAACAGTCTGTGAGCACCTAGAAAGGAATGCTGTGATCACCAATAGTCAGCATGGATTTCTGAAAAATAAGTCATGTCAGACTAACCTGATCTCATTTTTTGACAGAATTACAAGCCTGGTAGATGAAGGGAACTCAGTGGATATAGCCTACCTTGATTTCAGTAAGGCATTTGACAAGGTGCCCCATGATATTCTTGTAAAGAAGCTGGTAAAATGCGGTCTTGACTCTGCTACCACTCAGTGGATTTGTAACTGGCTGACTGACCGAACCCAAAGGGTGCTCATCAATGGTTCCTCTTCATCCTGGAGAAAAGTGACTAGTGGGGTGCCACAGGGTTCTGTCTTGGGCCCGGTCTTATTTAACATCTTTATCAACGACTTGGATGATGGACTCAAGGGCATCCTGATCAAATTTGCAGATGACACCAAACTGGGAGGGGTGGCTAACACCCCAGAGGACAGGATCACACTTCAAAACGACCTTGACAGATTAGAGAACTGGGCAAAAACAAACAAAATGAATTTTAACAGGGAGAAATGTAAAGTATTGTACTTGGGCAAAAAAAATGAGAGGCACAAATACAAGATGGGTGACACCTGGCTTGAGAGCAGTACATGTGAAAAGGATCTAGGAGTCTTGGTTGACCACAAACTTGACATGAGCCAACAGTGTGACGCGGCAGCTAAAAAAGCCAATGCAATTCTGGGCTGCATCAATAGGAGTATAGCATCTAGATCAAGGGAAGTAATAGTGCCACTGTATTCTGCTCTGGTCAGACCACACCTGGAGTACTGTGTCCAGTTCTGGGCACCACAATTCAAGAAGGACACTGACAAACTGGAACGTGTCCAGAGGAGGGCAACCAAAATGGTCAAAGGCCTGGAAACGATGCCTTATGAGGAACGGCTAAGGGAGCTGGGCATGTTTAGCCTGGAGAAGAGGAGGTTAAGGGGTGATATGATAGCCATGTTCAAATATATAAAAGGATGTCACATAGAGGAGGGAGAAAGGTTGTTTTCTGCTGCTCCAGAGAAGCGGACACGGAGCAATGGATCCAAACTACAAGAAAGAAGATTCCACCTAAACATTAGGAAGAACTTCCTGACAGTAAGAGCTGTTCGACAGTGGAATTTGCTGCCAAGGAGTGTGGTGGAGTCTCCTACTTTGGAGGTCTTTAAGCAGAGGCTTGACAACCATATGTCAGGAGTGCTCTGATGGTGTTTCCTGCTTGGCAGGGGGTTGGACTCGATGGCCCTTGTGGTCTCTTCCAACTCTATGATTCTATGATTCTATGAAAACAAAACGGGAGCTTAATTTATGGGAATGCTTCTTTGGACAGGAACCCCAGGCCAAGCACAGCTCTCTTCTAGTGGAAAAATGGGGTTGCAAAGCATTTCCTTATTCATTCTGTCTAGGGGAATATATCGTGGACTTTCTCCCTCATCTCATTCTGCTCTTTTCCTTTCCTCTGCAGAGCCAGAGTGGTGAAGTGGTTAAGAGCGGTGGACTCGTAATCTGGTGAACCGGGTTCGCGTCTCTGCTCTTCCACATGCAGCTGCTGGGTGACCTTGGGCTAGTCACACTTCTTTGAAGTCTCTCAGCCCCACTCACCTCACAGAGTGTTTGTTGTGGGGGAGGAAGGGAAAGGAGAATGTTAGCCGCTTTGAGACTCCTTCGGGCAGTGATAAAGCGGGATATCAAATCCAAACTCCTCCTCCTCCTCCTCCTCCTCCTCCTCCTCCTCCTCCTCCTCCTCTTCTTCTTCTTCTTCTTCTTCTTCTTCTTCTTCTTCTTCTTCTTCCCATTGGTACTGACAATGAGGGGCAGTTGGTTTCTCCTATAGAAGCACAGTTGGCGCCCATTCACCGAAAGACCGCAAGCCAGCGATGGGGGACTTGTGGGTCTCCAGGTTTTACTGGGCTATATCTCCCACCATCCCTGACCACTGTCCTTTCTAGGTGGGGCTGATGGGAGCTAAGGACAGGAGTTAAAGTCCAACATCCATAGAGCCACAGGTTCCCCATCTCTGGTGTGAAGACTCTGTAACAGTGACAGCATCCTGATATTTGGGGTCACCAGCTGCTGGTATGGAGTCTGGGTTTTTCTCTCCCTGTCCCCAGCTCCCAGGAGTAGAGACTTAGGAAGCTCCCCTGTGCTACAGCAGGCTAGTCCTATTCCAACTAGGCCAGATTTGTCTCTGATGTAGTTCCCCCCATTTGCTACTGGACTCCAAGTCCCATCAACCCTAGTCAGCATGGCCAATGGCTGGGGATGGGAGAATTGTAGTCCGTCTGACAGCGGCAAGGATATTGTTAGCCCAGAAATGGAAGCAAGAAGAAATTCCAACGAAAGAAGAATGGCAGATGAAATTAATGGACTATGCAGAATTGGACAAAATGACAGGAAGGATTCGAAACCTCCGGGACCGGAGATTCACAGAAGATCGGAAGAAGTATATGAATTATTTGAAGAGCAACTGTAATCAACAAATTACACTAGTAGGACTACAATAAGTTTGTAAGGAGAAATATACGAAGTGTTACAAAGTAGAAAAAGATAGAGATATTGGTTATGCATTTTGAAATGTAATAGGGAAAATAAGAAATGCATACTAAGAGATTAGATTGGAAAATTTTCAGACAGGACTGATGGAAGTCAAAAAAATTGAGTAAGATGTAAAAGTATGTTTAATTATTGTTGAAAATGGTATGTTAAAAAAACTAATAAAAATTAGCAATGACAAACCTAGACAGCGTCTTAAAAAGCAGAGACATCACATTGCCAACAAAGGTCCGTATAGTTAAAGCTGTAGTTTTCCCAGTAGTGAAGTATGGAAGTGAGAGCTGGACCATAAAGAAGGCTGATCGCTGAAGAATGGATGCTTTTGAATTCTGGTGCTGGAGGAGACTCTTGAAAGCCCCATGGACTGCAAGAAGATCAAACCTCTCCATTCTGAAGGAAATCAGCCCTGAGTGCTCACTGGAAGGACAGATCCTGAAGCTGAGGCGCCAATACTTTGGCCACCTCATGAGAAGAGAAGACTCCCTGGAAAGGACCCTGATGTTGGGAAAGATGGAGAGCACAAGGAGAAGGGGACGACAGAGGACGAGATGGTTGGACAGTGTTCTTGAAGCTACCAGCATGAGTTTGACCAAATTGCGGGAGGCAGTGGAAGACAGGAGAGCCTGGCGTGCTCTGGTCCATGGGGTCACGAAGAGTCGGACACAACTAAACGACTAAACAACAACAACAAGGTACCACAAAGGTCCTCTAGTCCAACTCCATGCAATGCAGGAATCTCAGCTAAGACATCAATGGCAGGTGGCCATCCAATGTATGCTTAAACTTCAGGAGGTTGAACTAGACGAGCCTTGGTTGGGTTGCACTGTTAACAATGGGAAAGGGTCGTAGCTCTATGTCAGAGCGACTGTTTTGCATGCAGAAGGTCCCAGGTTGAAACCCCTGGCATCTACAGGTAGGTCAGAGAAAGAGAAATCCCTGGTTTCCACCCCCGAGAGCCACTGCTGGGCAAGGCAAACAAATGGTCTGACTCAGTCTAAGGCAGCTTCCTGTGTTCCTATGCTGTTTCACCAACTGCAGTTAAAAACAAGCTTCTCACTGTGGATCCCAGGACTCTCTAAGCTTTCAAATGTCTGCAGCATCAGTTCTCTCCAAAGAAACTCACGGCTGGCTTTTGTTTTGCAATATTTCCTGAGAAACGAACCAACCAGGGAAATAACTCAAGGTGGGGAGGCGGAAGGAACTTTGGTTTTGATGGACAGCTCTAGCTTCTCATCACACTGAACTGCTTTTTCCAGGACTTTCCAATCACAGAGATTTGGGGGGGGGGAGGGGTTTTAATAAAAACATTTTTAAAAAAGAAAGAAAAGGAAAGGGATTTAAAACAGTCTGCTTTCCATGAGGGTCTATGCCTTCCCGCACTCCAGTCAAATTGCATTGCCAAGCACAGAGTTAAACTATGGAACTTATTGCCACAGGAGACAGTGATGGGTACCAAATGAGGTAGCTTTCAAAGAGGATTGGATGAATTCATGAAAGAGAGGGCTATTGATGGCTACTAGGCTACTGATGACTACTGATATTTTTAATGTATTTTTAATCTTTTGTTGGAAGCCGCCCAGAGTGGCTGGGGAAATCCAGCCAGACGGGTGAGTGTGACGTTAACATATGAGAGTGCTGGAGGTGAAATAGTTAAACAGGTTACCCAATCAGAACCCAGGGGGTGGAGTCAGAGAGACTATAAAACCAGCTCTGGGAGGGGCGAAGGGAGGAATTCGTTGGGAGGTTGGTTGGAGTGGGAGTGAATTGGGATAGAGTCTGTGGGTAGGTTGAGTTAGTGTAGCGAAATAAGCTGAGTCAGGAATAATTAGGAGCTAGAAGACAAGTAAATATCTGAGAGGTGGTTTAGTGAGCGAGAGCAGGTAGCGGAAGTTATAGGTCTGGATAGGCACCCCATGATTGTAATTGACCGATGACGTTTATGAAACCACACGCTTGTTAAACTGCACTAAATAAAGAGAAGTTTATGTTCCAATTTAACCCTGACTGGACTCAGTATTGTACCAGGTAGGGCCTGGGTGGTGGCAGCGAGAAATAAAGTGGTGGCACAGGGATCAATAGACGGCGAAAAGTCAGAAGACCCTGTGTGATCGCCAAAGAGAGGTAATAATAATAATAATAATAATAATAATAATAATAATAATAATAATAATAAGCCTGATGTTTATGCTCTGCCTGCAGAGTCAGAGGCAGCAATGCTTTTGAATACAAGTTGCTGGAAACTGTAGAAGGGGAGAAGGCTTGAATCCTGCTTGCAGATTTCCCCCAATTATCTCTTTGGCCACTGTGAGAACAGGATACTAGATTGGGAGGACCATTGGCCTAGCCCAGAAGGCTCCTTTCACGTCCTTATGTCCTTTCTCACTTCAGTATCCCTCCTCGTTTTTCCATATGGCCAAACAGAGAGTGTCAGCTGAGGCCAAGGCTGGGCATGTTAAGCCTCTGAGACAACAGCCTTCTCGCCTCTCCCTGCTGTGAGAAAAGGCGATATCAGCGCCTCTAAAGATAGACGCCTGTGCCGTGAGTGACGGGATAGAGATAGGCTTTGTTGCTGTTGCGTTCTGATAAAGCCCCGCCCTTGGATCCCTCTTCTTGGAAAGCTACAAGAGCGCCAAAGGAGATGATGGGCTGTATGGCTGACCCTGTTGAACCGCGGTGGGTATTTTTGATGCTGGGAGAGGGTCAACAAGAGTACCAAGCCATGGCAGATGAAGCTGATTGACTGTATGGGACTGGCAGAAATGACTGGCAGAATCCGTGACCAGGGAGAAGAGTCGGCAGAAGAAGACTGGAAAAAAATTAAGGACTATCTACAAAAATATTGTAAAATTAAGGAATGTTGAATGATGTTGGATTGAACTTAAGGGGTTTCAAGGTGTAATTATGATAAAATGACTTTCTTTTTGTAAGTAAGAATTTAAAGCTACAACAATTTAAGATGTTGAGATAAGGATTTGCTGTATAAACAACTCAAACTGGGTATACAAGAAGGGGAGGTACGAGGAGGTCGGGGAAACAAGTTACAAGAAAATAAGTTGTGAAATTTATGTGTTTTTAATATTTTTATGTTTGTTTTTTTCTTTTTGTTTGTTAAAAATTGGAAACTTTAATAAATATCTTTTTTTAAAAAAACCAAGAGTACCAAGCCAACAAGGAGCCAGGGAGCCCTGTAGGCAAGAGTTGTGACTGGTGCGATTTAATATTTGCACCCTGCTTTCCCCAACAAGAATGCTGAGCTGGGGGCAATTCACAATAATAACTGCGGCATTAAAAATGAGTGAATGTTACAATCACTATAATCCTATCAAGAGCACAGTGGTGTAGAAATAAGACTAAAACCAAATTCATCAAGCAGTTAATACAATTCAATATACAGTGGTACCTCGGTTTATGAACTTAATCCGTTGCTGAAGTCCGTTCTTAAACCAAATCCATTCTTAAACCGAGGTGCGCTTTCCCTAATGAGGCCTTCCGCTGCCGGTGCCCTTGCACCATTCAGATTCTGTTCGTAGACCGAGGTAAAGTTCGCAAACTGGGACACTACTTCCAGTTTTGCGGAGTTGGTAAACCGAATAGTTCGTTAACAGGGCTGTTCGTAAACCGAGGTACCTCTGTAAACTCATACAGTCATACCTTGATTATTGAACGGCTTAGCTGGCGAACAAATTGGCTCCCAAACACTGCAAACCTGGAAGTAAGTGTTCCAGTTTGCAAATGTTTTTTGGAAGCTGAACATCCAAGACGTGGCTTCCGGCTTGAATGCAAGCCAATCAGAAGCCGCGCTTTGGTTTTCGAACGTTTTCGGGAGTCAAACGGACTCCCGGAACGGATTAAGTTTGAGAACCAAGGTACCGCTGTAGTGAGTTCAAGAGGAACTACTTTGAAGGGGAGAAGGAAACGCTACAAGTAAAATCCTGAAATTGAGCTTCGTGGTTTGAAGACACTGAAGGTTTGGTGAGCTTTAGCGTTTGCAAGGCAGCCTCTTTTGTTGCAGAGGGTTCTCAGGAGTGTTCTAGAGCAGAAGAAGAAGAAGAAGAGTTTGGATTTGATATCCCGCTTTATCACTACCCTTCAGGAGTCTCAAAGCGGCCAACATTCTCCTTTCCCTTCCTCCCCCACAACAAACACTCTGTGAGGTGAGTGAGGCTGAGAGACTTCAGAGAAGTGTGACTAGCCCAAGGTCACCCAGCAGCTGCATGTGGAGGAGCGGAGATGCGAACCCGGTGCCCCAGATTACGAGACTACCGCTCTTAACCACTACACCACACTGGCTCTCAAAACACACCAGCAGGGCAGGATTGTGGGAGCAGAAATCTAGCAGAAATAGCAGGTGGTCCCTGCCCTGACTGACGCACCAGATTTTGAAATCAGTGGGATAATGCACAATGATCACCTAAGGAGGATTAGGGGGAAATAAGATTAGTAGAAGTGCTATTTTTTCTCAAAAAAGAAAACTCACCTTGAACGCCTCCCTTGTTCTCTTTGAATGGCAATGGCACCCACCTGAGAGGGGCTGGAAGTGACTCCCAGCGATTTCTGACTGAATCCCCCCCCCCTGTCCAAAATCTAAGATTGTGTATGCATTATTCTCTACCAGGGCCAGGGCCTTCTCAGTGGTGGCTCCGACCTGGTGGAATGCTCTCTCCCATGAGACCAGGGCCCTGCAGGATTTAACTTCCCTCTGCAGGGCCTGTAAGACAGAGCTATTCCGCCTGACTTTCGGTTTGAACTTAGCCTGATCTTTTATTCCCCTTCCTTCCCTCCCCCTCCCCTTTTTATGAAGATTACCCACTCTGGGATCCCACAGCTAATTCTCCCCTGGTCTCCTCGCTGGCCCAAATAGGACTAATTTAGCCAGCTAGCCCCGGTGACCATCTAATGTTTATTGGATGGATTTTCCCCCTAAATTGATTTTTGATTTTTGATTTTATTGTTATTTACGCTTCATACCATATTTTATGCTGGTTTGCTTGTTGTTGTTCTAGCATCAACTAAGTGTTTTAAATTTGTTGTTAGCTGCCCTGAGCCCGGTTTCCTGAACTGGGAAGGGCAGGGTATAAATAAAAATTTATTATTATTATCTTTATGCCATCTTCAATACATTCCTACTGCTGCTGCTTAAGAATGGAAGAAGAGCCTGCAGGATCAGGCCAATGGCCGCTCTAATCCAGGAAACCCACAGGCAGGTCCTGATCACAAGGACCTTCTCCCCTCCTGTGGTTTCCAGCAACTGGTGTTTGGAAAGCATTACTTGGTACGTAGCCAAATCGGTGACCATTACTAATTTCAATCTGTGTTGATGAAACTCAAAAAATTAGAATATTGTGGAAAAGTTCATTTATTTCAGTAATTCAACTTAGAAGATGAAACTAATATATGAGATAGACTCATGACATGCAAAGCGAGATATGTCAAGCCTTTATTTGTTATAATTGTGATGATTATGGCGTACAGCTGATGAAAACCCCCAAATTAACAATCTCAGAAAATTAGAATATTGTGAAAAGGTGCAGTAGCTGTTCAATGCATAACACCTGGTTCAGTAGGAAGCACAATCATGGGGAAGGCTGCTGACCTGACAGTTGTGCAGAAAGCCTGAGAGCCAGTGTGGTGTAGTGGTTAAGAGCGGTAGTCTCGTAATCTGGGAAACCGGGTTCGCGTCTCCGCTCCTCCACACGCAGCTGCTGGGTGACCTTGGGCTAGTCACACTTCTCTGAAGTCTCTCAGCCCCACTCACCTCACAGAGTGTTTGTTGTGGGGGAGGAAGGGAAAGGAGAATATTAGCCGCTTTGAGACTCCTGAAGGGGAGTGAAAGGCGGGGTATCAAATCCAAACTCTTCTTCTTCTTCTTCTCCATAAAGAGGGAAAGCCTCAAAAGGTAATTGCAGAAGAAGTTGGATGTTCCCAAAGTGCTGTATCGAAGCACATTAATGGAAGGTTATGCGGAAGGGGAAAGAGTGGAAGAAAAAGGTGCACAAGCAGCAGGGATGACCGCAGCCTGGAGAGGATTGTCAGAAAAAGACCATTCAAACATCTTGGGGACTTTCACAAGGAGTGGACTGAGGCTAGACCTTGACAGATTAGAGAACTGGGCCAAAACAAACAAGATGAACTTTAACAGGGAGAAATGTAAAGTATTGCACTTGGGCAAAAAGAATGAGAGGCACAAATACAAGATGGGTGACACCTGGCTTGAGAGCAGTACATGTGAAAAGGATCTAGGAGTCTTGGTTGACCACAAACTTGACATGAGCCAAAAGTGTGACGCGGCAGCTAAAAAAGCCAATGCAATTCTGGGCTGCATCAATAGGAGTATAGCATCTAGATCAAGGGAAGTAATAGTGCCACTGTATTCTGCTCTGGTCAGACCACACCTGGAGTACTGTGTCCAGTTCTGGGCACCACAATTCAAGAAGGACACTGACAAACTGGAACGTGTCCAGAGGAGGGCAACCAAAATGGTCAAAGGCCTGGAAAGGATGCCTTATGAGGAACGGCTAAGGGAGCTGGGCATGTTTAGCCTGGAGAAGAGGAGGTTAAGGGGTGATATGATAGCCATGTTCAAATATAGAAAAGGATGTCACATAGAGGAGGGAGAAAGGTTGTTTTCTGCTGCTCCAGAGAAGCGGACACGGAGCAATGGATCCAAACTACAAGAAAGAAGATTCCACCTAAACATTAGGAAGAACTTCCTGACAGTAAGAGCTGTTCGACAGTGGAATTTGCTGCCAAGGAGTGTGGTGGAGTCTCCTCCTTTGGAGGTCTTTAAGCAGAGGCTTGACAACCATATGTCAGGAGTGCTCTGATGGTGTTTCCTGCTTGGCAGGGGGTTGGACTCGATGACCCTTGTGGTCTCTTCCAACTCTATGATTCTATTCTATGGAGTTAGGGCATCAAGAGCCACCACTACAGGCCCATCTAATCCAGCATGCTGTCCTCATAGCGGCCGGCCGGAAGCTTGTGGGAGGTCCACAAGCAGAACCAAAGCTGAGAAACCTTCTCCCCACCTGCAGTTCCCAGTAATGGGTATTGAGAGGCGTGCTGAGACCACAGCCATCAGGATGTAGCCTGATGAAATGCTCATCACCAAACATCGTATTATTCACCAGCAAATCCCCAATGCAGCAGCGTTAAGTCTACACCCCATCCATCCATCCAGCCCCCAGGCTTTGCCTGCTGAGAAACGATCACATGACGTCAACTTGTGGGTAGGCTTTTGGGCCCAGAGATATTTTTGCTGATGGGCCGTTCCAGCTGCTGCATCATTACTCATTCTCCCTGCAGGCTTGCCCTTCTTCGCCAGGGGCCATTGTCTTGTGTTTGTGACATCACAGCTGGTTGCCGTGGGAACCCCTGATGATGTCACAGAGGGAGAATTAGCACCTATTAATGTGAACAAGCCCAGAGAAGGCATGAATGATGGGAGAGAGACCCAGCTTGGACACAAATTGCTAGGGAACGTTGTTGGACAGGAAAGCAGCTTGAAAGGTAAATGGGGATTTTTATATTGAAATATTATGTTTTCATTACGCTTGGACGGTGAACAAAAGCTCATATTTGAGTAATAAAATTATAAATGCCAGAGTGAGAACAGCTGTAGGATCGTGAAGGAGGTTTTTTTTTTTCCATGCAGGGCAAGCCAGAAGTTATGATTATCATTTCTTTTAATGTGTATGACAGAGAGAAAGAGAGGGAGAGACTTTCAGCAGAGCAGGGAGCCTCTGTTGCTCAGCACTGGGAAGGCTTCTCAAAAGGCCAGGCTGAGAGATTAAGAACTGCCACAACTGATCAGGGCTATCACCCTGGAAGCTCAACAGGTTGCTAGGGAAAGGTCCGTAGCTCAGTGGCAGAACATCTGCCTCGAATGAAGAAGGTTCCAGGTTCAATCCCAGCGATCTCCAGGTAGTGTTGGGAATGTCTCCCTTCTGAAATTTGGGGGAAGTTGCTGACAAGCCAGTGTCTTGGCTCCCACCCAAACCACAAGAATAAGGAGGAGATCTTTACTGAGGCAGAGAAGATTTACAGGCTCAGCAACAGGTGAGGAGTCGCAGCAGCCACTACGCTCAGGGTAGGTGGCAGGAAAGATGAGGCTAGAAACGGCTGTCTCCATTTAAGGCAGCGGTTCTCAACCTGTAGGTCCCCCCTCTGGCCTTGCGAGCTAGGGGTGATGGGAGTTGTAGTTCAACAACATCTGGGGACCCACAGGTTGAGAAAGGTTGATTTAAGGAGCCTGAGATCAGAGCAAAGACTGATTCAGAAAGGCAAGGAAGCGACAGAGATGTCCCAACGAGTTGGCATACCTACCTTCCAAGCTTGTAAAGATGTGGCAAGGCCAGCTCACTCCAGAGACTCTTGTGCCTTGTGAGATTTTAGAGCATGCAGGTGCTTGCTGTGTGCAACAGCTAACAGTGGCGTAGCGTGGGGGTGCAGGGGGGCCAGCCGCACCAGGCACAACATCTGGGGGGGGGGGCGCTCGCACTCTCAGCTCTCTGCCCCTACCTGGCTCACTCACTCTCTCTCACTGCAGTGCTGGCTGTGCGAATCCGATCCGATGTTAAACAGAAATCCACTCAGTAGTTCTCATAAATAATTTCTAAACTATAATCAACAAAACAACGGCAAGCCATGGTACATAAAATAATACAAGACAAATTGAGAAGCAGAGACTAGAGGGTGGAGCAAGGCAGGTGGAAGGAGGCCTTGCCTGATGAAGTCTCTCCCCTCCCTGACCTTCTAAGAAAGTCCATTCCACTCTTGACCAACATAGCATTAGAAAATTCTTCCTGATGTTTAATTGGAATCCCCTTTCTTGCAATTAGAATCGGTTGGGTTAGGTCCTACCATCTGGAGCGAGTGGAAGACACACATTTGCAATCATAGTGAGACCAGGATCTTCACAACTAGATGCTCTTAAGCAAAAAATGGGTTCGTAAGACGAAACCAGCTGCTGGATCAAACCAAAGCCCGTGGTGTCAAGCATCTTGTTCTCATAATTGGCCAACCAGATGCCCCAATGGGAAATGCACATGCAGGACATGAGCACAACAGCTTAGGGTCCTCGTATTTACGGGACCACCTCTCCTGGTATGCCCCACAGAGGACCTTAAGGTCCATGAATAACCATAGTTTAGAGGTCCCAGGCCCTAAAGAAGTTAGACTATCCTCCAGGGCCAGGGCTTTCTCAGTGATGGCTCCGACCGGGTGCAATGCTCTGTCCCATGAGACTAGGGCCCTTTAGGAGTTAACCTCCTTCTGTCGGGCCTGTAAGACAGAGCTATTCCACCTGGCCTTTAATTTGAATTCAGCCTGATCTTTTATTTCCCTTCTCTTCCCTCCCCCTCCCCTTTTTATGAAGATCACCCGCTCTGAGACCCCACAGCTAATTCTCCCCTGGCCTCCTTGCTGGCCCAAGTAGGACTAATTTAGGCAGCTAGCCCTGGGGATTATCTAATTGATTTTTGGATTTTATGGTTATTCATGTTTTTCTACTGTATTTTATGCTGCTTTTATAATTACGTGTTTTAAATTTGTTGTTAGCTGTCCTGAGCCCGGTTTTTGAACCGGGAAGGGTGGGGTATAAATAAAAAATTATAATTTATTTATTTATTTATTTATTTATTTATTTATTTATTTGCAGTGCTCTCCCCTCTTGTGATTTCCAGCAACTGGTATTCAGAAGCACAGTGTCTCCAACGGTAAAGGTAAAGGGACCCCTGACCATTAGGTCCAGTCGTGACCGACTCTGGGGTTGCGGCGCTCATCTCGCTTTACTGGCCGAGGGAGCCGGTGAACAGCTTCCGGGTCATGTGGCCAGCATGACTAAGCCGCTTCTGGCGAACCAGAGCAGCGCATGGAAACGCCGTTTACCTTCCCGCCAGAGCGTTACCTATTTATCTACTTGCATTTTGACGTGTTTTCGAACTGCTAGTTTGGCAGGAGCGGGGACCAAGCAACGGGAGCTCACCCCATTGCGGGGATTCGAACCGCCGACCTTCTGATTGGCAAGTCCTAGGCTCTGTGGTTTAGCCCACAGTGCCACCCGCATCCCTGAGCTCTTGACCTACCAGTAAAAGGCCCATGCTCCTTGTAGGTACTAATATGGTGGTCAAATCACTGGGGTGGCGCCTTGTCAGACAAGCTTAAAACCTCTGGGATGCACACCAGGACACTCTTTGAGGCTAGTCTTGCTGTTTTCCAAAGAGAGCCGGCTTGGAGTATGGCAGTAGCTGAGGCTGAGAGCTGAATCTGTAGCTTCGTTGTGCAGAAACCTTTATGCGCCATTGAAATCCCACTCAAAGCCTTCATGCAAGGCTTCCCTGGCATGAAATTCACCCTGGGAGAACAGCTCCTGGGGATTTTTGGTAGCGTCCCAGATTCACACGGTGTTTAGACAGAGCACATAAACATGCGTCTCCCTCGAGTGCAGTTTGCGTAGATATTAAACTCTCAGGGTGGCAGAGATTCCCTCCCGAAAGGATGCTGACTTCACCTGGGGGGGGGGTTATGCGCAATCTGGCAGACGCCATCCATCACCACCTGTTAGCCTTTGGTAACCCTTGGGAGCACAGCTGTATAAAATGTACAGTGTGGTCGGCAGCCAATGGAGTGAGCTGGCCCAGCAAATGGTATGTGAGCAACTTGTAACTATTAGTCTTGGAAGCTACGCCTGCTTTTCGCCCAGACTCTGAGGGCGTCAGAAGGTTTGAGCCGAGTTCCTAGCTTCATACACACCCCAGGGCTTGCTAGCCTCATCCACTGTGCGTTCATCAGCACGGCTACCCAAGACTTCTCAGGCTATGGCAAGCGACATAACTTTGGCATGGGTTTATTAACATCGTTCCCTCTTATCTGTTTGGAAAGCCTGTGTTGTGCAGCAGTTAGCATGCGGGACTGCGACCTGGGAAGGTAAAAGGTAAAAGGACCCCTGACCGACTCTGGGGTTGTGGTGCTCATCTCGCTTTATTGGCTGAGGGAGCCGGCATACAGCTTCCGGGTCATGTGGCTAGCAGGACTAAGCTGCTTCTGGCAAACCAGAGCAGCGCACGGAAATGCTGACCTGGGAAACCTGGGTTCAAACCCCCACTCAACCATGAAGCTGAAATGAAGAAGAAAGAATAAGAATAAGAATTTTTATTTTGTATTTTGTGATCTTTTTATGTGAACCGCCCTGAGGCCTCCGGGTATAGGGCGGTATATAAATTCAAATCATCATCATCATCATACTGAGTGATTTTGGGACGGTCACTGCCTCTCAGCCTAAGGGATTAAATTACGGATTAAAATAGGGATTGTAGGGATTAAATTAGGAGGCGGAGAATTATTTTATTTACCTGTGAGATTTTTATTCTAAGCTAAGCCAAGTATGAATAATTCTCCAAAAATTTAATAATTACAGACAACCAGTGATATGAGGAATAAAGATCCACATGGAGTTAGTCGGAAGTCAATATCTTTTTTCCTTTTTTCCTTTTCCCCTATTCTTTTTTTGGTGTTGTTTTTTGTCCCCCCCTTTTTTTCTACTCATGTAAAAACACGCTGATTCCCAGACCGTCCACGGGCCGGATTTAGAAGGCGATTGGGCTGGATCCGGTCCCCGGGCCTTAGTTTGCCCACCCATGCTCTAAATGGCCTGGAAATGTTGCCACCCCATCTCCTTTTTCTTTCCGCCCCCAAAAGAAGCTAGGCTCTCCCCTCTCAGAATATTCCCTGGAACACCTATCAGACTTCCGCCTAGGGAATTATGAACCTGCTAGCTCTGAACAAAATCCAAGCCGGTGGAAAGGACAGGGGCTGGATTAAGCTCACCTTGGTCTGTGGTCGGGTTTAACAAGCCCTTGAAGTTCATTCCTGAGTCTAGTTGACTCAAGAGTCCCAGTGTCAAAGAGCCAGAAAAACTTTCTAGGAACCAGACTGGAGGAAAGCAGAGGAACTTGCATAGGCCACTGAGAGGAGCCACCCTGTCTGGTTGTTGTCTGGGTGAACTTCATGCCCATTCCTACCTACCTACCTACCAACCAAGCATTTTATCTCCAGAATCAACTGAATCAATTCAAAACCACTGAACTGATTAGAAAAAATTAAACACAGCCTTGAATCACAGAAATGAAGAGTTGGAAGGGATCCCAAGTGACGTCTAGTCCAGGCACCCCCAAACTCATCCCTCCAGGTGTTTTGGGACTACAGTTCCCATCATCCCTGACCACTGGTTCTGTTAGCTAGGGATGATGGGAGTTGTAGTCCCAAAACAGCTGGAGGGCTGAGTTTGGGGGTGCCTGGTCTTGTCCAAACCCCTGCAATGCAGGAATCACAGCTGAAGAAACCCCTGCAGGTGGAGACCCAACCTCGGCTTCAAAACCTCCAATGGTCTACCACCTTTTGAGGTCTAAAACCGCAGCTACGAAGCAAATCAAAGATTCATTGTGGTGCTCTCTCACTCTCCCATCTCGTTTACATTTTTTTGGTTCTGTGGGCAGGATGCAAACAAGGCTGGATATAGCTTTGATGAGGTCCTAGGCCAGGCAAAAGCAAACTCGGCCCTCCAGATGTTTTGGGACTACAATTCCCATCATCCCTAGCTAATAGGACCAGTGGTCAGGGATGATGGGAATTGTAGTCCCAAAACATCTGGAGGGCCGAGTTTGCCTATGCCTGCCCTAAGCTACTGAAGGTACTGGGGCCCTTTATATGTCCAGCTGTCCTTTGTCAACAATAAATTGTCAGTGTTTTTTGTGTTGAATATATGCTGTATAGAAATTTATGGACCTAACAGGTATCTAAAGTCATTTGCACATGCAGAATGTAGACACCCTATATATAGAAAGGAGCAAACCAGTGGTATTTTAGGGAGCAGACTAGCAGGTGGGGCCCATGACTTACATCCTAGGAGCCTGCACAACACAAAACACTCTTGCTGTATGTAGGTTTTATTTTATTTGGTTTTTATCTTCTATTTTGGAAATGCACATCCAGTTTTTTCCCTTTAATTTTTTTGGGGGGCCCTAAGCTATAGCTTGTTTAAAGGCAAAGGTAAAGGGACCCCTGACCATTAGGTCCAGTTGTGGACGACTAAGGGGTTGCGGCGCTCATCTCGCTTTATTGGCCAAGGGAGCCGGCATACAGCTTCCGGGTCATGTGGACAGCATGACTAAGCCACTTATGGCGAAACAGAGCAGCGCATGGAACCGCTGTTTACCTTCCCGCTGGAGCAGTACCTATTTATCTACTTGAACTTTGACGTGCTTTTGAACTGCTAGGTTGGCAGGAGCAGGGACCGAGCAGTGGGAGCTCACCCACTCACGGGGATTCGAACCGCCAGCCTTCTGATCGGCAAGTCCTAGGCTCTGTGGTTTAACCCACAGCGCCACCCGCGAGCTTATACGTAAATCCGGCACTGGATGCAAAGCATGTTGCTGGCAGGCTCAGAGAATAGCCACCCCATTGGCTTGACCTCCTTATGGATTTGTTGCTCCCACCCTCAAGACTCTTGCTCTTCTCACCACCTCTGCCTATGCGCTGCAGGCCACTTTCCACCGCCTCAGATGGCCACCGGCTTTGCGCATGAGCCAAGAATCAGGGTGGCTTCCAACCCACCATAAACTGCTGCTGGCTCCTGACCTCCGAGAGCCCTTTCCTCGCAAGGTTCCCGTTGCAAAATTTGTAGCCGTTGAGTCACCCCAGTGAGCTCACCTCTCCATGTGGACTTGGTGCGACATCATCACAATGGCATTCCCGTGCCTTCGAAGGTGGAAAAAATGTCAGAGAGGCCAAGGACTCTCAGGAACTCAGCCTTGAATGTATTCCATGGAAGTAGTGCCAAAAACAGAGAAAGAAATTCTTCATGGTGGCTCGTGGGCTTCCTGAAGGAGAAGCTTGCTTCTGAACCAGGTGAAATTTCGGTTTGATTCAGTAAGCGAATTCTCATGGAGCTGAGATTTCACTTGAAGTTTCATTGAGTAGTTGTGATGGCCCATAGCAGTCAATAGCCCTACAATAGCTATGTTCTACCTCCACTGTTGGGATGCGGGTGGCGCTGTGGGTTAAACCACAGAGCCTAGGGCTTGCCGATCAGAAGGTTGGCGGTTTGAATCCCTGCAAAGGGTTGAGCTCCCATTCCTCAGTCCCTGCTCCTGCTAACCTAGCAGTTTGAAAGCACGTCAAAGTGCAAGTAGATAAATAGGTACCGCTCCAGCGGGAAGGTACCTTTACCAAGAGCTCATGAATGCCTGTCCTTGAGCTATTCCAGGGCCGGATTTAGGTTTGATGCGGCCCTAAGCTACTGAAGGTAAAGGGGCCCTTTCTATGTCCAGCTGTCCTTTGTCAACAATTGTCACTGCTTTTTGTGTTGAATATATGCTATACGGTAATTTATGAGCTACTCAGTTCCTCCCTCTGCCCCCTAATATCATCTCATATCTTAATGATGTCGTTCCACAAATAAGTGAGAAATGATTGCAGAAGATCGTTTCTGTGGATTCTCTTACACAAAAGCTAACATTAAAAAATGACGCAACACAGTATTTCCAGACTTTTTTCTCACTGTTCTCAAACTTTGTTTTAAACTGTCGCTCTGTCTCTTCAACTCTACTCAAACCTCTGCTTTACTCAAATTTCCGTTGTTTAAAACCACCATTTCCCTCTGTGTCTCTCCATTCCTGCTTTACTCAAACACCTGCTGTTTAGAACATCTACTTTTTTCCTCTTAGTGTTTCTCCCTTCTCAGTCTACTCAAACGCCTCCCATTCCTCAGCTGCCTCGTGTGAGAGAGACAAAGGATGCAGAGCTCTCAGATATTCCCTTGTGTGAAGGTACTTTGCTCAAACCTCTGTGTTGTTTAAAACTGCCATTTTCCTCTCAGTTCAATCACTGCTTTGGTCAAACTTCTGCCATGGTTTTTCGTTCTTTTTTTCAGTTGATTTGTGGCCGCACCGAAACCACGTTCCACTAAAGATGATGAAGGAAATGCAATTAAAAACCCCACAATCCAGAATAAAGTGCAGGTATCTGCTTTTGCCGCCAGAACTGTTGGTAGCCATCTTTGAATTGAAATTTCGATTCTTCGTTTGTTGCTAATTCTATCAAAATGGGTTCACCCAATTCCAGGAAAAACTCTCCTCTCCAGCACAACCACCGGATCCAGGGGAGACATTGCCTTTTTTAAAAAAGTGCTTTATTAAGGTTAAAAAAAAGTAACAAACATAAGAATTAATAAAGAAAAATAAATGAAACTGTTATATCATATCTCTCTACATTCTTCTTTAATTTCTTACAACTTCCAGTCACCTCATTGTGTATTTACCATTTAATCTGTCTAGCGCATCATTAATCTTCATTTACCTTTTATTAATTTCGATAAGTCTCATCGTTCATCCTAACACAGAAGTCACTCAAGTCTTGCCACTGACGTCATATTGCCGCAATATTCAATAAGGTATTTTTTTATATACATATTCCGTTTCCTAATAAATGCTTGGTCTGTATTACCTCTCAATTTATATGTCATTCTTGCCAACTCGGCGCACTCTAACAACTTAGTTTGCCACTCCAGCTTCTCCTTTCTAATTAGTGGTAATTAGTATTCTTCCAGCCACTGTAGCATACAAAAATATTTCTCTCACATTTTTTGGTCTCTCTGGGCTGAGTATCCCCTGGAGAAAAGCCTCCGTTTTTTTTCTAGAAGGATACCTTAAACATTCTTTTAAGTTCCTTGTAAATAACATTCCAAATCCCTTAATTTTGTGACACGTCCGCCACATGTGCTGCATTCAAACTTCCGCTTTGTCAGTGTCCTGCTACAGTGCCTGATCTGGTGGTGAGCATCATTGCACAACAGCTGGAACAAGTGCCAACAGTTTTTTGAAACTGACTTCTCATTTTTTTCTTTATGCTTCCACCCACTGGCGGAGGAATAATAATAATACTAATAATTTATTATTTGTACCCCACCCATCTGGTTGGGTTTCCCCAGCCACTCTGGGCGGCTTCCAGCAAGGATTAAAAATACATCAAAATGCCACACATTAAAAACTTCCCTAAAGAGGGCTGCCTTCAGATGTCTTCTAAATGTCAAGTAGTTGATTATCTCTTTGACATCTGGTGGGAGGGTGTTCCACAAGGCGGGCGCAACCACCGAGAAGGCCTTCTGCCTGGTTCCCTGTAGCTTTGCTTCTCACAGTGATGGAACCTCCAGAAGGCCCTCGGCGCTGGACCTCAGTGTCCAGGCAGAACGATGAGGGTGGAGACGCTCCTTCAGGTCTACTGGGCCAACGCCATTTAGGGCTTTCAAGGTCAGCACCAACACTTTGAATTGTGCTCGGAATATTACTGGGAGCCATTGTTGGAAGAGGAGTGCGGGGGGAGCGCACCGACCCTGGCAGCGTGGTCTGCCCCCTCACCCATGCTGGGTGCCATGCTGGGATGTGAGCCAGCCCCACCCCCGCCTGTGCTCCGCCCCCTGGTGCTGGAGCATGAAGCTACGCTCCTTCTTCCACTGCCCCCTTATTTTTATTCAATGCCCCCAATTGTGCCCGAGGTTCCTACTGCCCCCCTGGATCATTCCAGCACACACACCGCAGGTGGTATTGCCCATTTTGGGAAACACTGTTTTAAACCACCATTCCCTCCATCACTGTCCATCCCTTCTCACTCCCATGCTATGGGCACTATGCTGTTACGCAACCTGTGTTAACCTCTGCTCCCCTCCCCACGGAACTAACATTTACAGCATTAAGGAAAATTATACGAAAATGATATATAGATGGTATTTCATTCCAGTAAAATTAGCAAAAGGGATGCGGGTGGCGCTGTGGTCTAAACCACAGAGCCTAGGGCTTGCCAATCAGAAGGTCGGTGGTTCAAATCCCCACGACGGGGTGAGCTCCTGTTGCTCAGTCCCTTCTCCTGCCAACCTAGCAGTTCAAAAGCACGTCAAAGTGCAAGTAGATGAATAGGTACCACTTCGGCGGGAAGGTAAATGGCATTTCCATGCGCTGCTCTGGTTCGCCAGAAGTGGCTTAGTCATGCTAGCCACATGACCTGGAAGCTGTACGCCAGCTCCCTTGGCCAATAAAGTGAGATGAACGTGCAACCCCAGAGTTGTCCGCGACTGGATCTAATGGTCAGGGGGCACCTTTACCTTTAAAATTAGCAAAAAATGTACAAAAGTAAAGAAAGTAGATGCTGGAAATGTAAATCAGCAGAAGGGACATTTTTTTTGTATGTGGTGGGATTGTAAAATTGCAAAGAAATATTGGGAACTGATTTATAATGAAATGAAGAAGATGTTTAAAATTACCTTGCTTAAAAAGCCAGAAGCCTTCCTACAAGGTATTATTGGAGGGGATGTACCAGGAGCAAAAAAAAGGTTTTATATAAATATGCAATGACAGCAGCACCAATATTATTAGCTCAGTACTGGGAAGAAGCAGGTGTCCCAGTGAAAGAAGATTGGCAAGTCAAATTAATGGAATATGCTGAAATGGATAAACTAACATTAAAACTAAGAAGAAGAGACGAAAATAAATTTAAAGAAGAATGGAAGGACTTTATTGCATATATACAACAGCATTGTGTACAGGTCAATAGATTGGCAGGAATCTGAAGTACTTGTAATGTGATTATGAATAAGATAATAAGTAAAAATAATGACTCTCAGATTATAGAGGATATGTGGTGTGAATAAACGCAATGTAACCAAGGAAGGGTTTAGGGGGAAATCAGTTCTTTAAATATTTGGGCATGAATTAATACTATTACTGTATGTTTGTTATTTTTGGAAAATTAATAAAATTAGATAGATAGATAGAGATAGAGATAGAGATAGAGATAGAGATAGAGATAGAGATACAGATAGAGATAGAGATAGAGATAGAGAGATATAGAGATATAGAGATATAGAGATATAGAGATAGATATATAGATATATAGAATCATAGAATCATAGAATCATAGAGTTGGAAGAGACCACAAGGGCCATCGAGTCCAACCCCCTGCCAAGCAGGAAACACCATCAGAGCACTCCTGACATATGGTTGTCAAGCCTCTGCTTAAAGACCTCCAAAGAAGGAGACTCCACCACACTCCTTGGCAGCAAATGCCACTGTCGAACAGCTCTTACTGTCAGGAAGTTCTTCCTAATGTTTAGGTGGAATCTTCTTTCTTGTACTTTGGATCCATTGCTCCGTGTCCGCTTCTCTGGAGCAGCAGAAAACAACCTTTCTTCCTCCTCTATGTGACATCCTTTTATATATTTGAACATGGCTATCATATCACCCCTTAACCTCCTCTTCTCCAGGCTAAACATGCCCAGCTCCCTTAGCCGTTCCTCATAAGGCATCGTTTCCAGGCCTTTGACCATTTTGGTTGCCCTCCTCTGGACACGTTCCAGTTTGTCAGTGTCCTTCTTGAATTGTGGTGCCCAGAACTGGACACAGTACTCCAGGTGAGGTCTGACCAGAGCAGAATACAGTGGCACTATTACTTCCCTTGATCTAGATGCTATACTCCTATTGATGCAGCCCAGAATTGCATTGGCTTTTTTAGCTGCTGCGTCACACTGTTGGCTCATGTCAAGTTTGTGGTCAACCAAGACTCCTAGATCCTTTTCACATAAAAGATCCTTTTCATATAAAACATTTGATTTGCTCCCCTCCCCTGCCCTGAGTTTATGCAATCCCAGATAGTGATACCGTACTACAGATGTTCCACTGGGGGCTGCACAATGACAGCCTTCCATTTTTATGTCTATAGGAAGATATATAACAGCAAGCATGCAAAACAGTTATGGTCGTCTCCCCAGGTAGCCAGCTTAAAACAAATGCTTCTAATATATCTTTTAAATCCACTGGTGACTCTGGAGATCTTACGTAAACAGAAGAAGTGGAAATTTTGAAAACCTACTTGGCCTTGTTGGAGCAAGGCAGGCTTAACTTAGTTTTTATGTCTTTGAAACCTCTGCTGCTATTCCTCCGGGGTTGTGGGGCTTGGGATAGAAGTGGCAACAAAGGGGCTGGGAGGTAGCAAAGGTTTCCCATTCGGCGAGGGTGCAAGTCTTAACGGATCGTGACCACCAAAGTCAAAAGGAGAGGTATGATTTCATAGATTTCATGGAATCATGGAGCTGGAAGGAACCCCAGGATCAGCTAGTCCAGGGGTAGACAACCTAAGGCCCGGGGGCCGGATGCGGCCCATTCGCCTTCTCAATCCGGCCCCCAGACGGTTCAGGAATCAGCGTGTTTTTACATGAGTAGAATGTGTCCTTTTATTTGAAATGCATCTCTGGGTTATTTGATGATGTTGTTTTTAGTGGGTGCTGAAAAGAGTAAGGTGAAGATGCCTGATTGATCTCAACAGGTAGGGAATTCCAAAGTGTAAGTGTTGCCACACAAGAAAATCAGGTTCTTGCAAATGTAGAATGAGTATTATGCAGTACCTGTCAATTCCTCCAACAGAAGTGATCAAGTGGGCACGTGGGATAAGGTGATCTTGAAGGTAAACTGGTCCCAAGTTAAAATAAAAAATTCCTTCCAGTAGCACCTTAAAGACCAACTAAGTTAGTTCTTGGTATGAGCTTTCATGTGCATGCACACTTCTTCAGATACACTGAAACAGAAGTTGCCAGACCCTTCTATATAGTGAGAAGGTGGGGAGTAATATATAGTGAGTAATATATAGTGAGTAATACCCCTCCCCACCTTCTCACTATATAGAAGGGTCTGGCAACTTCTGTCTCAGTGTATCTGAAGAAGTGTGCATGCACACGAAAGCTCATACCAAGAACTAACTTAGTTGGTCTTTAAGGTGCTACTGGAAGGAATTTTTTATTTTGACTATGGCAGACCAACACGGCTACCTATCTGTAACTGGTCCCAAGTTGTTGTTGTTCTTTGGCGATCCTTCATAGCCGAGTAAAATTGTCTTTCATAAAACACTGCTTTAACAGTGAGTCCATAAGTGACTGTGGAGGCCAGTGCTGGATCCACACGTCCTTTCACAGTGGGGACATTGGTTTCCGGGCCGGAGTTGATCACGGTGTGGGTTTGCCAAATGTGCCTTCCTCCTAGCACGTTTCTCCATTGCGTCCTGAGTTCGAGCGTCTTCAAAGCCCATGACACCTTTGGGAAAGGCTGTTCTCCAACTGGAGCGCTCGCAGGCCAGTGTTTCCCAATTGTTGGTGTTTATACTACACTTTTTAAGATTTGCCTTGAGACAGTCTTTCAACCTCTTTTGTTGACCACCAGCATTACGCTTTCCATTTTTAAGTTCGGAATAGAGTAGTTGCTTTGGAAGACGATCATCAGGCATCCGCACAACATGACCAGTCCAACGAAGTTGATGTTGAAGAATCATTACTTCAACACCGGTGATCTGAGGCCAAGTCATTAAGGGCTTTATATAGCAATAGTAGAAGAAGAGTTTGGATTTGATATCCCACCTTTCACTCCCCTTCAAGAGTCTCAAAGCGGCTAACATTCTCCTTTCCCTTCCTCCACAACAAACACTCTGTGAGGTGAGTGGGGCTGAGAGACTTCACAGAAGTGTGACTGGCCCAAGGTCACCCAGCAGCTGCATGTGGAAGAGCGGAGACACGAACCCGGTTCCCCAGATTACGTGACTAGCGCTCTTAACCACTACACCATACTGGCTCTCTTAGTAACATCTTAAACCTGGCCCGTTAGCAAATCGGCCACCCGTGCAGATCTCTGAGTGCAGGCGTTTTATGCAGACAAAGCCTCATACCTGTCAGCAATCACACTGCAGCATTTTGCAGTAACTGCAGCTTCAGGGGGAAGCCCCACATAAAACACATAGCAGTACTCCAGTCTTGAAATAAGGTAGCATAAGGTACTATAAGGTAGCTTGCAATGTTCCTGTGATTTTTCTTCCAGTGCTTCTCCCCACCACCACCAGTCGTCAGGTATACTGGGGAAAGGGCCTGGTTTTGTTTGTTTGTTTTGCTGTGGTGCTGAAACATAAGGTAAAGGGTAAAGGGACCCCTGACCATTAGGTCCAGTCGTGGCCGACTCTGGGGTTGCGGCGCTCATCTCGCTTTATTGGCCGAGGGAGCCGGCGTACAGCTTCTGGGTCATGTGGCCAGCATGACTAAGCCGCTTCTGGAGAACCAGAGCAGCACACGGAAACGCTGTTTACCTTCCCGCCGGAGCGGTACCTATTTATCTACTTGTACTTTGACGTGCTTTTGAACTGCTAGGTTGGCAGGAGCAGGGACCGTGCAACGGGAGCTCACCCCGTCACGGGGATTCGAACCGCCGACCTTCTGATCGGCAAGCCCTAGTCTCTGTGGTTTAACCCACAGCGCCACCCACGTCCCGAAACATACAATCTAATAATTCAATTCAAATGGGTGCATCACATGAGGAAAAAGGGAGGAGGAGGGAAGAGGGAAAACTAGGGGAAATCAATACTTTAGTTTCATAATGGTAGCCAGGTGGACTACTGTAAGAGATGGTATGGAGAAGAACTGAGTGCCAGGTGCCCCCATCCAGTTGGATAGAGAGGGCTTCCCAGTTTTACCTTCCCAGTTTTACCTGGGAGAGCAGCCAGGTGCAATGAAGCTTACCTTAAGGGGAAATCCGGGAATCCCAAGTTCTCACATGACTCCAGAAGTGGGAAAAGGAAGTCGCAGATTTTCATTTTTTTTAAAAAAAAATCTGCATTGTATCTGTTTGCCTTGGAAAACATAAGCCTGGAGAGAGAGACTCGTAATGAGCCGTAAAACCTTCAAACTGAAATTGATCCAGACTCTTAAATAAGCCGGGGGGGGGGGGGAGACCAGAAGCAGGAAGAGACACATGACAAGCCCGAGAAAATCCAAACACAACTTGGCCTTTTTTTGGCGTATCGGATTGTTTTCCCCGATTGGATATTTCCACTGGCACGGAAAGTAATTTGCTGGTCTCTCAGGGGATCTACTTTGAAGCAAATGGAGCATTTTAAATGACCTCCTTTGGATCCGACGGAAATTGAGCTCTCCAGACCAAATTCCAGGCCAGCCTTATGCCAGTTCCTCTGCCCTCCTCTTCTTCTGGGTCCCTCCCATTGCCTTCTCCTTGCCCTGGTCCATGGGATTGCAAGGTTCCCCTAGCCAAACAGGTTCCGCTCTTGCAGCAAGACCAACACAAACAGTCAAATGCTTTTATTCTCCTCTGACCGTGACGGTGACATTTCCAAATGGGGGAAAAGAAGGAGCAAGATGTGAAACAAGATCAGGTGAGAAGAAGATGGAATTTAGACGCTCCTCCGTTGGCAGATGATGAGAAAAGAAAAATGGTGCTGGTGGTGAAAGGGGGAGAAGGAGCTTGATTGGAAGCAGGAGATGATAATCCAAAAGTAGCCCATTTGCATAGACTCTTGGCAGACACACATCTCCATGCAGTCTTCTCTCTGTGTTCAAAAAGGCTGGCTGGGTTGACATTCCTCCTAACAGCTGCCAGGTTGCATCAGTCGGGTGGACCATGGACTGCGCCATCTTTCAGCTGGAGCCAGCTCAGGGCCAAGGAGAAGTTCAGGAGAAGGACATTTCGAGGACACCCAAGGTTATGCACATGCTCCAGTCTGGAACCAGTGCAGGAAAGACACAAATTGTTGTCATAAGAATGTAAAAAGATTCTGCTGGATCAGGCCAAGGGCTCATCTCATCCAGCGTTCTGCCTTCACAGCGGCCAAGCAGATGCCTCTTCTGGGAAGCCTGGGAGCAGGATCTGAGCTCAACAACAACTTTCCCTTCCAGTGGTTTCCAGCAACTGGTATTCAGAAGCTCTGATGCCTCCAGTTGTGGAGCCAGAGTCAAACCATCCTGGCTAGTATCTCTCTCCTCCATGAATTTGTCTAACCCCTTTTAAAGCCATCTAGGCAGAAATGGGAATGTAAGAAAGTAAAAAACTTCTGGGAAATGATATATGATGAGATAAAAAAGATGTTGAAATATACAGTGGTACCTCGGGTTACATACGCTTCAGGTTACATACGCTTCAGGTTACAAACTCCGCTAACCCAGAAATAGTGCTTCAGGTTAAGAACTTTGCTTCAGGATAAGAACAGAAATCGTGCTCCGGTGGCGTGGCGGCAGCAGGAAGCCCCATTAGCTAAAGTGGTGCTTCAGGTTGAGAACGGACCTCCGGAAGGAATTAAGTACTTAACCCGAGGTACCACTGTACATCCTTAAAAAAACCAGAAGCATTTTTACTTGGTATTATAGGTCAGGATGAGGGACGCGGGTGGCGCTGTGGGTTAAACCACAGAGCCTAGGGCTTGCTGATCAGAAGGTCGGCAGTTCAAATCCCCGCGACTGCCAACCTAGCAGTTCAAAAGCACGTCAAAGTGCAAGTAGATAAATAGGTACCGCTCCGTCGGGAAGGTAAACGGCGTTTCCGTGCGCTGCTCTGGTTCGCCATAAGCGGCTTGGTCATGCTGGCCACGTGACCCGGAAGCTGTATGCCGGCTCCCTCCGCCAGTAAAGCGAGATGAGCGCTGCAACCCCAGAGTCAGCCACAACCGGACCTGATGGTCAGGGGTCCCTTTACCTTTACCTAGGCGGAAATGTAAAGAGAAAGAAGGGACATTTTATCATATGTGGTGGGAATGTAAGAAAGCAAAAAACTTCTGGGAAATGATATATAATGAGATAAAAAAGATGTTGAAATATACATTCTTAAAAAAAACCAGAAGCATTTTTACTTGGTATTATAGGTGAGGGTATTAATAGACAAGATGTTAAATTGTTCTTATATGCAACAACAGCAGCAAGAGTATTGTTAGCCCAGAAATGGAAGCAAGAAGAAATTCCGACGAAAGAAGAATGGCAGACAAAATTAATGGACTACGCAGAATTAGACAAAATGACAGGAAGGATTCAAAACCTGCAGGACCAGAGATCTACAGAAGATTGGAAGAAATATACAGTCATACCTTGGGATAAATACGTAGGCAGCAGGAGGGGTCTGTCACGCAGAAAGTGAGCTTTTGTGGTGAAGAGTGGGCACCAGCTCAAGCCTTGAGGGAGTACACTTAATAGATCTCCATTTTTTTCTGTTTGATACTAATAAATGAACTGATAAAGAACCATGCCTGTTTTCTCCTGGCTGTTCGCCAAGCGTGTTTGTTGCCTGTCAGCTCCCTTGCGACACGTGTCTAGTCATGATCACGTCTTCATTTTGATTTTTATTTATTTATTAAAGTTCTTCTGTTACATCAGTAAACATCATATTACATCACAAGGCTTGTTGTTGTTGTTGTTGTTTAGTCGCTTAGTCGTGTCCGACTTCGTGACCCCTGGACCAGAGCACGCCAGGCACTCCTGTCTTCCACTGCCTCCCGCTGTTTGGTCAAACTCATGCTGGTAGCTTTGAGAACACTGTCCCACCATCTCGTCCTCTGTCGTCCCCTTCTCCTTGTGCCCTCCATCTTTCCCAACATCAGGGTCTTTTCCAGGGAGTCTTCTCTTCTCCTGAGGTGGCCAAAGTATTGGAGCCTCAGCTTCAGAATCTGTCCTTCCAGTGAGCACTCAGGGCTGGTTTCCTTCAGAATGGATAGGTTTGATCTTCTTGCAGTCCATGGGACTCTCAAGAGTCTCCTCCAGCACCAGAATTCAGAAGCATCCATTTTTTGGCGGTCAGCCTTCTTTATGGTCCAGCTCTCACTTCCATACATCACTACTGGGAAAACCAGAGCTTGAACTATACGCACCTTTGTTGGCAAGGTGATGTTTCTGCTTTTTAAGATTATACTAAACAGGGAAAAGAAAAAAGAAGAGGGGGAAAAAACTATTCCAAAATCATATATATACCAACACTTTGGACTTCCTGTCTATCCCGTTGTATATTCCTTTTTTTCAAATGAATGTATTGTATATTCCTTTACATTTTATCTAAGACATTCCTATATCAATATGTACCCTTGGTCTTGTTTGACAAATCAGTCTCTCTCCAACGTCAATCGAATGCTAGCATAGATAGCGAACCTTTACTGTATTTTTGCTAGCATAGATAGCGAACCTTTACTGTATTTGAGAGCCAGTGTAGTGTAGTGGTTAAGAGCGGTGGACTCCTAATCTGGTGAACCGGGTTCGCTTCCCCGCTCCTCCACATGCATCTGCTGGGTGACCTTGGGCTAGTCACACTTCTCTGAAGTCTCTCAGCCCCACTCACCTCACAGAGTGTTTGTTGTGGGAGAGGAAGGGAAAGGAGAATGTTAGCCTCTTTGTGACTCCTTCAGGTAGTGTAATGGGTATGAGTTACTCGTGCGTAAACTGGTGCCTTTCTCGGTTAATTTGCCTTGTTAAACCTTTCTGACTGCACAGCCCCTTCTCATGGTGGCTGCCTCAGTCACTGGCAGAATCCGTCAGTGGGCGTTTCTTGAACCTCTTCCAACATAAAAGTTGTTTGACACCCAGTCTCCTCCTCCTCTCACTGCGCGGTCTTCTGCGCAGGGAAGGCGTGGGTAGCGGAGGACCTGGGCTCTCCTCACTGATGTCCAGTGAAGAGTCCTGGAGCCCTCTCTCCAATTCCCCCGTCTGCCCCCCTTTATCCCCGGTGTTGCGCTGATTGGCTTCCCCCTCTACTGAGCTGTTTCTCCCCCTGCTGCTGGGTCCTTCGCCAGCATCATCTGGGATCCTCCCCTTCGCCTCTCGCTCCGATGTCAGTTCCCTGACAGGTAGTGATAAAGCGGGATATCAAATCCAAACTCTTCTTCTTCTTCTTCTTCTTCTTCTTTTTGAACATGACCACTTCTGGATCAGGTCAGGTGAACCTACTGGGGAATTTTAGTAGGGCAGGTTCTTCCTCCATCCCAAGTGGGTGGGGTCTTAGAGGGGGGTTGAATGGTTCGTGGATAAGCTTAAAGGGAAATGATGTGATCACGTTGCTGGCAGCATGATGGAGAGACTGAATCAGTTTGGAGCCTGGCAGCCAAATTAACTAATCATATATTAACGAGCTTCCTGCATTGCAGGAGGCTGGATGGACTAGATGACTCTTGGGGTCCCTCCGAAATCTATGAGTGCATGTCAGAAATAAACAGGTAAAACACAAGGCAACCTCTGGATTTCCTGAAATTCCTTTGAATTTCGGAGGGATCCCGAGCAAAAGAAGCTACTGATATGCTTCTTTGAATTGCACGCTTTTTATTCCAGACCGGCCTTCAGAGGTCCCTTGTGTCAACCCCTGAAAACTTAGCCATGGCTATTAGGAGAGAGGTTTCCCCCCACGATTTTGCCTGACCAACTTTACTATAAAACTCTGCCTAGCCACAAAACCCCAGACGCAGAGCAAATGACAGTTTATCCGCGACTCTTCCTGTTTTCTTTTTGGACGTATCTGGTGATGGGCTGGATGGTTTTGAGCTAGCGGACGGGGCGTCTCTCTCTCTCTCTACCTCCGCCCCATGAGGAGGCCCTCTTTTCTCTCTGTCTGCAGAACTTGCAGGCAGTTTCCCTTTTGGGGCTTTCCAGCTGCCCACGGAAAACATCTTGGGTTATTGCGACTGGCCAAGCCAAATGTTTAGAGGGTTTTCTCTCTCTCTCGCCTAACCTCAGTAGAAAACCATCCCTCGGAGCAGCAAGAAAACAGCCATCCTAGTGGCAGGTCGATTCACGGTCTCAGAATGCGTCACTCTGCTCAGTTTCCCCAGGCAGAAGCCTGTCTATAGCAGCTGGTCTCTCCCCCCCCCCCTTTCTTTATTTACGCCATCCTTGCAAAACGAGCTTTGAGGAGGTGAATTTATTTAGAAGTGGCTTGGGGTGTCTGTGACGTGCGTTCTGTCAGTGCCTGAGGGAAGAGTGAGTCACTTCTCACACCCAGGGAAACCGTGTGTGTGCGTGTGCGTGTGTGTGTGTGTGTGTGTGTAGACACTTACCTGCATCATCTCAGCCGAAGTCTCTCTTGGTGAGTCTAGATTCTTGGTCTACGATCCCAGTGGCTGCCACGTTCTGTTTCAAGGAGAGCCTGAACTGCTTATGCCCTAGCCCTGACTGGTTACCATGAATCACTAGGATAGGCCATAGTTTTCCTTGGGCCTAATACCTAGTTCTACTCTTTTCTTGCCATGGGTTCAAGTGCCAGGTGGAATCTACACACACATAAAAAAAAGTTGTGAAAATGCTTTAAAAAAAAAAAGTTTTGAAAAATATATTGGGTTTGCCATAGCTCATCATTGCCATCTAGTGTCACATTTGTATAATGCACTTTAAAGGTAAAGGGATCCCTGGCCATTAGGTCCAGTCGTGGCCAACTCTGGGGTTGCGGCACTCATCTCGCTTTACTGGCCGAGGGAGCCGGCGTACAGCCTCCGGGTCATGTGGCCAGCATGACTAAGCCGCTTCTGGAGAACCAGAGCAGCACATGGAAATGCCGTTTACCTTCCCGCCGGAGTGATTCCTATTTATCTACTTGCACTTTGATGTGCTTTTGAACTGCTGGGTTGGCAGGAGCAGGGACCGAGCAACGGGAGTTCACCCCATCATGGGGATTCGAACCGCCAACCTTCTGATCGACAAGTCCTAGGCTCTGTGGTTTAACCCACAGCGCCACCCGCGTCCCATAATGCACTTTACAACACACTTAAAATGTTTCATTTGCAGCTGTATAGCTGAGTCCCTAGTCTCCAGAACAGGAAAAATAAGCCTACTCCATCTTCCATGCGACAGCCCTTCTGGTATTTGAAGATGGCTATCATTTTGCCTCTCAGTCTCCTCTTCTCTAGGCTAAACAACTCCCTCAACCATTCCTAATAAAGTTTGGTTTCCAGACCCTTTATTTGTGTGTGTGTGTGTACACACACACATTCATTTTTAGTGTTCAGAGTAACGCACAGGTCCATATGTGACCAAATTTTTAAAATTAATTTCAGTTTTTAACACTATAACAATTTAACAATGCCTGGAACTTTAATATTCTCAATCTAATAATAGAGAAAGGGGGTGAAAGAGAGATAAAGGTTCCCTGAGTTGAAAATCATAAGACATTTCTTAGATACATTTGTTAGCATTATTTAAGTGGCAGTTTTCTCATTATCATCACCATCATCAGATTTTATTGGTCAACCAAATACAGGTTGTAGCCAAAAACTAACAGTAGGCAATTTCCAACTAAGAAATCAGTGTACTTAGTTTCTTACATTTCAATAGGTCTACTCTGAGCACGGCTCACCAGCTTACCTTTGGGAATGTAGAACTCTGCCCAAACACTTAAATAATTGGGAGAAACAGTCTTATTAATACCATATACTCCTGGTGTGCTGTTATGGCTTTGCAGAGCAGGGTCTTTAGTGTGGTGGCCCCTGCCCTGTGGAATACACTCCCAATGAGTATCAGGAAAGCACCAACATTACTGGCATTCTCGGAGAAACCAAAGCTTTCCCTGAGAGGTGATCCAGCCTTAAACTGACCTACTGATTTGTGATCTTTTGGGTACTTGCTTCATTAATGTGATTCTATTGTTGATCTTTTTTGAATTATGGTGCTGGAGGAGACTCTTGAGAGTCCCATGGACTGCAAGAAGATCAAACCTCTCCATTCTGAAGGAATCAGCCCTGAGTGCTCACTGGAAGGACAGATCCTGAAGCTGAGGCTCCAAGACTTTGGCCACCTCATGAGAAGAGAAGACTCCCTGGAAAAGACCCTGATGTTGGGAAAGATGGAGGGCACAAGGAGAAGGGGACGACAGAGGACAAGATGGTTGGACAGTGTTCTCGAAGCGACCAGCACGAGTTTGACCAAACTTCGGGAGGCAGTGGAAGACAGGAGTGCCTGGCGTGCTCTGCTCCATGGGGTCACGAAGAGTCGGACACGACTAAACGACTAAACAACAACAACAATTGTTGGTCTTAAGCTATTCCCTGGCATGTGTCCCCACCACCTCTGCCTTAATGTTGGCAGTGCACAATTCCTTTTTGCAGCTTATTAAATAACATTGCATGTCACCCAAAGGAACAGAGACACCTCCGTCTTCCCAGTATCAGAGAGGGTGGAGGCCTTTTCCATGATGCCCTGTGTGTGTGTTTGTGTGTGCAAGGGCTATAAACACACCACACTCACGCTTGCTCTTTAGCAGTGAAAAGAGTGGATAACATCAACTTTGTAACTTGAGAGGGTGGCAGCGCAATGATTTCCCTTTGGCTCAGCCCCTGAGCCTCTTGACAGGCCCAGTGGGTGTAAAATCTGTGTTGTGGTTCCCACGACCTGCCGATAACCCAGTCATCACGTCAAGGGGAGGGACAGATAGGGAACCCCGGCAAACACCAATAAGGCAAAAAAACTAGCTTCATGCAGCGGTTTTCAACACCCAGCACAACGCGTCTCCATAATTAAATTTTGCAGAGACCCAGCCAGCCATTCCAGAGGTGCGGCGCAAACTCAGGGAGCTGTTCCTCTTCCAAATATTGACAGGAGAAAGCCATTTAATATGAGAAGCACTTCTATCATGTGTTTGGTTTGTTGCTGCCTTTCAGAGGATAGAACCGTCTAGCTCCAAATTCTCTCTCCGCAATCTCCGGCAGAGGCAGAAACTTCAGCTTGCATTTCAATGCAGAAAAAACAAATTGACGCTTCCCAGAATAAATACGATACGATACAATACAATACGATACGATACGACATCTTTATTGGCATTGTCCTATGCAGAACAATGAAATTGAAAAACTACATAAAACTACATAAAACTACATAAAAACTACATAAAACTGCATAAAAACTACATAAAACATTCAAAACCCCCTAAAAACTCTGAAACCCCATTTTAAAATACACTATACTATAGAGACCCCTTGTGCTGCGTTTAAAACCAAAATCGCATTTGGGTAGAAACTGTTTCTCAGGCAGCTAGTCCTGGCCTTTATAACCCTGTACCTTCTTCCAGAAGGCAGAAGCTGAAAGAGATCATTTCCGGGGTGCGCACTATCCTGCACTATCTCTGCAGCTTTCTTATGGCACCTGGCAGCATAGATTTAATCTAAGGTGGGAAGAGTGCACCCAATTATTCTCTCCGCAGTCTTTACAACCCTGGACAGCATTGTTTTTCCCCTGACCGTGCAGCTCCCAAACCACACACACAGACCATAAGTTTATACGCTCTCCACAGTGCAATGGTAAAATGCCATCAACAGGTCCTTTGAGAGATTGTTTTTCCGGAGGATTCTCAGTAAATATAACCTCTGCTGTGCTCTCTTCACCAGGTCTTTGCTGTTTTCTCCCCAGGTTACATCGTCTCTCAAAGACTCTCCTCCCTGGAAGAGAGGGGAGTGGTTGTGGGCGGGAGCCCGACCACCACCCCTAGCAGGAGGCATTCGCCCCCTGCCTCCTCCTCTCACCTGGCTGGTGCCCACGCCCCCTCAGCAGGCATCCAACCAGGTGCCTTCGAGGGGGTGTGTTCAGCAGCCTTTTGCGGCGGCGCCAGCCTCTCCTCGGCCTCATTCTTCTCCGTCCTCTCGTCGCGAGTCACCCACCCTCCACTCCCTTTTAGCTCAGGGTCTTTGTTCTTTGGCCTTGCTATGGACCTTAGGTTGGTCGCCCTGGTTGTCTAGGGCAGTGTTTCCCAACCTTTTTTGGGCAAAGGCACACTTGTTTGATGAAAAAAATCTCGAGGCACACCACCATTACAGCCCTGTGACGTCAGCGCGCAGCGTCACGCCGGGAGGGACGCACGAAAGTGTAAGTTTCAATTTTTCCCCTCCCCCTTGCCGGGGAACCTCCAAGCTTTGGGGGTGGGGGGGGAGGAGGCAGCAAAGCGAGGCAGGAAGGAGAGCGCGGCTTGGCTGGGTGAGCTTTGGCAGGGGCAGGGAATGAGAGCCGCGAGGCAGGCGCTGCGGATGGAGGCGCTGCCCGCCGAGCTCGCAGGCAGCCAGGCAGGCAGACGGCGAGAGCCCCGCGCTGGGCGGCCTCTCCTCGCCGTCGCCGCCCTGCCTCTCGCCACCCGACTCGCCCGCCTCCCTCCAGGCAACATCTCGCGGCACACCAGGCAACATCTCGCGACACACTAGTGTGCCACGGAACAGTGGTTGGGAAACACTGGTCTAGGGGGCCTGGTAGGAATTTTTCCATTTGGCATTAGGCCTTTTGGTTTTTTCGCCTACCTCGTAGCAATCGTCACAACTTTTTGTGGTATTGGTGGGTAGGTTAGGCATTGGAATAATGTGTTGTGGTGTGTCGAATGGCTAGGTGTGGCCATCGCCTATGCCTTCAATTTTGGGGTATTCCGTTAAAGGAATCTGGCGGTCGTGTACTCTGTCGGATGCCTGCTTGGCGGGAGGCCATGGCACGACCCCCGGTGACATCAGGGGAGAGCCTATAGTTGGATGAGCATCAACAGGCTTCACCTACTGGTGAATAAACCCCCTTGTTTTAGACATCCAATGCCTAAGCCAATACCTTTTCACTGCTGTAATCAATAAAGTTGTGGCCTTTTCTTGCCCATTAACCTTATATCACATGTCATTGTGTATTCATTTCACATTGCGGGGGTCGGGTCCTCAAACCACAACTCCATTCCCAGAAATCAAAACACCGAGACCTGTTCCACACACTTCCCCTCAATAATAAGTGGCTGAATATTCAATTTACATTTCCTAAAGTCCACAATGGTGCGTGAACTGAAACTCGCCTGTCCTTTGAAATTTTCACTTCTCTGAATTTGGGGAAGCAGTTCTCTGCCTGCAACCTGTATCCAAAACAGCATGGCTTAAAGGGGAAAGGGCATGCGGACAAAGTGTATGTTGGTGGAAGGAATGCCTTAAATGCTGGCAAAAATGTGTAGGAGGCAAAATTGTATACGAAAGCTCAGGGAGATGCACACAAAAAGCATACTTTTTAAAAAAAAAAAATCACTCATTGCCCTACAGAAACAAACTGACCTTACTTTTCGATTATTTAATTTGTCAATACGAATGGAAGTTGTTAATATTGCAGTTGTTGTATAAGGGATTGTTATTTTGACTGGAGTGTAATTGAAATTAATAATATTCTGGAACGCAGAAATAAAGGAAATCGTCAAACCATCAATTCTAGCACCTAAATTATATAATTTGGTATTTGAATGATTGGTATTAGTAATTGTATTATAATTTGGCATTGTTATATGAGGCTGTAATTGGAATGTAATTGAAAGCTAATAAAAGTATTATCAAAAAAAGAAATAAAGAAACTGAGCTTAGAGTTGGAAAAACGAGAAACTGAAACTATCACTTTTTCACGGCGCTGAACCCTGGCATGCTTTTGAACCGGAGACTGGACCTCAGACCTTCTGCACTCAAGGCATGTGGGAACAGAACAAGGAGCCTAATACTGAGCAGTGGCTCTCTAGAGCTTCAGTCAAGGAGTCTTTCCCGGCCTCCCCGTTGGGTAAGGTGAGGCAATCGCCTCAGGCAGCAGGATTCACTGGGCAGGAGATCCAGCTTTTAGCTGATTGGCTGTATGGGACTGGCGGAAATGACTGGCAGAATCCGTGACCAGGGAGAAGAGTCGGCAGAGGAAGTTTGGGGAAAATTTAAGGACTATTTACAAAAATACTGTAAAATTAAGGAATGTTAAATGATGTTGGGTTGAAATTAAGCGGTTTTTAGCTGTAATGGTAAAAGGAATTTGATAAAATGGTTTTCTTCTATTCAAAGTTATAATAATTTAAGATGTTGGAGAGAAAATAAGGTGTTTTTCTTCTTTTTTTCTTTTTAAGCTGTAATGCTTTGAGATAAGGATTTGCTGTATAAATAATTTGAACTAGATATACAAGAAGGGGAGGTATGAGGAGGTCGGGGAAAGATGTTATGAGAAAATAAGCTGTGAAATCTACGTGGTTTTTGTGGTTTTGCCCTCTCCTTGGAGGCCAGATCCGCCTACTCCTTGGTAGCCCTGGGATATCTAGTTCAAATTATTTGTACAGCAAATCCTTATCTCAAAGCATTACAGTTTTTTTCTTTTTAAGCTGTAATGCTTTGAGATAAGGATTTGCTGTATAAATAATTTGAACTAGATATACAACAAGGGGAGGTATGAGGAGGTCGGGGAAAGATGTTATGAAAAAATAAGCTGTGAAATCTATGTGTTTTTTGTGGGGGGTTTTGTTTGCTTTTTTCTTTTTGCTTGTAAAAATTGGAAACTCTAATAAATATATATATATATATTTTAAAAAAAGGAGATCCAGCTTTCAAGCGACAGCTGCAGCCCTCTCCTTGGGGGCCAGATCCGCCTACTCCTTGGTAGCCCTGGGATCTTCTGCTGGCAGAACACGTGCTCTCCCATGTCCCTGTCTGCCCCCCACTGTGTTAGATCTTTCCTTTGTTGTGCTTTAGAGAGCAGCCGCCTCCTCAAAGGGCTTGTTTATTGAAAACAGAAGCCCTAAATCAAACCCTGCTAGTCTGCAAACCACTTCAGAGACTCGCTTTGGTGGCCTATACTCCCGGAGCCAGGAAGAGGTGGGGGGTGTCTTTCTGTTTTCCATTCTTTGCGATGTAGCTTTGGCGCTTCTGAAGATTTATGTGACGTGTTCTTTTCTGGGGGTTTTATAGGATCTTTGATCAGCCGCTTATGCTTCCACGTGGTGTCAGTCCACTCAGATATGTGGAATCAGGACTTCAAGATTCTCACTAGTAAACAGCACTATTCCCCCCAAGGCGAGGTGTCAGTGGGTCGTAAGACGTCCTCGGGGGGCAAGGAAGACGTTCTTCGGGGTGATGTTTACTGTTGGCTTAATATCAGGTTGGGCCATGGGCAGATGAACTAGATCTCTTAGAACAGTACAGTGGTACCTCGGGTTAAGAACTTAATTCGTTCTGGAGGTCCATTCTTAACCTGAAACTGTTCTTAACCTGAAGCACCACTTTAGCTAATGGGGCCTCCTTCTGCCGTTGCACTGCTGCCACACGATTTCTGTTCTCATCCTAAAGCAAAGTTCTTAACCCGAGGTACTATTTCAGGGTTAGTGGAGCCTGTAACCTGAAGCATCTGTAACCTGAAGTGTCTGTAACCTGAAGCGTCTGTAACCTGAAATGTCTGTAACCCAAGGTACCACTGTAATGGGGAAGAGAAAGGAGGAGGAGGAGGAGGAGGAGGAGGAGGAGAGGAAGGAGGAGGAGGAGGAGGAGGAGGAGAGGAAGAAGGAAGAGAAGGAGAAGGAGGTGAAGAAGAAGAAGAAGAAGAAGAAGAAGAAGAAGAAGAAGAAGAAGAAGAAGAAGAAGCCGCCGCCATCTGACTGGGTTGTCCCAGCCAATTGGAGCGCTCACATGCCAGTGTTTCCCAATTGTTGGTGTTTATATGACATTATTTAAGATTTGCCTTGAGATAGCCTTTAACCTCTTTTGTTGACCACCAGCGTTATGCTTTCCATTTTTAAGTTTGGAATAGAGTAGTTGCTTTGGAAGACGATCATCAGGCATCCGCACAACATGACCAGTCCAACGATGTTGATGTTGGAGAATCATTGCTTCAACACTGGTGATCTTTGCTTCTTCCAGTACACTGATATTAGTTGCCTGTCTTCCCAAGTGATGTGTAAATTTTTTTGGAGACACCGTTGACGGAATCTTTCGAGGAGTTGGAGATGGTGTTTATAAGTGGTCCATGTTTCACAAGCATACAATAAGGTTGGTAGTACAATAGCAACCTTACAATAGTTATATGCAATGCCAGGCTCAGCTGGTGTCTGAAGCTTTGTTGATGAAGGGAAAGGGAGTTACCAGAAAAGGAAGACAGATAGAAAAGGGGGGAGAGACCTTTTTGAGGGGCCAGGGAGGGTGGTGGCAGCTATATCCCAACGTGAGTGGGAAATGATCCTGTGTGAACTGTCAGCACCAACTGCTGATAGCAGAAAGGCCCATCAAGGAATGGGTTAGGAGGTGCTGTGGACAAGGAGGTCATGTTGGTTAATTTCTTTCAACACATTCTGGCCCAGGGAGACATTGAAAGAGCATGTCTGCTTCCCACACCTATGAAGAGAAAGGGGCATGCTTTGAGGGATCCAGTACAGAGCTCTGAAAAGTCAATAAACACCAGCTTCTGCAAGATTCCCCCCGACAACCTAGTACACTTCACAAGAACATATACTGAGAGAGATCCTTGGTCCATCTAGTTCAGTATTGTCAACACTGACCGGTAGGGTTTCCAGAAGGGGTCTCTCTCAGTTCTACTTGGAGATGCCAGGAATTGAAATTTGGGACCTTCAGCTTGCCTAGGAGATGCTACACCACAGGGCTGGGGACGCTCCAGATGTTGCTGGACTACAGTTCCCACCATGCCTGACCATTGGCCATGTTGGTGGGGCCTGGTAAAAGTTGGGGTCCAGTCACATCTAGAGGGTCAAAGGTTTCTCAGGCTTCCTCTACCACTATGCTCTTGGCCTTCCACTCCAGTTACAATATATTTCATTTTATATACCCTCCAACATTTCTCCGATGAAAATAGGCACATCCTATTCTATAATAATAATTTTACTATTTATACCCCGCCCATCTGACTGGCTTGCCCCAGCCACTCTTGGCGGCTTCCAACATACATGAAAACGTAAAACATTAAACATTTTCAAAAATGCTTCCCTCTACAGGGCTACCTTCCGATGGCTTGGGGGGGGGGGTCAGATGACTCCATATCCTCCAACATTTCTCCAATGAAAATAGACATGTCTAAGGGAATGCGGGACATTCCGGGATTAAATCAGAAACTGTGACTGGGCTTCTGTAAATCTGTGGCTGTCTCTGGGAAATAGGGGCACTTAGAGGGTCTGATTTATTTATTTTTTAATAAATTTTTTATTAGAGTTCCCATAATTTTTATAACAACAAAAACAAAACAAGACAATACAATAAACACAACAAACAAAAAACAGGTACAATTTCAAAATCTTATTTTCTTATAATTTACTTCCCCGACTTCCTCATACTTCCCCTTTCTGTATTCCAATTTCTAATCAATTATTCAGCAAATCCTTCCCTTCTTTTAACTTGAATTTAATCTTACTTATTCTCCTTAGCTTATCCGTTACCGCTAGTAACTGCTTATTTTCTAATCCAACATCATTTTAACACTCATTAATTTTGCAATACTTCTTTAAATAGTCCTTAAATTTTTTCCAATCTTCTTCCGCTGTTTCTCTTCCCTGGTTTCGGATTCTGCTCGTCATTTCTGCCAAACCCATGTAGTCAATCACCTTCATCTGCCATTCTTCCAAGGTGGGTAGATCTTGTGTCTTCCAGTACTTTGCGACGAGTATTCTTGCAGCTGTTGTAGCATACATAAAAAAAATTTATCCTTATTTAACACCCCCTGGTCAACAATACCCAAGAGAAAGGCCTCTGGTTTCTTCGGGAAGGTATATTTAAATACCTTTTTCAGTTCATTATATATCATTTCCCAGAAAGCCTTAATCTTTGGGCATGTCCACCAAAGGTGAAAAAAAGTGCCTTCATTTTCTTTACATTTCCAACACTTATTGTCCGGCAAATGATAAATTTTTGCAAGCTTGACTGGGGTCATGTACCACCTGTAAATCATTTTCATAACATTTTAGAGGGTCTGATTTTATTCACAACAGTGGGCTCCATCCCAGATTTGCCATGTTCTGCCTTCCAGCCTTTCTCTCGTGTAGGGAAGGGCTAGTTCTGATAATCAAAACAAGGGAATTAAAGCCTCAAGATGCAGAAGAGGGCTTTGGAATTCCAGGCAAGGGATGCTCACCACCCCACCTGGAGATGCCAGGAATTGAACCAGGAACCTTCTGCATTCAAGGCGCATTTTGAACCACTGAGCTACAGCCCTTGCCCAATAGGAACATAGGAAGCTTCCTTATACTGGTTGCTGTGGACAACACTGGGAGGAGGCCACAGGGGGCAGTTGCCCTGGGAGCAAAATTGTTAGGGGCACAAAATTTCAACACCTGGTGCTGCCTCAATACAGTTTCTGTCCTTGGGCTCCGTTGAAAATGGCATCTCCATATGAACCAGGAAGTGGCCTTCCCAGACAATGGAATGACTCTTCTGTTCTTTTTCCTTTTTAAACTAATTTTTATTAGCTTTTGCATATTTTTATCACCTTTACATCATTCACATAACGAAGAGTAAAAATGACACTATCCTCATAATATCCCCCCCCCCATCGACTTCCCTCAACTTCTGGTTTTTACTGAAAGATTTCTCCTGCAAATTTTGTTATTCTTAAATTGGAATCTAATATATTTATTGTTGTTTTGAGTTCAATGCTGTATTTTCCATATTTGCTTCGGTAATTGTAAATGTGTAATCAAAAGCTGCTAATGAGTTCATCTCTCTACATTGTTTCTGTAGATCCGTGGTTCCCAGTCTTTCTTATCTCTTAGTCTTCAAGTTAATTTTGCCATTTCAGCGCTGAAATGGCTCTTCTTTTCTTATCTCTGTGGCTGCAAACTCCTGGGTGACGTGGATGCCATTAGGCAATTGAATGTGCATGCGTACTCTGTCCATTTCCCTCCCTCCCTCCCACCCACCCACCCCTCCATGCAGCCCCGGGCACTGGCAACCCGCGCTATGCCACTGCCACTTCAAGTGCCGTGCAGTGATTTATTGATTGATTGATTGTAGGGGAACAGTTAGGGGCAGAGGCCCCAGCATGTGAGGGTGATGTGGGGGGGGGGGTCAACGTCACGCACGTAAGCATTGAGCCTCCCTCCCAAAGCCCGGCAGAAGCTTTCCAGGCTTTGGGAAGGAGGCACTATGCTTTAATACTTTAATACTCTGATTTACCAGGAATAATAACAATAACAATAACAATAACAATAACAATTATAATAACAATAACAATAATAATTTATTTATACCCCGCCCATCTGGCTGGGCTTCCCCAGCCACTCTGGGCGGCTTCCAAAAGAATATTAAAATACTATAATACATCAAACATTAAAAGCTTCCTGAAACAGGGCTGCCTTCAGATGTCTTCTAAAAGCCTGGTCATTGTTGTTCTCTTTGACATCTGGTGGGAGGGTGTTCCACAGGGAAGGTGCCACTACCGAGAAGGCCCTCTGCCTGGTTCCTTGTAACTTGGCTTCTCACAGTGAGGGAACTGCCAGAAGGCCCTCGGAGCTGGACCTCAGTGTCCGGGCAGAATGATGGTGGAGATGCTCCTTCAGATATACTGGACCAAGGCCGTTTAGGGCTTTAAAGGTCAGCACCAACACTTTGAATTGTGCTCGGAAACGTACTGGGAGCCAATGTAGGTCTTTCAAGACCGGTGTTATGTGGTCTCTGCAGCTGCTCCCAGTCCCCAGTCTAGCTGCCGCGTTCTGGAACATTTAGGGAACTAGCCTAGTCCCCCTAGTCCACTGACTGCACACCGCTGGTGCTTCCCATGTTCTAGAATCATAGAACTGTGGAGCTTGGTGAGTTTTTACAGCTGGAACGGACCACAAGGATACTATGGTCCAGCCCCCCTCCGATGGACTCGAATCACAGCTAAGTGATTATTCTAGTCTAGAAGAACTATCGAATCATAGCCTTGTAGAGTTGGAAGGGACCCCAGTTCATCAGTATGCAGATGACACCCAGCTCTACCTTTCTTTCAAATCAGAACCAGTGAAGGCGGTGAAGGTCCTGTGTGAGTGCCTGGAGGCGGTTGGAGGATGGATGGCGGCTAACAGATTGAGGTTGAATCCTGACAAGACAGAAGTACTGTTTTGGGGGGATGGGGGGCGGGCGGGTGTGGAGGATTCCCCAGTCCTGAATGGGGTAACTGTGCCCCTGAAGGACCAGGTGCGCAGCCTGGGAGTCATTCTGGACACACAGCTACCCATGGAGGCACAGGTCAGTTCTGTGTCCAGGGCAGCTGTCTACCAGCTCCATCTGATACGCAGGCTGAGACCCTCCCTGCCCGCGGACTGTCTTGCATGCTCTAGTTATCTCCCGCTTGGACTACTGCAATGCGCTCTATGTGGGGCTACCTTTGAAGGTGACCCAGAAACTACAATTAATCCAGAATGTGGCAGCTAGACTGGTGACTGGGAGTGGTGGCCGAGACCACATAACTGGTCCTGAGAGATCTGCATTGGCTCCCAGTATGTTTCCGAGCACAATTCAAAGTGTTGGTGCTGACCTTGAAAACCCTAAACGGCCTCGGTCCTGTATACCTGAAGGAGCATCTCCACCCCCATCATTCAGCCCAGACATTGAGATCCAGCACCGAGGGCCTTCTGGGGGTTCCCTCATTGCGAGAAGTGAGGTTACAGGGAACCAGACAGAGGGCCTTCTCGGTAGTGGCGCCCGCCTTGTGGAACGCCCTCCCTTCAGATGTGAAGGATGTGAAGGAAATAAGCAGACATCTGAAGGCAGCCCTGTTTAGGGAAATTTTTAATATTTAATGCTGTATTGTTTTTAACACTCGATTGGAAGCCGCCCAGAGTGGCTGGGGAAACTCAGCCAGATGGGCGGGGTATAAGTAATAAATTATTATTATTATTATTATTATTATTATTATTATTATTATTATCATCATCATCATCATCATCATCATCATCATCCCCTTTCAATGCAGGAATCTTTCACTCAGCATGGGGCTCAAACCCACGACCCCGAGATTAAGAATCTCATGCTCTTCCAACTGAGCTATCTCTCAGGGCAAAAAAAGAGGGATCCCATCCATGCCTCCTTAGCCTGCAGAAGGTCCCATTTTCAATCCCTGGAATCTCCAGAACGCTGTCCAGAACTCTGGAGAGCTGCTGCCAGTCAATGTAGACAGTACTGAGCTAAATGGGCCAGTGATCTGGCTTGGTACCAGACCGTCTCCTATAATCTTGCATTATGAGCGTTGAGCATTTGTCTCTGCTTGGCTCTGACGGCCCTCATGCCCACTAAAGGAGCTATGAATTATGTCTTCCCAGCTGCTATAGAACCCCCTACGCCAATGTTTTTGTGGTCCCAGGCAGACATCAGATCCGACCGAGCCCCTGGTGGACATCCACATGTACCGTATTTTTTGCTCCATAAGGCGCACCGGACCATAAGGCGCACCTAGTTTTTAGAGGGGGAAATAATAAAAAAAAAATCTTAGCGGACAGGCAGACAGTGGATGGATCCCCCTCGCTGTCTTGGCTTCCTCTTTAGCCACGCGCTATAAATAAGCCCCGGGCAGAGGGGCTGCGTGCAGCTATGGCAATACCCCTGCAAAAGCCCTTTAAGGAGCGCGCGGCTCCTGCAGGCTTTTCTACGATGAGGGAGAAGGCACTCACTGGCCACGTCAGCCCCTTCTCCCTCCTGGGGAAAAGCCCGCAAGAGCCGCGTGGAGCTTGTGTGCGGCTCTTGCGGGCTTTTCCTGCCTGCCTCCCCCCTGCATGCACTCCATAAGACGCACACACATTTCCCCTTACTTTTTAGGAGGGAAAAAGTGTGTCTTATGGATCGAAAAATACGGTATCTTCTGGCCTGTGTTCCACCCAATGAGTCAAAAGAGGCACACGTCTTGGCACCCACAGAAAACAATGCAAGAGATCTCCATTGCTGTTAGAAAGAAAAACGGGGAGAGATTCGGTCCAGCCCTTCTCCTCCAAACACAGCTGTTGTCTGAAAGAGCTTCCAGTTCTTTGTGGTTAATTATGAGAGCATCTGCGTTCAATATCTTGTCAGGGAGGGAGAAAGCATCGCCCCCCCAGGGCAGTCAACTTTGTCATAAAACCGCACAGCGGGAGAGCAAGTGTGGGTGAGTACAGGGGCAGTTTTATCTGTGGGTTATCGTTAAACATCCTAACTGAAATGCCATCGGATTGGCCCATTCGGCAAGCTGTCTTTCTCTGTGAGTCACAGAGCTCTCGATTCTGAACACTACATTTTCTTGAGATCAGGCTCTGTTCATGGAGACCCATGGAAACCCCCACCCAGCTCGCTGCTCTGAAAAGCAGGCACCATTTACGAGACAAAAGACCCTCGCCAAAGTGGTGGCCCCTTTGGGTCTAGCTGTCGCAGAGCAAAGCAAGTAGTAATTGGATCAGGTCTTTGTAATATTTGGAATATTTTGGAGTGTTGCCCGATGTAAGAAACCACAGTTGATTAATCTGTGAGAGTTGATTAATTGGTTGCAAGTGTGAGGGTTAAACTAGTGTGCCGGCATCTCATGTTGCTGGAGATGTGGCCACAGTGACGCACACCTTAGTTACATCCTATTTAGATAACTGTAACACACTCGTGGTGCTGGAGGAGACTCTTGAGAGTCCCATGGACTGCAAGAAGATCAAACCTCTCCATTCTGAAGGAAATCAGCCCTGAGTGCTCACTGGAAGGACAGATCCTGAAGCTGAGGCTCCAAGACTTTGGCCACCTCATGAGAAGAGAAGACTCCCTGGAAAAGACCCTGATGTTGGGTAAGATGGAGGGCACAAGGAGAAGGGGACAACAGAGATGGCTGGATAGTGTTCGCAAAGCTACCAGCATGAGTCTGACCAAACTGCGGGAGGCAGTGGAAGACAGGAGTGTCTGGCGTGCTCTGGTCCATGGGTTCACAAAGAGTTGGACACGACTAAACGACAACAACAACACGCTCTACGTGGGGCTGCCTTTGGAAATTGCTCGGAAACTTCAGCTGGCTCAAAGAGCAGCAGCCAGACTCTTGACTGCGGTCTACCAGTCTGCTTCTGGACACAATTCAGAGTGCTGGGTGTGTCCTAGAAAGCTCTACTTGGCTGAGGTCCAAGCTACCTGAAAGACCGTAATCCCTCGTATGAACCCGCCCAGGTTTTGAGATCTTCAGGGGAGGCCCTGGTCTCGGTCCCATCTACCTCACAGGCAGCCTTGGTGGGGAAATGGGGCAGGGCCTTCTCAGTTGTGGCTGCTCCATAACAAGTTTGGAACTCCTTGCTAGAGAAGTTGGAGTGGCTCCCTTTTGCTGCCATTTGGCCAGCAGGTGAAGACCTTTCTATTCCAGCAGGCCTGTTGTTGCTTTTTGCTGTTGTTGCTTTAAGGAAAGGGCTTTTAAATAGTGCTGTACTGTTTTTTACGATCTGTATATACATGTATCTATCTATCTATCAATCAATCATCTATATCTATCTATCTATCTATCTACATCTATCTATCTATCTATCTATCTATCATCTATATCTATCTATCTATCTATCATCTATCTATCTATCATCTATCTATCTATCTATCTATCTATCTATCATCTATCTATCTATCTATCTATCTATCTATCTATCATCTATCTCTCTATCTATCAATCTATCTATCTATCTATCATCTATCTATCTACCTATCTACCTACCTATCTATCTATCTATCTATCTATCATCTATCTATCATCTATCTATCATCTATCTATCATCTATCTATCATCTATCTATCTATCTATCTATCTATCTATCTATCTATCTATCTATCTATCATCTATCTATCTATCTATCTAACATCTATCTGTCTTGTTTTAGACATCAGATGACAAGGAAATAAACAACTACCTGTCTTTTAGAAGACATCTGAAGGCAGCTCTGTTTAGGGAAGCTTTTAATTGTATTTTAACATTCTGTTGGAAGCCGCCCAGAGTGGCTGGGGAAACTCAGACAGATGGGCAGGGTATAAATATATTATTATTATTATTATTATTATTATTATTATTATTATTATTATTATTATTATTATTATTATTATTATTATTATTATTATTTTCTTATTCTTGAACTCACCCCCTCACACACCTCTGGATTCAGAGGCTGTTAAAGGAAGCAAGCTGCGTTGAACCCCGACAGACTTTGCTCAACCACATCGAGCTTGCCACCCATATTAAACTGCAGCTCTATTTAAGGCCCAGTCCATTACTGAAGCAACGTTTTTTGAACCTGGTTGCATGACCGTTCAGCACCACGTGGAGCCGTCCAGGGTGCTGCCTGGACTTTGCCTTATCAAAACCTGGCCTCTGCTTTGCCTTATGGGAAGCGGGTCTCGGACTGGCTTGACTTTGCCTGGCTCCCCTTGCCAGAACCTGAACTTGCATCTAGCTCTTCTCCAAGTTTGGGCTAGAACCCGATCTATCTGAGGCAGCCACCTGGGACAAAACAGCTTTCAGTATGTGTGTGTGTGTGTGTAAAAATAAGTGCATAACTAATCAGATTTATTTAATATAGCTTGGTTAAACATGTTGGCTTCTCTCTTCTTCCTAACTCTGTATTCAGACAGCACTTTATTACATCTTCACAATGGTTCCTCATCTGTTCATTTTTGCATTTTATGTGATTTTTTACGTCATGTAAAAACAGTCATGAAATTAAAAGACGCCTGCTTCTTGGAAGAAAAGTAATGACAAACCTAGACAGCATCTTAAAAAGCAGAGACATCACCTTTCCAACAAAGGTCCCTATAGTTAAAGCTATGGTTTCCCCAGTAGTGATGTATGGAAGTGAGAGCTGGATAATAAAGAAGGCTGATCACCAACGAATGGGTGCTTTTGAATTCTGGTGCTGGAGGAGACTCTTGAAAGCCCCATGGACTGCAAGAAGATCAAACCTCTCCATTTTGAAGGAAATCAGCCCTGAGTGCTCACTGGAAGGTCAGATCCTGAAGCTGAGACTCCAAGACTTTGGCCACCTCATGAGAAGAAAAGACTCCCTGGAAAAGACCCTGATGTTGGGAAAGATGGAGGGCCCAAGGAGAAGGGGACAGCAGAGGACGAGATGGTGGGACAGTGTTCTCAAAGCTACCAACATGAGTTTGACCAAACTGAGGGAGGCAGTGGAAGACAGGAGTGCCTGGCGTGCTCTGGTCCATGGGGTCACAAAGAGGCAGACACGACTAAACAACTAAACAACAACAACAAAATCCACTTCTGGAAATCTAGTGGAAACTTGCTGAAGGGGGTTGGACAAATGAGGCTTGGGATCCCTTCCAACTCTGCAATCCTATGATTCTAAGTTTTGTGCTAATTTCTGTGTTCATTGTTTCTTTGTAACCTTGTTGACTTGGGAAATTGTGGGAGTTCTGCGCTGATGAAATTTAGGGAGGCACAATTAATGGGGGGCATAGTTTTGGAGCAGAGATGGGGCACCTGTGCCCCTCTAGATTTTGCAGAACTCTCAATACCCATCCGTCCCAGACAGTATTACTAATGGTTAAAGACTATGGAAATTGTAGTCTAGCAATATCTCAAGTACATCCAAATCTGGGGGGCCACAGGCCCTGAACTAGAGTTTTAGATAATTCACATTAAAACCCCAGTTAATGCAACCAACTGTTCAATAGCAGTAGCACTTTAAATGCTCGATGTTTAATTTGGGAGTTGTGGTGGTAAATTTAACATTGAGTGTATGATTCAATATTGAATGATTATCCGAATGTGCTACACTCGTTATTGTTGCTTTTAATTTATATACTCTGTTTTTGTTACTATGTCTGAGGCAAGTGATGAATGAATGCATAAAATATGGTGGAGGTTTTTATTTCATAGTCCAAAAAGCTCCCTGGAGTCTCATTGCTCCCTCCAAACCGAGTATGTAGCTCTCTGGTCTGGAGGGATCCGCCATAATCTCTTTTTTAAAAAAATTAAAAACACACAACTATTGAAAGCAAACCAAATTTAAATCATTAAACCAGATGAAATGCAAAGGGATTAGCTCTTCAGCCCATCTGGGGCACATCACTCCAGAATTTTCCTCTGCTTCTGTATGATTGACACAAATTTGCTGGCAGGAAGAGGGAAGAAGCTGCCCGTGAACTGGGGCCTGAAAGCCTCTCGCAATCGCCATGGCTGCCATCTGAAAACCAGCCAGTCTGGAGTGGGGGGGGGGAGAGATTCTGTTTGGTTGCTGCGGCAACGGCAACCCAACGAACCCACAAAATTGCTCGGTGGTGATGGGGCCGCAGAGCGGAAACCCGGAGCCCTGCGCAGAAAGTCTTAGGAGGCCAGTGCGTTTTTTTCAGAAGCCGCGTCCTCGCAAGACATTACCTCAGCAGGGCCCATCGAAAAAACACAGTGGCACGGCAGTTGAGGAATATAGATAGGGAGGAGGGTCGATGAGCCCCGTGCCAAGATTTCTATTTTCTTGGGGTGGGGAAAGAGAGAGAGAGCCTGAATCTGACACATTTGGCTTTATGAAGGCAAAGGGAACCTTTTTTAAAAACACCAAGGGGATTTCCAGCCCAGCGCAAGAGCCTTGTACATTCCTGGACGTTTAATGGGATCTGATGGATTTTTAAAAAACATGCATGCACATGCCACAAATTGAAGATGAAGCACTTTTATACGTTGACACTCATTCGTTTATTGACACTCAATAGAAGTTGGTGGGAAGCAGACATTTCAGCTGGAATCCTGGAACCTTTCGCCCTATGAGTGAAGGAATGACTCGGAGACTTACAAGATGTTAAATCCACTCCTTTGCACAAAGTGAACTTGTATTAATGTCAGGCTCAGGCCACCCAAACCTAAGGCATCATTTTCTGTCCCATTGTGCATTTGTCACATGCAGCGCTGTTTCCCTTCTGCTGCAGCCCGTATTCCACCAAAACCTACATTATTCATCTCGTTGTCCTCTGTTGAAAAGGACAGACTGAAGAAGATTCCAAGCGGATCCTCCTTGGGAAGGAAGTTCATAAAATATCCTTACACTGACCGTGGCAAAGTTTCTTTCGGAGGTCGCAAGGAAAAAAAGACCATCATGCTCTAGACGTAACAAAATGTACAGTGGAACCTTGGGTTACATAGGCTTCAGGTTACATACGCTTCAGGTTACAGACTCCGCTAACCCAGAAATATTACCTCGGGTTAAGAACTTTGCTTCAGGATAAGAACAGAAATCGTGCTCCGGTGGCGCAGCGGCAGCAGGAGGCCCCATTAGCTAAAGTGGTGCTTCAGGCTAAGAACATTTTCAGGTTAAGAACAGACCTCCGGAATGAATTAAGTACTTAACCCAAGGTACCACTGTATCTTGTTTTGAAACTGTTTTGTGGGTCTATGGACCACAATAAAGATATATCCTCTTCTCCATAACTGACCACCTAACCTCCAAAACAACAACCGAGTCTTGAGACAAATGCAAGGCTAACGAATGCATAATTCCTTTTGCAGTGGCGTAGCGTGGGTTGTCAGCACCCGGGGCAAGGCAAGTAATTTGCGCCCCCTAACCCCTAACCTGCCGCCGCTGCCAGCTTCTTCTTGCTGCTGCCTGGTCTGGTCTGGTGTGGTTCTCTCCCGCGCTCAGCGCTGCGCTGGGCGGCCGCTGCACTGTCCCTCCCCCTGATAGTCCCTCGTTCTCTCTCCGCACCGCACGCCTGGCACCCCCCCCCCCTCCACAGTGGGCGGCGACCCGCCAGCACTGCAGTGAGAGAGAGTGAGTGAGCCAGGTAGGGGCAGAGAGCTGAGAGTGTGAGCGTGCCCCCCCCAGATGTTGCGCCCGGTGCGGCCGCACCCCCCCCCCGCACCCCCCCACTATGCCACTGTCCTTTTGGTATCATGCAATCATAGACTTGTAGTTATCTATTCCAACCCCCTGCAATGCAGGGATCTCAACTAAAGCATCCATGATGGATGGCCACCCAACCTCTGCTTAAAAACTTTCAAGAAAGGAGAGTCCACCACCTCCCAAGGGAGACTGTTCCACTGTCGAAAAGCTCTTACTGTCAGAAAGTTCTTCCTGATTTTTGGCTGGAATCTCCTCAATGGGATTCCTAGGGGAATTACATGGAGAGGCCACGGAGGAAGACAGGGGCGTCTTACCCATAGAGGCTAGTGGCATGGGGCGCCAGGGAGCCAAGTTCTGGAGGGCGCCAAGAAAGAGGCAGAGGCTGGACGCGGCGCCTCCCGGCATCAGCTCGCCACCTTCGCCCACCTCCGCCATCCCGCGCCGAAGCAGCACAGTGCCTGGAGTCTCTGTCTGCCGTGGCCACCGTGGCAAGTAGCAGCCAGCTGAGCCAGGAGGCGCCGTATCCAGCCTCTGCCTCTTCCCCACTGGAGGAGCCGCCCTCCAGCTGCTGTCCATCTCCTCCAGCCCCGCCGGCAGTGCAACAACTCTGGGAAACGGGGGGCGGGTATGCTTAAGACAGCCCTGGAGAAAGACACCATCACCATACAAATACCTTGAAGCAGAAGCCAGGAACCTTTGGTCCTCCAGATGTTGCTGAACTACAATAATAATAATATTATAATAATTTATTATTTATACCCTGCCCATCTGGCTGGGTTTCCCCAGCCACTCTGGGCAGCTCCCAACAGAACATTAAAATGCAGTAACCTATTAAACATTCAAAGCTTCCCTAAACAGGGCTGCCTTCAGATGTCTTCTAAAAGTCTGGTAGCTGTTGTTCTCTTTGACATCTGGTGGGAGGGCGTTCCACAGGGCGGGCGCCACTACCAAGAAGGCCCTCTGCCTGGTTCCCTGTAACTTGGGTTCTTCCAGGGAGGGAACCGCCAGAAGGCCCTCGGAGCTGGACCTCAGTGTCCGGGCAGAATGATGGGGGTGGAGACGCTCCTTCAGGTATACTGGACAGAGGTCATTTAGGTATACAGTGGTGCCCCGCAAGACGAAATTAATTCGTTCCGCAAGTTTTGTCGTCTAGCGAATTTTTCGTCTTGCGAATCACGAAATCCCATAGGAATGCATTGAAAATCAATTAATGCGTTCCTATGGTCAAAAAAAGTCCAAACAAAGCCAAATTTGGTACAACAACAGTTTATTAACTGCTCTTTAAAGTCACACATACTGTAAAGAGCAGTTCAAAAATTGAAGGGAAAATAAATTAACTTTATAAACAAAACATGTCTTTGTTTTTAGACAAAGGAAACAAAGTCGCGAGACGTTTTCGTCTTGCGAAGCAAGCCCATAGGTGAAATTCGTCTTGCGAGGCAAATCAAAAACGGAAAAACCTTTCGTCTAGCGAGTTTTTTGTCTTGCGAGGCATTCGTCTTGCGAGGTACCACTGTACAACTCACATCAGCCCTAGCCAGTGTGGCCATCAGCCAGGGATGGTTGGGCCTTGTAGTTCAGTGAAATTTGTGGGTCCACCCCTGCTCTAAGGGAAGTGATTGGTGCCACCCCCTTCATATTTTGTTGTTTACTGTATTTATATCCCACCTTACCCTCCAAGGAGCTCAAGATGGCATATGTGGTTCTCCTCCCACATCTCATTTAATCCCCACAACAACCTGGTGAGGTACATTAGGCTGTGAGAGGCAGTGACTGGCCCCAGGTCACCCAGTGAGCTCCATGGCAGAGTGGGGATTTAAACCGTGGTCTCTCCCAGGTCCTCAAACCACTATACTTCAAACTACAGAGCCAGTGTGGTGTAGTGGTTAAGAGCGGTAGTCTCGTAATCTGGGGAACCAGGTTCGCGTCTCCGCTCCTCCACATGCAGCTGCTGGGTGACCTTGGGCTAGTCACACTTCTCTGAAGTGTCTCAGCCCCACTCACCTCACAGAGTGTTTGTTGTGGGGGAGGAAGGGAAAGGAGAACGTTAGCCACTTTGAGACTCCTTAAAGGGAGTGAAAGGCGGGATATCAAATCCAAACTCTTCTTCTTCTTCTATACCATGCTGGCATTCAGTTTTGGGTTGAAATGGTGGCACATTCTTCTCTCTCTTTTAATTTTATTTTATTTTGACAAAGTAATAGTCATAAATAAATAAGAACAAGAATGTGAGCCCCAGCACCAAGACCATTCCATTGAAACCATCCAACCTCCCAAAACGTCAACACCTCTTGCGATGGGTTGACCCCTTTCCGTTTTAACAATACACATTCTACACTGTCCATATCTCCTCAAAATCATTTCTCCTGCATATTCCCCATCTTACCTTAATGGCACATGCTGACTTATCATTAATAGCTATACCCCACACTTCTTTACACCATTCTTCCATTTTATATTCTACCTACCCCTTCCGCTTCCTAGCTATCATAATTCCTGCAGCTGTCAATAAATTTGTGAGCAGGTCCTTCATAGCCTGCGAACCTTCCACCCCATCGTAAATTGATAATAATGCTACCTCTGGACTTTAGGTCAGCTGTAACCCAGTGATTTGTTATCCCCTTAGACACCCTTTGCCAAGACAAATTGTACATATTTACACCCCCACCACATGTGAACATAGACACGTTCTTCTCCAGAGGGACCAGCGAGGCTTCTGTAAAGGCAGACACCTGGTGCTGTGTCAAGAGGAGAGATTTGGGCCTGGCTGTTTGCATACTGGGCCATTCTGCATGTATATTAATAACTTGGTTCAATATTGTGGTTCTGTGGCCACACATACTTTGGCAAAGGGGCTGTTTACCCAGTCTGCCACCGTGGCCCTGGAAACGGCTCTTCCATTCCATCAGGTGAAACGCAGTCCCAGCTTGGAAGCTGGCATGTAAATACATTAAAGCCCAGGCCGAAGCCCCGTTTTGAAGGCTCACGTCAGGGACTGGCTGGGCGAGGAGGAACGGTGGGAGGCACCAGCCGGGGAACTCCCAAGGGAACCCCCAGCGGAGGAAGATGCTTGAGCTGCGATTCCTGCATTGCAAGAATGGACTAGACGAACCTTTCCCTTCCAACTCTACAGTTCTTTGATCCTCAGTGTGATGGCCTGCGACTCAGGCTTGGATTCGGAACCAGAGGAGACTCAGTCTGCTCCAGATCCTCTGCCTCAGGCATCATCTGAACCTAGTCAGGGGCCTGATTCTGAAGAGTCCCAGTCTGCACAGGTTCCCCTGCAACAAACACCAGCTGGGCTGAGTCAGGGGCCTGATCCTGCCCTGGCTCCAGATGCGGGGATGACCTCGTTGCCTCCAGCTGGGCCATCACTTACAGCTGCTCCACTACCGGTTGGGTCAGGGGAGGCTGAGGCGGCCCCTGGGTCTAGTCACCCACCGACGTCTCCCGAGCTGCAGAGACTGAGGTCTGAGAGAAGGAGAGACCTGAGTACTCGCAGGAGGAGTGCTCGTCTTTGGGCGAGACAGGGAGGTGAGTCGCCGGGGGATCAGGACCGGCCGTTACCCCGACAGAGATAAAAGGCTGTCGGTCCCCACCCCAGGTTGCGGGAGTAACATTGCTGTATGCCAGATCCTGCATGAGATCCTGTACCTTGCCTGGTTTCCTGCCTCACGTCCTGCCTTGGCCCTGTCAGACTGACTCCTAGTGGAACCTTTGGATTCTTGACCGTCCTGGACCGCGTTTCATGGGTTACCCCCGGGGCCAGTACACTCTGATTTTCCTCAACAGCCGGCCTTCCTGCTTCTGCGTAGGGTGACTCTTAGGGCCTCCTCTAGAGTCTCTCTTTAGCAGATGAATCCTCCATGCCCCAAGCCGTGCATCGGAGGATGGATATTAACAGCCACGGATGCTCTGGTCCGGACAACAACCCATCTGCCATCACAAGGAATGGAAGCCAGGAAGTACATGCGCTTCTAAGTCCAGTGGCTTTAGCTTGTCATGACAAAGGTGCATTTATTAAGCAGCTAATCTCTGGCCAGAGTCCCTAAAACACCGCTATCTTGGGTCTGAAACTCTCGCTGGCTGAAGAAGCCACTTCAGACTTCCGCCACGAGTGACCTTGTCATGTGCGTTGACAGAGGACAGAACACCAGCAGTCAGTGCCCTCCTCCATCCTGTGTATGTGTGTCGAAGGATGTTCTTCAGTGGAGTTTTTCCAAGCAATTCTCTTAATTGGCTTGTAGATAGTTCGGAAAGGTTTCCTGCCGCAGGGTTCATGGTGGGACAGGGGAAAGCTTCTGGGGCATTGCAGCCCAGAATAGGTCTTGTTTACCCAACCCCCAACACTGCAGAAAACTGCAGGCAGGAGGAGGAGTAGGGGGAAGGATTGGGAGGTCAAAGGTTTTTCAAGCGATTCAATCCATAGTGCAACAAATTATCCCTCCAGACCCAGGTCTAGCACTGCTAGCGCTTTTTCCAGAAACCATGCAAAATGTGTTATGCAAAGACCTCACCATCCGTCTAATAATAGCAGCCAGGCAGGAACCGGCACAACACTGGAGATCTCGTTCCTATTTCACTCCAAAGGGACAGTGGGATAAAATGGGATGGGAAAGAGTCTCAGAACAGAACGGACAACTCAGAGGGGCTTAATGCAAAACATTGTTCTCAGTTGCTTGGTTTCCGTTTGTCGAATCTGCTTTGCCCCTCTCTCTCTCCCCACCCCCCTTCAAATATCTTTTTTTAAAAAATATTTTTTATTGGAAATTTTATTTACAACATAACATAAATCCCCCCCAATACAGAAATCCACCCTCATTAAATGTGGACATAACATACAATAATCATAACATACAACAATACAAACAACCAAATAAAAGACTCCCTTTATCCTGTATCTGGCCTCCTTATTTACTTCTTATAATCTGTTTCCTTTATGAATAATTATTAAGATTTTTCTAATTATAACTTAAATATCCACAAAGTCTCCTGCAGACATTTATCGTAACAAGTCCAGGTATGTATTTTAGGGCACTGTTTTGTGAAGTATTCTTTGCATTTCACCCATGCTTTTTGAAACTCTTGTCTAGTGTGATCTCTAATCTGTTGTTGTTGTTCTTTAGTCATTTAGTCATGTACGACTCTTTGTGACCCCATGGACCAGAGCACGCCAGGCACTCCTGTCTTCTACTGCCTCACGCAGTTTGGTCAAACTCATGCTGGTACCTTCAAGAACACTGTCCAACCATCTCGTCCTCTGCCGTCCCCTTCTCCTTGTGCAACATTAGGGTCTTTTCCAGGGAGTCTTCTCTTCTCATGAGGTGGCCAAAGTATGGGAGCCTCAGCTTCAGGATCTGTCCTTCCAATGAGCACTCAGGGCTGATTTCCTTCAGAATGGAGAGGTTTGATCTTCTTGCAGTCCATGGGACTCTCAAGAGTCTCCTCCAGCACCACAATTCAAAAGCATCCATTCTTCGGCGATCAGCCTTCTTTATGGTCCAGCTCTCACTTCCATACATCACTACGGGGAAAACCATAGCTTTAACTATACGGACCCCTTCAAATATCCATCCTCCATTATGGAATGATGTTATACCTGAAAGGCTGCTTTCAAATGTCTTCCAAAAGTTGTCTAGTTACTTATCTCCTTGACCCGGGGGTCACATAACTCCACACCCTCCAACATTTCTCCGATGAAAGTAGGGATGGCCTAAGGGAAAGGGGAACATTCTGGGATCAAATCAGAAACCAGGACGACTTCTGAAAATCCAAGATTGTCCCTGGAAAATAGGGACATTTGGAGAGACTGGGTTTCCCAAAGCTCAACCACAGTGAGAACAGGAAGCTGGACCAGATGGGTCATTGGCCTGATCCAGAAGGTTCTCAAGGCGCCCAGCTTTCTTGCAATCAAAACCCACCAAGCTCCCCAAACTCTCCCACCCATATTTTGCCTTTCAGACATGATTACCCTTGTCACTCTTCTCTGTACCCGTTTAAGCTGCTGTTTGGCCGGGGTTGGAAGGAACTCTCGCTCATGACGACGAAAGTCAGGCTTCTGAAAATTGGAAGTGTGGCTGTGAACGAGTCATTCCCAGAGCCAGCAACCTCAAGCTAACACTTAGCAAAGCTGGGCACCTTCCCAAAAGCTTGGAGACGCTACCTCACAGCCAGCAGAAAGAGGGCAACTGACAAGTGACACAGCCAGAAGATATCTCCTCTTTTTTTGGTGTGCATTTCCATGAGGTGTTGGGCACAGATCAGTGGCAATGGAGTGGGGAGGCGTCCTCTCTCACCCAGATGTGTTCCATCAGGGTTAAATCGTACCAGATGTTGCAGCTGGGCCAGAGAGGTGCCAATCTGTGTCCATTGTGACGGCTCAATCCACAAACTCAGTGGATTTATGGCAAGCATCAGGCAACCAAAGAGGAATAAAGCATTCAGCACTGGAGCACAGCTGTGTTCTAAGAGCACAGGATGACCCCGCCAACTCTGAAGGGTACCTCTAAAAATCTTGGCACGTTTTACCATCGCGTTTCAGCACCCATGCTTTGTTTCCGTTCGCACTGCATCATGGGATTTGCAGTCTCCAGATCCACACAAGCAGCTAGCAGTTAGAGTTGATAAGGGCCTCTCTCTTTTTTAACGGGGCAGAAAACATAGAGAGAATGGCGCATGCTAAAACCTAAGAATGCACACAGCTGGGGGCAGAAAAGCTGAAACGACGCAAGAACCTTTTTTAAAAAAATTGTGCAGGGTGAGTCCAAGTTATTTAGCCACCTGAGCCAAACACTAAGATGGCAACCCTCTATTCCACAGACAGGAGCCATATTAAACAGCAGCTGAATTTGAAGGGCCACGCGGGTGACACCTGAGGAACCTGGCTGGATTTGGGCAGCCAGGCCAGGCCAGGTGGCAGCAGAGGAGGCCTCAGTAGGAACAGTTAGGAGTTGATGTCCCACAGCAACTGCCATCTGAGGAGGTCATTTCACTTTGCCTAATGATAGGGCTGGCTCCATCGTTATTTTCCATAAGGAAAGTTCCAGTCTCCCGATGTCTTTGGGGAGGGGGGAGTTTAGAAAAAGTTACCTGGAGTTTTTTGGTGTAGAAAGGAGCAGAATGGGCTGAAGCATATGGACTATGTGGCAGGCGCATATTCCCCAGATCTCTCCAGCTCACACTGAACACGCTGGTTGGTTGCCAAGACTGCATGTTTTATGATGTCCAAGGATTGATTTGCTTTAAGTTCTGTATTTCCTTCGTTAAATGTTAGTGAGAAGGCAAAGCGAAGCCCCGGGACCACACACGGAGGCTGGCCGGTGTTGTGGTCCTTGCTGACGGCTGGCTGATGCCTCACAGATTACGGTCTGCTTCCATCTAGTGGCTGAAGGAGAACCAGGAGTTAAGGTGAGTGTTATGCAAAAGTTTGCAATGGCTTGTGGGTAAGCTTCGGAGAATGTTTTCTAATTTTTTGCAATGTTGATTTTTTTTGTTTCAGTAAAACTGCAGTCTTGGTGTATTGCTATATGACCCTTGGGTCCCTTCCAATAAGATTCAATTATTATGCCCACAGACTGTCTCGCCAGAGTGGCGCATGCTCTGGTTATCTCCCGCTTGGCCTACTGCAATGCGCTCTACATGGGGCTACCTTTGAAGGTGACCCGGAAACTACAATTAATCCAGAATGTGGCAGCCAGACTGGTGACTGGGAATGGCTGCTGAGACCATATAACACTGGTCCTGATAGACCTACATTGGCTCCCAGTACATTTCCAGGCACAATTCAAAGTGTTGGTGCTGACCTTTAAAGCCCTAAACGGCCTCGGCCCAGTAGACCTGAAGGAGCGTCTCCACCCCCATTGTCCAGCCCGGACACTGAGGTCCATCTCTGAGGGCCTTTTGGCAGTTCCCTCACTGTGAGGTTACAGGGAACCAAGCAGAGGGCCTTCTCGGTAGTGGCACCCGCCCTGTGGAACACCCTCCCATCGGATGTCAAGGAAACAAACAACTATCTGTCTTTTAGAAGACATCTGAAGGCAGCCCTGTTTAGGGAAGTTTTAAATGTTTGATGATTTATCGTGTTTTTAATATTCAGTTGGGAGCCGCTCAGAGTGGCTGGGGAAACCCAGCCAGATGGGAGGGGTATAAATTATTATTATTGTATTATTATTATTATTCATACATACCTGGGGATAGGCATCCTTGAACTCAGTGAGACTTCTGAGAATTTATGCATTGTGGTGTGCTGTTAATGACAGGCTCATCCATCCCATTCTCCTAATAATAGGGACCCTGCAGGATCAGGCCAATAGCCCTTCCAGTCTAGCATCTTGTTCTCACAGTAGCCAACCAGATTCTTCTTTTGGGAAACCAGCAAGCAAGACCTGAGCTCAAAGCCCTCTCCCCTCCTGTGGTTTCCAGCAGCTGGTATTCAGGGGCAGCTGCTATGCCTTTTGCTCGTCTTTTCTCCAAACTAGAAATTCCCAAATGCTTCAAACCGTTCCTCATAGAGGAGCCACTCCATCCTGCTTTTTGGAATACATGGGACCACCAGTGGTGACTGTTGCCCATTGTAGCTGGTAGGGCAGAAGGCAGGGAGGCCAACAGTAGGTGGCACTAGAGCGCTAGAGCCGATGTCATTCTAGTTCATAGCTGTCAACTTACAGATTTGAAAATAAAGGACCAGCAGCCTCGAAAATAAGGGATCGGCAGGCAAAATAAGGGATTTTGCTATTGTAAATACATTGGTAGGATTGACAGATGCTGTCAATCTGGCATGAGGTAGTTGCAACGCAGCGGCGGCCACTGAAGAGCCCCCCTTCTGCGTCCCTCCCCATCCCCTCCTCTTCCTCCTCCCTCAGGCTGCCTCCTCAGCTGCCACCACTACTGCTGCCTCCGGGCTCGCGGCGGCGTGGACGAGAGTCTCTCCCCCCCCCCCTTGGGCAGGAAAGGGCCAATGGAACTCCTCGCGCCAGGACGACAGTGCCAGCGCGCTCTCTCGCGCGCGGCAGAGGACACTGAGCCGCTGCTTCCCTCCTGAGCCGGGCGAGCATGAAACCCGGGAAATTTAAGGGACATCATCAATAAGGGACAGCAGCGGGACACGGCGCTGGGATAAGGGAGTCTCCCGCTAAATAAGGGACGGTTGACAGCTACGTTCTAGTTTTGTCTGCATCCACTTTCCTGCTGAGTTGCAGGATGCATTCAGATGTGTGTTGGCCTTTGAGATTATAATGCTCGCATTTCAATCCTGGATTCTCATGTTGCTTTTACAATGCATTACCTGTTGCGTTACAGATCTGTGGCTTTAAAAAAATTACTATACAGTGGTACCTCGGGTTAAGAACTTAATTTGTTCTGGAGGTCCGTTCTTAACCTGAATCTGTTCTTAACCTGAAGCACCACTTTAGCTAATGGGGCCTCCTCCTGCTGCTGCTCCACTAGAGCACGATTTCTGTTCTCATCCTGAAGCAAAGTTTTTAACCTGAGGCACTATTTCTGGGTTAGCGGAGTCTGTAACCTGAAGCGTCTGGTACCTCTACTTATGGACGCGATCCATTCTGGGGTGCCGTTCGCACCCCGAAAAGTGCATAAGTAGAACGCCGCTTCTGCGCGAGCACACGACGCAATAGAACGCTCCTGTGCATGCGCAAAGCATGCAGAGTACTCCTGCGCATGCGCGAGGCACTCAGAATGCTTCTGCAGTGTGGTGTAGTGGTTAAGAGCAGTAGACTCGTAATCTGGTGAACCGGGTTCGCGTCTCCGCTCCTCCACATGCAGCTGCTGGGTGACCTTGGGCTAGTCACACTTCTCTGAAGTCTCTCAGCCCCACTCACCTCACAGAGTGTTTGTTGTGGGGGAGGAAGGGAAAAGGAGATTGTTAGCCGCTTTGAGACTCCTTCAGGTAGTGATAAAGCGGGACATCAAATCCAAACTCTTCTTCACGCGGCAAAACCCGGAAGTATACACTTCTGGCTTTGCCGCGTTCACAACCCGAAAATCCGCAACATGAACCTAACACAACTACAGGTATGACTGTACTGCCATGCCATGCTAATTTTTAAATAGCACGAAAGAACAGTACGTCAGATTACCTCCAGGAATTTTGTCAGGTGAGGTTAAAAGGCCTTTTTGGGGGGGAAGAAAATAACATGGAAACAAGTGCAAAACATCTGCCAGATTCTGCTCATTTCCTAGCAGTGGCTTTTATGTTGTGTGAAAAAAATCACATAAAATGTGGAAATTATTAGGTAAGGAACCCTCATGAAAATGGAATGTGGCTGCTGCTTATAAATAAATAAAAAAACAGAAAGGGTCGGGGGCATAGCCTGGGGGGCTACTGAGGTGGTGGCCCCAGGTGCAATTTTTAAAATGGGTGCAATCTTTCTAAAACTTCCTTTGAAGAGTTTGCAAAGGCCCCGAGTGTCTCACGCGAGGAATCGAATGCCACCTGAGCAGTGCCATTTTCCTTTTCTTTCTTTTCAAGCGAGATGGAAGAATGCAAATTGATCTTGAATCTGGAATGATTCGAAGGGTGTTGCGTCCTTATGCAGTGCCCTGCCAGACCCAATCTGCTTTGTGAGGGCCGCTGTGTTTTCCTGGTGAGTGCTCTGCCTTCCAGAGCTTTGGGGAGGCAAGGGGGGGCGGTTCTCCTTCGCCGGCGGAGGGATACACGTCCCTGGGCCGGCCAATGAGGTTGCAGGTCCGAAAGCACGGGTCAGAACAGTTTTCCGCTTGACCTGCACATTCTAGGCAGGGGTCCGAGTGGTTTCCCCCCTTGTCCCTCTCCTTACCCAGAGGAGAGCTGCTCTTTAGCTCTAAATCGGAACTAACAGCAATCCATAGAAAATCTGGTTGCAATTTGTTTCAATGGGATGCTAAAGAACGGTTTCCAGGGGGAAAGCTGCTGGACAAGAGGAATTGGCTTTGCAGTGGGGGAGGGGATTTGTTTTGTTTTGTTTTTAGTGCCGATCAGTACTAAGGTTACCTGATTTTTGGTTTTTTTTAGTGAAGCTGGGGACACTTTAAATAAATAAATAAGAAGGAAGTGTGCATGCACACGAAAGCTCATACCAATAACTAACTTAGTTGGTCTCTAAGGTGCTACTGGAAGGAATGTTTTTATTATCTTATTTTGTTTTGTTTTGTTTTGTTTCGACTACGGCAGACCAACACGGCTACCTACCTGTAACAAATACTACACGTTTGGGGTGTTGATGCTGCCGCGATAGCGGTGGCAGAGGGAAGGGAGGTTTCACACTGCCTTTCGGAGCAGCCCCATCCCAACTCCTACTTGCGTGGAAGCAGGAGGGGGTGGGGATCTCTCAGCTGGGAAGGGAGGCTTCCCGTTGCCTAACTGAGAGATCCCTGCCCCTCCTGCTTGCACGCAAGTAGGAGTTGGGAGGCTGCTCCGATAGGCAGCATGAAGCCTCCCTTCACAGCTGAGAGATCCCTGCTTGCACGCAAGTAGGAGTTGTGAGGCTGCTCCAATAGGCAGCATGAAGCCTCCCTTCACAGCTTAGTTGCCGGGGTCAGGGAAGGTGGAGGCAGCCCGGAAGCTGCATCTTAGAGCCTCTGCACCACCATCATGTGGGGACTTCCCAGCAGCTCCTGAAACCAGCCAGAGCCAACTGCTCTGGGCTGCAGAGACTGCCGCCGCTGTGTTTCCCGGGGACACTAGATGAAATCCGGGGACATTCCAGGCATGGAATTTGTCCGGGGACTTATTCACAAATCCGGGGACTGTCCCTGGGAAACGGGGACGTCTGGTAACCCTAATCAATACTCCTTAAATTTGAACATGCTTTTTTATCCCACAGCAGTCAAATTAGTTATGTCCTGTTCTACAGTCCCATAACTTGGCAACACATTTCCAGAACTCCAGAGGAATCATTTTCTTGCATGATGGCTTTTAAATTTGGTTGCTAATCCAAGTTTTCAGCTTAGGTTGAACTTCAATTTATTCAGTACAATTAGACCCTCACGTTAAGCAAACGTCACCACAGTGATCACTGTTCGAAAGCAGAGTGAGGACAAATGAGGCCGAGGGCAGTGAGGGGTGAGGAATCAGACTGAGGGCAGCGAAGGCTAAGCAATGATGTTTGGGGCAATGAGGGCTAAGAAATGAGTCTGAGGGGAAATGAGACTGAAGGCAGTGAGGGCTAAGGAATGAAATTGAAGGTGGTGAGGACTAAGGAATGAGGCTGAGGGCAGTGAGGGCTGAGAAATGAGGCCGAGGACAGTGAAGGTTAGGCAATGATGTTTGGGGCAATGAGGGCTAAGAAATGAGTCTGAGGGGAAATGAGACTGAGGGCAGTGAGGGCTGAGAAATGAGGCCGAGGAGAGCCAAGGCTAAGAAATGATGGTTGGGGCAATGAGGGCTAAGAAATAGGTCTGAGGGGAAATGAGAGTGAGGGCAGTGAGGGCTGAGAAATGAGGCCGAGGACAGTGAGGGCTGAGAAATCAGACTGAATGCAGTGAGGGCTGAGAAATGAGGCCGAGGACAGCCAAGGGTAAGCAATGATGTTTGGGGCAATGAGGGCTAAGAAATAGGTCTGAGGGGAAATGAGAGTGAGGGCAGTGAGGGCTGAGAAATGAGGCCAAGGACAGTGAGGGCTGAGAAATCAGACTGAATGCAGTGAGGGCTGAGAAATGAGACCGAGGACAGCCAAGGGTAAGCAATGATGGTTGGACCAATGAGGGCTAAGAAATAGGTCTGAGGGGAAATGAGAGTGAGGGCAGTGAGGGCTGAGAAGTGAGGCCGAGGACAGTGAGGGCTGAGAAATCAGACTGAATGCAGTGAGGGCTGAGAAATGAGACCGAGGACAGCCAAGGGTAAGCAATGATAGTTGGGGCAATGAGGGCTAAGAAATGAGTCTGAGGGGAAATGAGACTGAGGGTAGTGAGGGCTAAGGAATGAAATTGAAGGCGGTGAGGGCTGAGAAATGAGGCTGAGGACAGCCAAGGCTAAGCAATGATGTTTGGGGCAATGAGGGCTAAGAAATGAGTCTGAAGGCAAGTGATGCTGAGGGCGTGAGGGCTAAGGAATGAGGTTGAGGGCGGTGAAGACTAAGAAATGAGGCTGAGGGTAGAAGGAATGAGGCTAAGAGGACAGGATAGAGAACTGTGCCACAAGAACGTCTTCAAAACCCACACGTGTTCTCCGTGAGCGCCGCAAATGGCCAAAAACAGAAGCCCCCTTTCACCACTCACAAAAAAACCGAACAGTGGAGTCCCAATGAGGTCAGTCATCTCGTCTCGACCCTTTGTAGAATCTTCATTCCAGAAAGCACACCGAGAGAACAGCAGTGTACAATTTAACAAAACAACACGTTTGGAAAACATCTCCATTTCCAAAGCTGTCGTCTGGCCCAGTTAACCTGCCAGGCCTCCCAAAAGGATCTCTGGAGTTTCGGGAACAGATGGTAGCCAGAGCACAATGCGGGACTCCAGATGCATGAAATTCTATAACATTCTTATTTCGTTTTATAAGGCAACAGAAACCTGCTATAAAAACCAACCTCTCTCTCTTTTTCCATGCTGAAGTGCGTACAGTACATAAATAACTGAGGACATGGAGAGGATGGGAATATGTGGTTTTATAAATACCTGCCAGCTCACCTTGTGACTGTGAACATTTTTATGGGGGGGGGTCCATGGGAGGGTAGGATAGTAAGCATCAAGATAACATTTCATTTGGAACTCACTAAATAGCTGGAAATTATAAAAGCCTATATGTGGGATAAGAAGCTACAGTTAGAACTGGATATGGAACAACGGATTGGTTCAGAATTGGGAAGGGAGTACGACAAGGCTGTATATTGTCTCCCTGCTTATTTAACTTATATGCAGAATTCCTCATGCGAAAGGCTGGGCTGGATGAATACCAAGCCAGAATTAAGATTGTTGGAAGAAATATCAACAACCTCAGAAATGCAGGTCACACAACTTTGATGGCAGAAAGTGAGGAGGAATTAAGAACCTCTTAATGAGGGTGAAAGAGGAGAGCGCTAAATATGGTCTGAAGCTCAACATCAAAAAAACTAAGATCATGGCCACTGGGCCCATCACCTCCTGGCAAATAGAAGGGGAGGCAGTGAGAGATTTTACTTTCTTGGGCTCCATGATCACTGAAGATGGTAACAGCAGTCACGAAATTAAAAGACTCCTGCTTCTTGGGAGAAAAGCAATGACAAACCTAGACAGCATCTTAAAAAGCAGAGACATCACCTTGCCAACAAAGGTCTGTATAGTTCAAGCTATGGTTTTCCCAGTAGTGATGTATGGAAGTGAGAGCTGGACCATAAAGAAGGCTGATCGCCAAAGAATGGATGCTTTTGGATTATGGTGCTGGAGGAGACTCTTGAGAGTCCCATGGACTGCAAGAAGATCAAACCTCTCCATTCTGAAGAAAATCAGCCCTGAGTGCTCACTGGAAGGACAGATCCTGAAGCTGAGGCTCCAATACTTTGGCCACCTCATGAGAAGAGAAGACTCCCTGGAAAAGACCCTGATGTTGGGAAAGATGGAGGGCACAAGGAGAAGGGGACGACAGAGGACGAGATGGTGGGACAGTGTTCTCGAAGCTACCAGCATGAGTTTGACCAAACTGCGGGAGGCAGTGGAAGACAGGAGTGCCTGGCGTGCTCTGGTCCATGGGGTCACGAAGAGGCAGACACGACTAAATGACTAAACAACAAATGAGTGGCTTCAGACCTCAAAGGTTTTGATCCTCAAACGTTTGGAAGCAGATGAGTAACTCAGTTGCTATTAGACATGGTTACTCATTAGAACCTTCAGATATAGAGGCAATATACCAACACGATGGGCGACAAACCAACAGGAGCAGCGCCCTGCCTTTGAGTTTCACAGAAGGATCTGGCCAACTGTACTTGGAAAACAGAATGGCGAAGGGCTGTGGTTCAGTGGCAGGACATCTGCACTGACTGCAGAAGGTCGCAAATTCAATCCTTGGTGTCTGCAGGTAGAGTTGAGAAAGTTCCCTGCCTGCAGTCTTGAAGAGCCACTACCAGTTAGGGTAGACCAGGGTTTCCCAAACTTAGGTCTCCATCTGTTTTTGGACTTCAACTCCCATCATCCCTAGCTAGCATGGACCCGTGGTCTGGTTCGGCATGAAACGTTTTCCTGCATTCCTAGTGGCTCAGGAGACCTGCTTTTCTGATACTAGAATCTCTAAGTCTTGTTGGGCTTCAGCCTTCAGCCTCCTCTGCCAGAATGGCCAGTGGTGACAGACAATGGGAGTTGCAGTGCAACATCTGGGGATTCAGAATTCAGGAAGCCTGAGTGAATGCTTGGTACAATACTATTCATTCCTTTGTTGTGCGTTGTTACATTTCTATCCTACATCTCTTCCAAGGAGCTCAAGGTGCCTCATGCAACTTTCTCACTTCCTAAAGTTTAATGTTTATTATTTTTATATTTTGCTGGAAGCTGCCCAGAGTGGCTGGGGATACCCAGCCTGGTGTGGGGGGGTATGAAGAAGAAGAAGAAGAAGAAGAAGAAGAAGAAGAAGAAGAAGAAGAAGAAGAAGAAGAAGAAGAAGAAGAGATTGAGGAGGAGGAGGAGGAGGAAGGAAGAGGGAGAAGGAGAAGGAGAAGGAGAAGGAGAAGGAGGAGGAGGAGGAGGAGGAGAAGAAGAAGAAGAAGAAGAAGAAGAAGAAGAAGAAGAAGAAGAAGAAGAAGAAGAGGAGGAGGAGGAGGAGGAGGAGGAGGAGGAGGAGGAGGAGGAGATGGAGGAGGAGAAGTAGGAAGAAGAGGAGGAAGAGGAGGAAGGAGGAGGAGGAGGAGAGCTTTGACTGGATTCCACACCAGGTTCAACACTCTAACAACTATCCCAGGCATGTCCAACAGGCTGGTAGTGATCTACTGGTCAATCGCAGGGTGTTAATGGTTGACCTTTGGACCCTTAGTGATTTCTAAACCACCCCGATAGTCTGGTAGTTGTTCTTCTCTTTGACATCTGGTGGGAGGGCATTCCACAGGGCAGATGCCACTACAGAGAAGGCCCCCTGCCTGGTTCTCTGTAACTTCGCTTCTCGCAGTGAGGGAACCACCAGTAGGCCCTCGACACTGGACCTCAGTGTGCAGGCAGAACAATGGGGGGGTGGAGACGCTCCTTCAGGTATACTGGACCAAGGCAATTTAGGGCTTGAAAGGTCAGCACCAACACTTTGGATTGTGCTCAGAAACGTACTGGAATAGCATAAGCCGTTTTTTGCTGCTGCATCACACTGTTGGCTCCCAGTGAAGAGGGACTGGTTGTTATACCATGCTGGGAACTGCAGCCCCTTGAGAAGAATAGGGACCTCCTGACCACCCTGAACCAACTACAGGTCCCAGAATCCTTTGCAGGGTAGCCATGACTGTTTAAAGTGGTATTTAAACACATGGTTTGAAAGCAGCCTAGGCCTTTGTGGACTCCCAGGGCTTGGCCAAGATGCCTTTTGTCACCGTCTGCTTCATATTAACCGTTTTCACATCAGATTACGCTGGGAGCCAAGAGAAGTTCCTGACAGCCCTTAAAGTCTCCCCGGGGAGGAGGACGGCTTTAAGAAGGAGCTGTCGTATCCAATCGCCTGTCCAGCCAGTTTTCCAGATGTACTGAACAAACACCTTGAGGTCGACAACCCTCAAACCCTCGAGGACCCGAATTCCACCGCTCGGTCAGAAGGGCCGGCGCTTATCGGGCCACGCTGATGGCAAATAAATTGCTTGTTGATGTGGCTCTGCAGCCGCTGCCAAAACCGCGGTGATTTATGGCAACGAATGCTCTTTGTGACAATAGGCGAAGGCAGGCGGATCCCAGAAGATAGATTACTTGCCACCTGCCGGGGCCAGATGCACGGATGACGCCGAATGTATTTTTGGGACCTCATTGTATTTCGGACATAGCAAAAGGGGTCACTTCTGGGGGGAGCTGGCAGCCAGCTGGGGAGAGTGGGGGAGGAAGGGAGGAAACTAGGACCCAGTGGAGCCCAGGCTGTCACCTGACCTCATTGGGGAGGCGGGGCTTAGGAACTAGACATAAATGGAGATAGGTGCAAAGTTGAGAGGACTTTGGGGGAGTAACTTCCAGCACAGGTGAGCCAGGTTGAAGGAAGTTCTCTTCCTTCTTGCAATAGCTGCTTCCCTCTTTCATCTGTGGACAAGTGAGGCAGGAGTGTGGTGCAGTGCTTAGAGTGTCAGACTTACGGCCTGCGAGACCAGGGTTCGAATCCCGACTCTCAGAACTGAAGCTCACCGGGTGACCTTGGGCCAGTCTCTCAGCCTAAGCTGCCTCGCAGGATTGTTGTGAGGGTGAAATGGGGAGGAGGAGGAAAACCATGAACACCACCTTGGTACAGTGGTACCTCGGGTTACATACGCTTCAGGTTACATATGCTTCAGGTTACAGACTCCGCTAACCCAGAAATAGTACCTCGGGTTAAGAACTTTGCTTCAGGATGAGAACAGAAATCGTGCTCCGGCAGCGTGGCAGCAGTGGGAGACCCCATTAGCTAAAGTGGTGCTTCAGGTTAAGAACAGTTTCAGGTTAAGAACAGACCTCTGGAATGAATTAAGTACTTAACCCGTGGTACCGCTGTATATAAATGCAATAAATCAATGGTAATAAATAAGGTTCTGCCAGGAAATGCTGTCAGTAGAAATCAGATCACCGAGCCAAGCACAGAAGATGGGTTTTATGACAGAAGAGGCTCACCTGTGGCCATTGAAACATAGAAACTGCCTTTTATTGAGTCAGACCATTGGTTCACTTGGCTTGGTATTGTCCACACAAACTGGCAAGGGAGAGGATGGCACTGGGGTCTAAACCACTGAGCCTCTTGGGCTTGCCGATCGGAAGGTCGGCGGTTCGAATCCCCATGACGGGGTGAGCTCCTGTTGCTCTGTCCCAGCTCCTCCCAACCTCGCAGTTTGAAAACACACCAGTGTGGGTAGATAAATAGGTACCACTTTGGCGGGAAGGTAAATAGCGTTTCTGTGTGCTCTGGTTTCCGTCACGGTGTCCCATTGTGCCAGAAGCAGTTTAGTCCTGCTGGCCACATGACCCGGAAAGCTGTCTGTTCACAAATGCCGCAGTGAGGGAACCACCAGAAGGCCCTCGGTGCTGGACCTCAGTGTCCGGGTAGAACGATGGAGGTGGAGACGCTCCTTCAGGTATACTGGACCAAGGCCGTTTAGGGCTTTAAAGGTCAGCACCAACACTTTGAATTGTGCTCGGAAACGTACTGGGAGCCAATGTAGGTCTTTCAAGACCGGTGTTATATGGTCTCGGCGGCCGTTCCCAGTCAACAGTCTGGCTGCTGCATTCTGGATTAGTTGTAGTTTCCGGGTCACCTTCAAAGGTAGCCGCACGTAGAGCGCATTGCAGTAGTCCAAGCGGGAGATAACCAGAGCATGCACCACTCTGGCGAGGCAGTCCGCGGGCAGATAGGGTCTCAGCCTACGTACCAGATGGAGCTGGTACACAGCTGCCCTGGACACGGATTTGACCTGTGCCTCCATGGACAGCTGTGAGTCCAAAATGACTCCCAGGCTGCGCACCTGGTCCTTCAGGGGCACGGTTACCCCATTCAGGACCAGGGAATCCCCCACACCTGCCCGCCTCCTGTCCCCCAGAAACAGTACTTCTGTCTTGTCAGGATTCAATCTCAATCTGTTTGCCGCCATCCATCCTCCAACCGCCTCCAGACACTCACACAGGACTGTCACCGCCTTCACTGGTTCTGATTTGAAAGAAAGGTAGAGCTGATTTCTTTGTGTGAACCAGAAAGTGACCTCCCCAGACAGCAGAACAATTCTCCTTTTCTTATCTCTGCAACTGTGATCTCATGGGTGATGCGTACGCCGTAAGGCAGTAGAATGCACATGCATATTCCCTCCATTTCCCCCCTCCCTCCCCCCTCTCCGCACGGCCCTGGGCTTTGGCAACCCACACTATGCCACTGGTTCCAGGTGGATGTTTACCACCTAAGTGATCCCTAGGTCTCTTTGCTAACAGCTTCCTGGCTCAAAGAGAAATCCCTGGAAGAGAAAGTCCAAAATCCAAGCTCTGACACAGTCCATCATCCTTGTGCTCAAATGCATCCTCAAAACCCTTGGAAAACAGCTTCTTTCTAAGTCAGATTTCATCCCCAAGCACTGCCGCCTTCTTAATCAAGGCCCCTTGCTACTGGAGCTAATCCTTTTACTTCTCATTGAAGATGTCTAGCTTTGAGGTTAACTGTTTTTAAGGCAAACACGGCCCCCTCCTTTCCTCTCACCCTTAACCTTTGCAACACGCACAAAGAGGCCCGAATGCTAATATTTGTACAGCCCTCCACAACTGCAACTTGAACAGGCACCAGGGGCAGATGGGGAAGGGGGGTTGACCTCTGACCTCCCAACAGGTGTTTACTTCTTCGCAGTTATAAAGGAGCCCAAGGAAATTCCCTGGTTACAAATTAGAGCAGCACCAATTTTCTCTCTCCACAGTTCGGTTTTCGTAGCGAGTGCTTCAAAATGTGAGTCAATAATTATTACGAAGCCATGCCATTTAAATAAATAAATCCAGAAGAACTGGGCACATCTAGGGTACCTAGAGAAACTCCTGCCTGGAACCTCCCACCCTTGGAGGTTTTAAAGCAGAAGTTGGCAGACGTTCACAGATGCTTTAGCTGAGATTTCTGCATTGCAGGAACTTGGACTAGATAATCCTGCCTCCAGGGCCGGCTGAGCCGGGGCAGGGCCTTGAATCTGAAGCACCTGTACCTGTGCCGGATCCTCAGGAGCAGGCACCAGGTGAATCCATTCTGGCTCCAGAGGTGGTTGAGGACTCAGTGCCTACAGGTGAGTCTCCCCCTGGGCCCAGTAACCCTCCAGCCTCTCTTGAGCTACAGAGGCTCAGGGCAGAGAGGCGGAGGGAACTGGGTTCTCTCAGGAGGAGTGCTTGCCTTAAGGCCAGGAAAGGCGGGTCACCTGTGGGCCGGGACCGCCCCTGGCCTCAGAGAAGATAAAGGCCAGTCAGCCCGGTCCCAGGTTGCGGGAGCAACGTCATTGGAAACCTGTTTCTGCCAGCACCCAGACCTGTTTTTCTGGAGTTCCTGATTATGCCCGGCTCCTCGCTTTGGACCCCGCTTCGCCCAAAGAAGAAGAAAGAAGAAGAGGGGGGTGGAGGAGGAGGAAGTGGTGGGAGAGGAAGAAGAAGAATAGGAGGTGGATGAAGAGGAAGCAGAAGCAGAAGAGAAGAAGGAGGGGTGGGGGTGGAGGTGGAGTCAGAAGAGGAGAAAGAGGAGAGGGAGGAGGTGGTGATTGAAGAAGAAGAAGAAGGAAGAGAGGAAGCAGAAGCAGAGGAGAAGGTGGTGGTGGAGGAGGAGGAGGAGAAGGAGAAGGAATAAGAGGAAGAAAGAAGAGGAAGAACAGGAGGAGGAGGAGGTGGTGGTGGTGGGGAAGGAAGAAGAAGAACAGGAGGTTGAGGAGATGTGGTGGAGAAGGAAGAAGAAGAAGAACAGGAGGATGAGGAGGTGGTGGTGGGGAAGAAAGAAGAAGAAGAACAGGAAGATGAGGAGGTGGTGGTGGGGAAGGAAGGAGAAGAAGAACAGGAGGAGGAGGAGGAGGTGGGGAAGGAAGAAGAAGAAGATCAGGAAGAGGAGGAAGAGGAAGCAAGCAGAAGAGGAGAAGGAGAAGGTGGAGGTGGTGGGGGGAAGGAAGAAGAAGAGGAGAAGGAGAAGGTGGAGGTGGTGGGGGGAAGGAAGAAGAAGAGGAGGAGGAGGTGGTGGAGAAGGAAGAAGAAGAACAGCAGGAGGAGGAGGTGGAGGTGGAAAAGGAAGAAGAAGAGGAGGAGGTGGAGGAGAAGGAAGAGGAAGAAGAACAGGAGGAGGAGGAGGTGTGGTGAAGAGAGAAGAAGCAGAGGAAGAGGAGGTGGTTGTGGTGGCAGAGGAGGTGGAGGTGGAGATGGAGGAAGAAGAAAGAAGAAAGAAGAAAGAGCACTGCTCCAACTGCAAGTTGTCCTAAGGCCATATTCACACCACACTGTGATGCCACTGTCAACAGCCATGATGTCCCCCAAAGAATCCTGGTAACTGTAGTATGTTAAGGGTGCAGAGAATTGTTAGGAGACCCTTATTCTTCTCACAGAACTACTTTCCCCAGAGCTCCCTATGAAGAGGAATTGATTGCTAATCCACTTTGGAAATTGCCCTTTTTTCCATGCTGAAGTGCATACAGTACATAAATAACTGAGGACATGGAGAGGATGGGAATATGTGGTTTTATAAATACCTGCCAGCTCACCTTGTGACTGTGAACATTTTTATGGGAGGGTAGGATAGTAAGCATCAAGAGAACATTTCATTTGGAACTCACTAAATAGCTGGAAATTATAAAAGCCTATATGAGGGACAAGAAGCTACAGTTAGAACTGGATATGGAACAACGGATTGGTTCAAAATTGGGAAAGGAGTACAACAAGGCTGTATTTAACTTATATGCTCCCTGCTTATTTAACTTATATGCAGAATTCCTCATGCGAAAGGCTGGGGTGGGTGAATCCCTAGCCGGAATTAAGATTGCTGGAAGAAATATCAACAACCTCAGGGCAACCCTGATGGGAATAGGAGTTACCTAACAGGTCTTGGCACACTTAGCAAACGACAGTTCCCAGAATTCTTTGGTGGGTAAGGGTAGAAACTGGCCTACTGAACAATGTGAACATTTAATATAATAAAAAATAATTTATTACTTATACCCCGCCCATCTGGCCACGCCTCCCCAGCCACTCTGGCCGGCTTCCAACAGAATATTAAAAACACAATAAAACAACAACTGCTAAAAACTTCCCTGAACAGGCTGCCTTTGGATGTCTTGTTGTTTATTTCCTTGACATCTGGTGGCAGGGGGTTCCACAGGGCGAGCGCCACCACCGAGAAGGCCCTCTGCCTTGTTCCCTGTAACCTCACTTTTTGCAGTGAGGGAACCACCAGGAGGCCCTCAGCACAGGATCTCAGTGTCCGGGTATAGTGTGGGGGTTTCAGAGGGGCCATGTCCCCAGGCACACACTTTTTGAAGGGGCATGAATCAGGTGCCCCCATGCAGGCAACCCCAGTGCATCAGGTCCAGTGCTTCTCACCCAAAATGAGTCACATCAGCCGGCCGGGCTCCCCCTTGTGCAGGCAGGTGTGTGCCTCAGCGCAGCCCCACTTTGCTCCAGTGCAGGTGGGATCACTGTGGTGGCATAAGCTGCAAGGGCTGGGCTGGCACCCACTTGCATCCATGCATGTGCCCCAGGCACCAGCAACTGTCGCTACGCCACTGCTCATTAATGCCATGTCCCCTACCCCAGAAAGTTACCCAGGAGGGAAGGCAGTCCACAATCTGACTATTTTCCATTTCTGGGCTGAGCAGGGCTTGAATGCACCTCCAGTTAGAGTGGAAACTTTTTGGGGAGCAGTTTGCTTACTGACCTGGATGCAGGAAAAGAAGCGCAACTGGGAAGACGCTCACTATTCAAATGTTTTGGAGGAGGGAGGTGGAGAGAGGGGACGAATTGCACCACAGTGGTGATGTTTCTGCTGGGAAAACCTCATTCCTTAGGCATGCTTTCTTTCGGCTCATGTTCACTCTAGCAGGATGGTGCTTAGAGGGGCGGCTGGCTCTGGGGCACCTTAAACATCAGCCTCGGTTCCATAAACAGGGGCCCGAGGGAGCCCAATAAAGGGTCATTTATAGGTCTCTGCACAAAATCAAAATATTTTAAAAGACGTGATCGTATAAGAAAAGCACATTAGCAAGGACTGAGCTTGGGGACTGTGTTTGGGGACTGTGTTCCCTTGTGGGTTGTGTTGGTCATCCAGAATGTCGTCTACAGTCTCAGCAAGATTTCCATCTTGGGATGGGGTAGTTCTGAGTGTATGATGCCCCACATCACATCTGATGCTGCTGTTGTGGACGGCTGAAAAGAGGTACAGGTGTGTGACGACTGATACAAGAGAGCTTTGCATCCAACCTTCATTCCTGTGTGGGAATAATAATAATAATAATAATAATAATAATAATAATAATAATAATAATAATAATAATAATTAATGCAGTGGTACCTCGGGTTAATTACTTAATTCGTTCCGGAGGTCCATACTTAACCTGAAACTATTCTTAACCTGAAGACCACTTTAGCTAATGGGGCCTCCTGCTGCCACCGCTGCACGATTTCTGTTCTCATCCTGAAGCAAAGTTCTTAAGCCAAGGTACTATTTCTGGGTTAGTGGAGTCTGTAACCTGAAGCGTATGTAACCCGAGGTGCCACTGTAATATCTTTATTGTCATTGTACAACCTGTGTACAATGAAATTAAATGAGTCTCCCTCCCCCCCCCAAAAAAAAAACACTCAATCTCTTATCGAGCAACACACCACCTCACAAGTCAATTTCCCTATGTTATTTTCCGTTCAACAGCCTAACAGCTAACGGATAGAAGCTATTTTTTGGACTGTTGATTTTTTAGACTGTTGAAACCAGTAGGAGAACATCTCCCAGGACATTCTATACAAGATCTCAAAGTAGCTGTCATATTACAAAAGAATCTCTGAAATAGACTGGAAAGAGAAGTCGCTGAATTACAACGTATTATCAAACTTAAAACCATGGAGAGACCTGGTCTGAATAGAGCATGGGTAGGCAAACTAGGTTTGCCTAACCATGGGTAGGTAGCCAGATACAGCCCAATTGCCTTCTAAATCCAGCCCGCGGACAGTCCGGGAATCAGCTGTTTTTACATGAATAGAATGTGTGCTTTTCTTTAAAATTCATCTCTGGGTTATTTGTGGGGCATAGGAATTCATTCTTATTTCTTTTCAAAATATAGTCCGGCCCTCCACAAGGTCTGAGGGACAGTGGACCAGGCCTCTGCTGAAAAAGTTTGCTGACCCCTGGAATAGAGACATTGGATTCTTATCTCATTATACATGATAAAGCTATTTTTGGCCATCTCATCCCTTGCTTTTTCCTGTAAGAGCAATTGCAGTCGTTAACAGTCATCAACAGGTTTACCACACCTATCAGCCAATCACCCTTTCCCACCACTTTTTAATTTTTTATATACCGTATTTTTCGCTCTATAAGACGCACCAGACCATAAGACGCACCTAGTTTTTGGAGGAGGAAAACAAGAAAAAAAATATTCTGAATCCCAGAAGCCAGAACAGCAAGAGGGATCGCTGCGCAGCGATCCCTCTTGCTGTTCTGGCTTTTGGGATAGCTGTGCAGCCTGCATTCACTCCATAAGACGCACACACATTTCCCCTTATTTTTTAGGAGGGAAAAAGTGAGTCTTATAGTGCAAAAAATACGGTATATATATCCCTTGTATTTTAACACTGACAGGCGTCTGGAGCAGATGGCCGAAGGGGACTTTCCAGTTTATAATTTCTACGCCATTCCCCACCCCACAAAAAAACAAACCAACGCAGTGTCACCTGGCAGTGGTTTTTGGCCAAAGGTCACCAGCAGGAGAACTGTCAACACCGATATGTTATAGATATACGGGGCCGCAGCTTTGGCAAGGAAGGGGATGATGAACTGATCCCTTCCAAATGTGCTCCTCGCGGCTAATAAATGCCAAAGAATTAGGCGGTATCAGGCCTCGGGGTGACCGTGGCACTGTCCCAAGGCGTCAAAAGGAAGCAGGCCGTAAATCAGGGACCTGCTGTTTTCCTTTTTGAAACCAGCTCGTAATCCTGCAAGCCTCACGCCGTTTACAAGGTCATTTTTAATCTTTGTTTTTTTAAGGAAAGGATTGTCCATCAAGGGACAGGGAACAGGAGGCCTGGAAGGGTGCCCATAATGTGCCTATCCGTGACAAATGGACACAAGTCCTTGGCCTCTTCCCCCAGCAAGCCTCAATCTATTGCTGGGTGGCCATTTCATGGAAGACAATCCTCTATCCCTGAAGGACTGTCAGAGGACAGCCCACTCTCAAAAGGAAGTCCTCTGTTTGGTTATTGTTATTCTTCGTGCAGTAAAGGCTCCCCCCCCCCCCAATTTCATTTTATAAGAGAGGAGAGCTATAACTATAGATGAAAATTAAAAGATGCCAAACATGGCTATAAAATAGAGGTGCAGAATGAGCACATTTGCACTTGGGTTAAAATAACACTGGTGGCGCTGTGGTCTAAACCACTGAGCCTCTTGGGTTTGCCGATCGGAAGGTCGGCGGTTCTAATCCCCGTGACAGGGTGAGTTCCCGTTGCTCGGTCCCTGCTGCTGCCAACCTAGCAGTTCGAAAGCACGTCAAAGTGCAAGTAGATAAATAGGTACCACTCCAGCGGGAAGGAAAACAGCGCTTCCATGCGCTGCTCTGGTTTTGCCAGAAGCGGCTTAGTCTGCTGGCCACATGACCCGGAAGCTGTACGCTGGCTCCCTCGGCCAGTAAAGCGAGATGAGCGCAGCAACCCCCGAGTCGTTCACGACTGCACTTAACAGTCAGGGGTCCTTTACCTTTTAAAAATAATAAAGTCCACGTAAAGGATATCAGCATTGTCGGATTATCACGTATAATTCCAGGCTTGGGACAGTTGTTTTGAAAATGATGGCTCTGCTGTATACATGGTAAAGGAAGGCGAACTCTAGGAGAAGGAAAACTCGGATCCTAAATCTTGATGCTAACAACAAATTATTGAAATCCATATCTGCATTGCTCTCTGTTAAGCATCTCAAAACAACAGAATCATGGAATTGTACAGGTCCAAGGGATCACCTAGTTTGATCCCTTGCAATGCAGGAATCTTGAACCCACAACCCTGAGATTAAGTCTCATGCTCTACCAGACTAAGCTAGGCGACTAAACAACAGCAGGAATCACAAATCAACAACGAGCACGTATATGAAACAATAAAAATACTGAAAAATACCATACTTTCCCGTGCATAAGACGGGTTTTTTTTACTGAAAAATTATGTTTAAAATAGGGGGTCGTCTTATACATGAGTATTGCCTAGGATGGACGTGGAATTGGTTGATGCCGTGAGCCGGAGGTGGTCTGCAACATGTTGTTGGTGTCTGTGGCAAGGGGTGGTTGTGATTGGGTGTTGCTGCAGCAGTGGGGCAGCCAATAAGCTGCTTCTGCCGGTGAGGGGACAGATGTTAGGATGCTGTTGCGACACGAGCGAGAGTTAGCATCGGCCAGGCAGGTGAGTGATTTTCAGCAATCCCCCATTTAAAAAGCTAAAAAAAACTGTGGGGCACCCTCCCCCAAAAATGTTCAACAACTCTGGGCAATCCTCCCCGCAAAAAAGCTAAACAACTCATTTTCTTAATTTTTAGTCCTCTTACACACGGGGGCATGTTATACACGGAAAAGTACAGTAGTTTCTGTTAGGCAAAAATTACCGTAGGCTTAAAATTTGTGCCTGTTCGGAAAAAGACACACTTCAAGTGGGTTTTCATGAGGGGATATATTATATAATTTTCTTGGTTTACAAAGGTATGCACAATGTCTCTTTTTTCAGGTTACATTTTCCATAGCTCAGTTTCATTTGTTGAGACATTAGGGTTACATTAGGAAGAAAAAAAGGGGAGAAGAAGTGGAGGGACCATGGTGCGTGGGGATGGGGTCAGGAGGCGATATTTCTATTTTGCTTAATGTATGTGTGGGTTTTTGTGTCAGCGTCGTTTGTGCAGGTTCTCTTTGCTATTCGCTTGCGTTCCATTGGTGGTGAGAGAAAAAAAGTTCTCAAACCAAGGTAAAAACATGAAAATGGAAAATGGAGAGAGAAATGAAATTGACATATTTTCCCATTTCCTGGCGTTGATGTAGTCCATCATGACTATGCTAAACAGTGGCAATTGCAGGCTTCTTCCGGCTTCTTCCACCTGTGCCCACCCATTTCACCTGTGTCGTTCGAAAGGAAGATGCCCAGACTCCTGCTAAGAAGTTGAGCAGTTGGGGGAGTGGTGCAGGAAAAACAACTTACTCCTTAACTTAAAGAAAACAAAAGAGATTACTGCGGACTTTAGGAAATGTAAATTGAATATTCAGCCACTTATTATTGAGGGAAAGTGCGTGGGACAGGTCTCGGTGTTTCGATTTCTGGGAATGGAGTTGAGAAATGACCTAACCTGGGGAGGAAAACAGCAAAGACCTAATGGAGTGAGCACAGCAGAGGTTATATTTTCTGAGAATCCTCTGGAAAAACAATCTCTCAAAAGACCTGTTGATGGCATTTAACCATTCTACTGTGGAGAGTGTGTTAACTTACGGTCTGTGTGTGTGGTTTGGGAGCTGCACGGCCAGGGGAAAAACAATGCTGTCTAGGGTTGTAAAGACTGCAGAGAGAATAATTGGGTGCACTCTTCCCACCTTGGATCAAATCTATGCTTCCAGGTGCCATAAGAAAGCTGCAGAGATAGCACAGAATAGTGCGCACCCCAGAAATGATCTCTTTCAGCTTCTGCCTTCTGGAAGAAGGTCCAGGGTTATAAAGACTAGGACTAGCCGCCTGAGAAACTGTTTCTACCCAAATGCGATTTTGGTTTTAAATGCAGTAGGAATCTCTATGGGAGTATATTGTATTTAATTATGGGGTATCAGAGTTTTTAGGGGGTTAACCAGGTTGGGATAGCAGGCTTGTTGGTTTTTGAATGTCTGATGTAGATTTTTCAATTTCGTTGTTCTGTATGGGACAATGACAATAAAGATTATCGTATTGCATCTTTCTCTGTGACTCGCTTCCTTCTGTGCAGAAGGAAAGCGACTCCCTGCGGAGAGGGTGGTGGGAGATCGCCCGCGCCCACCGAAACGGGTTACGTCTTTGTCAGCTAAGGAGCAGGAGGGGGCCTCAGCCTGGAACGTGAAGCTTGTGGGTTTCAGGTTCCCCAGGGTGGCTGCCAGCACAAACAACAGCCTGGTCGTCCTGTGACGCCCCAGATGCTTGAGAGGTTTGCATGCATGTCATTGTGTGTGTGGCATAGAGATCTTTGTGGAACATCCATCACTTCTTCCCCAGGCCCAAACAGGTGCAGCAGGTAAAATTTCACTCCTCTTTTGCCTAGAAACCCATCTCTCCATCTTCCTGGAAGCAATTCTACTAGCAGTTTTCATCAGTGAAATATACTCGGAGTCGAGAGTGGATTTCATGCTCTTTATTCAGCTCATAGTGGTGAGGAGGAATGGAAGTTCCCCCAGAATGTCTTCTTTATATACATTATTTACACAATGGGCCCCACATGATTGGCTAATTCCGGGATTCTCCTGCAGGCCAATCAGGTTGCAGATTCACTTCCACCTGGAGCTGGATTGGGTGGCTCCTGTGGACCAACCAGACTGCTGCATTCTGGACCCTATTGTTCTAGGACCAACCAGACTGCTGCATTCTGAATCCTATTGTTCTAGGACCAGACTGCTGCCTTTTGGATCCTATTCAACTCAGTACATAGCAATCGGGGAGGGAGAGGGGGGGTCTCTTTTGAGCTAAAACTAGGCCTGGATCAAGCCCAAGATTTGCATTCCTGCTGATGTGTGAATGTAACTTGTTTTGTTTTTTTTTTTGTTCTAAGCCATCTCCCCTGAAGGTTCCCAAGCTTTGGGGCACAAGATATTGGGCATAACATTCAATCTTGGGGAAAATTATGGAAGGGAGATTTAAATTTTACAGCGTGCTGAGCGTTGAAGGAAAACTATATGAAAATGATGTATAGATGGTACTTAACGCCAAGTAAAATTAGCAAAGATGTATTGAACTGCTTCTAATGTTTGCTGGACATGTAAAGAAAAAGAAGGCACCTTCTACCATATGTGGTGGATGTGCAAGATAACCAAAGCATTCTTGGAAATGATATATAACGAATTGAAGAAAATGTTTAAAATAACATTTGTGTGGGGGAAACCAGAGGCTTTTTTATTAGGCATTTTAGGTACAGAGATTCCAAGAGAGCAGAAAAGACATTTCATGTACGGGATGACAGCTGCGAGGATACTATTGGCCCAGAGATGGAAAGAAGATAAAGTTCCAACCAGAGAAGAATGGCTGATGAAGATGCAAAGTCTACAGCGGGGTTTAAGGTCAAAGAACGAAAATAGTAGAACATAGCAAGAAATATGTTTAAAAGGATGAAACTTTTCTTTCGTGTTTTGTTTTTCTCTTTAGTTTTTTTTGATACAGTGTTTGTTTTTTTATTACAGTGGTACCTCTGCTTGTGAACGGGATCCGTTCCGGAGTCCCATTTGCAACATGAGCAGAACACAAACCTTGTCTGTGCGTCTGTGCATGCGTGGGTCGCGATTTGCCACATCTGCGCATGCGCGCGATGTCATTTTGTGCATCTGCACATGCACAAGCGGTGAAACCCAGAAGTAACCCATTCTGGTCCTTCCAGGTCACCATGGGACGCAACCTGAAAATGCGCAACCTGAAGCAAACGCAACACAAGGTATGACTTTAGTCTCTTTAGTTGGAATTTTATGGTATGTTAGGTTGAAAACCTGTAATAATAAAAAAATTAAAGGATAAAACTGGATATGATAGATTTTTTAAAAATTGCAATTGTATGTAATCATAATTATAAACATTGAGGTTGGGTGAGTGGGAAGTCATCCGTACTGTAGAATACGACTATAATCACTGAGTGACAAAGTGCAAATAAAATCTTAAGATAAAAACAATCTAAGCCCATTCCTAATGTTAGAGGAGAGCGCAAAATATGGTCTGAAGCTCAACATCAAAAAAACGAATATCATGGCCACTGGGCCCATCACCTCCTGGCAAATAGAAGGGGAAGAAATGGAGGCAATGAGAGATTTTACTTTCTTGGGTTCCATTATCACTGCAGATGGTGATAGCAGTCACGAAATTAAAAGACGCCTGCTTCTTGGGAGAAAGGCGATGGCAAACCTAGACAGCATCTTAAAAAGCAGAGACATCACCTTGCCGACAAAGGTCCCTATAGTTAAAGCTATGGTTTTCCCAGTAGTGATGTATGGAAGTGAGAGCTGGATAATAAAGAAGGCTGATCACCGACAAATGGAAGCTTTTGAATTATGGTGCTGGAGGAGACTCTTGAAAGCCCCATGGACTGCAAGAAGATCAAACTTCTCCATTCTGAAGGAAATCAGCCCTGAGTGCTCACTGGAAGGACAGATCCTGAAGCTGAGGTTCCAAGACTTTGGCCACCTCATGAGAAGAGACGACTCCCTGGAAAACACCCTGATGTTGGGAAAGATGGAGGGCACAAGGAGAAGGGGACGACAGAGGACAAGATGGTTGGACAGTGTTCTCAAAGCTACCAGCATGAGTTTGACCAAACTGCGGGAGGCAGTGGAAGACAGGAGTGCCTGGCGTGCTCTGGTCCAGGGGGTCACGAAGAGTCGGACACGACTAAACGACTAAACAACAACAATGTTCAGTACTATCCCACCTTCCCATTTTTTGTCACACAGCTGTGACCGCGAAACTGATGCCCTCCTGTACCTTTGGACGAGCCTCTGGGTGCTCTAGCAGTGACTGGGTTAACCGCCTCCTCTCTCCCAGGCTCATTATACAGATCTGGCGGTTGTAATTAGAGCTTGCTTCCTTTTCCACTGAAAGTTCTCCAAGGCGTCCAAACAGCTCAACCCGGCCGGTGCCAGCTCATTAGCAGGTCAACGGACTCCGTTGCCCCAGCCCTCGTTGAAAAGCCAATTAATAAGAACAAAGGCAGCGGGAAAGTTAACTAGACGGGAAGCGCCACTGGAGAGTGCAGGGCAAGAGGTTTCCAGGAACACACTTAATGGGCTTAAGTGTTTTCAGGGGTGAGCAAACCAAGGTCACCTCTCTTGCTTGCTAATTTTTCGTGTCCTCTTGACCGTGGCTGATATCAAGCCAGGTAGGAGAGGCGAGGATCAAAGGGAAAGGTCTCAAAGGAAATGGAAGCGTGGGGCACATTTAATACACCGTATTTTTTTCCTTGCCAACAAAGCTCCGTATAGTTAAAGCTATGGTTTTCCCAGTAGTGATGTATGGAAGTGAGAGCTGGACCATCAAGAAGGCTGATCGCCAAAGAATTGATGCTTTTGAATTCTGGTGCTGGAGGAGACTCTTGAGAGTCCCATGGACTGGAAGAAGATCAAACGTATCCATTCTGAAGGAAATCAGCCCTGAGTGCTCACTGGAAGGACAGATCCTGAAGCTGAGGCTCCAATACTTTGGCCACCTCATGAAGAAGAGAAGACTCCCTGGAAAAGACCCTGATGTTGGGAAAGATGGAGGGCACAAGGAGAAGGGGACAACAGAGGACGAGATGGTTGGACAGTGTTCTCGAAGCTACCAGCATGAGTTTGACTAAACTGCGGGAGGCAGTGGAAGACAGAAGTGCCTGGCGTGCTCTGGTCCAGGGGGTCATGAAGAGTCGGACACGACTAAACAACAACAACAAATTTTCCCGTGTATAACACCTCCCCTATTTTGGGGGGGGACTCCAAATTAAGGAAATGGTGGGAGGAGATTGCCCAGAGTTGTTGAGCTTTTTTGGGGGGGGTTGCCGCCAATCGCTCACCCGCCTGCCTGCCACTGCCAATCGCACGCCTCACAAAAGCCATCAATCATCTGCCCGCTCACCGCCAGCAGCCGCCAATCGCCCGCCCACTTACAGCAGCCAATCACCAGCAGGCCTTGCCGCAGCCACAAAGCACCTGCCCAATCACTGTTTACAATCTCCTGCTTGCGGCTACCCCCAATATTTAACTACTCTTTATAATTCTAAAAAAAAACTCGTCTTATACAGTGGTACCTGTCAGGAAAAAGCAGCAATGTGAAAGCCAGCTGCAGGTGTCTGGAATGCAAAACAGGATGTTGATGTGTGGGACTGTACTAGTGGAAAAAAGGGGCAGTCTATTCATTGTACTGAGCACCGGATGTTAACTCAGAGTGTCATCTGACCTGTACTGGAAGTACAGGGGTGGGTTTCAGACTCTACTGCTGGAGTCTGAAGAGTGCAGACACGTTTCTCTGTACTGCTGGAATGACAAGAATAAAGATATGTAAATAGATTTCTGTCTGACTCTTTCCCCTCCCTGAGGGAAGCAGGGAGGAGGGAGGAGGGGTGTGTCCCTCTCAAGTTGAGTGGGATCGCCAATTTGTGGCCTTGCCTGTATCCTGCCGGGAGACGCAGACGGGGAGGTCAACAGGATCTCAAGCCGAATGCCTGGAGCAAAGGCCAGTGACCTCTGACTGCGGCTGAGAATCCTAAAAAAAACTCGTCTTATACAGTGGTACCTTGGGTTAAGTACTTAATTCGTTCCGGAGGTCCGTTCTTAACCTGAAACTGTTCTTAACCTGAAGAACCACTTTAGCTAATGGGGCCTCCTGCTGCTGCTGTGCCGCCGGAGCCTGATTTCTGTTCTCATCCTGAAGCAAAGTTCTTAAGCCAAGGTACTATTTCTGGGTTTGCGGAATCTGTAACCTGAAGCATATGTAACCTGAAGCGTCTGTAACCCGAGGTACCGCTGTACATGGAAAAATATGGTACAAGTGTGAAAGAGCAGCATGGCTGATCCTCAGAGGGTGAAGCCCAGTGTAGGAACATCAGAAGCTGCACAAATATAAGTTGGGGGGCACATGGCTTGCCAATAGTACACGTGAAAAGGATCTAGGGGTCTTGGTGGACCACAAGCGCAACATGAGTCAGCAGTGTGATGCAGCAGCAAAAAGGGCTCATGCTATTCTAGGCTGCATCAACAGAAGTCTAAGTGTCCAGATCAAGGGAAGTCATAGTCCAGCTCTATTCTGCCTTGGTCAGAACACGCCTGGAATACTGTGTTAAATTCTGGGCACCACAATTTAAACAAGCTGGAAGGTGTGCAGAGGAGGGGACCAAGATGATCAAGGGTCTGGAAACTAAGCCTTATGAGGAACGGTTGAAGAAGCTGAGTATGTTTAGCCTGGAAAATACCCAGGTTACAAGAAGAAGAAGAAGAGTTTGGATTTGATATCCTGCCTTTCACTCCCTTTAAGGAGTCTCAAAGCGGCTAACATTCTCCTTTCCCTTCCTCCCCCACAACAAACACTCTGTGAGGTGAGTGGGGCTGAGAGACTTCACAGAAGTGTGACTGGCCCAAGGTCACCCAGCAGCTGCATGTGGAGGAGCGGAGACGCGAACCCGGTTCACCAGATTACGAGACTACCGCTCTTAACCACTACACCACACTGGCTCTCCAGACAAAACATGAAGGGAACTCAGCTCATCATTTGCAGGGTTGTAAAGCCAGCATCACCCTGTGTACTAGCTGCTCCCAGACTCTTGTTGTTGCTTACAATTCTTACCCAGTGCTCTTTTGTGTCATTGTTGTTGTTTAGTCATTTAGTCGTGTCCGACTCTTCGTGACCCCATGGACCAGAGCATGCCAGGCACTCCTGTCTTCCACTGCCTCCCGCAGTTTGGTCAAACTCATGCTGGTAGCTTCGAGAACACTATCCAACCATCTCGTCCTCTGTCGTCCCCTTCTCCCCCTTCTCCTTGATCTTTCCCAACATCAGGGTCTTTTCCAGGGAGTCTTCTCTTCTCAGGAGGTGGCCAAAGTCTTGGAGCCTCAGCTTCACGATCTGTCTTTCCAGTGAGCACTCAGGGCTGATTTCCTTCAGAATGGAGAGGGACTCTCAAGAGTCTCCTCCAGCACCAGAATTCCCCTCCGCGACTTCCCTCAACTTCCTGGTTTTTTGTCATATTATCTTCTCCTTGTTATTTCTTAGTTTTTTTTAAAAAAAAATTAAATAATTCCTCTTCTCCTCATTGTTTTGACATCCTCATTCTGTTTCCTACATTTATTTTGTTCATTGCAAGTGTTTAATCAAGGGCTGATTTCCTTCAGAATGGATAGGCTTGATCTTCTTGCAGTCCATGGGACTCTCAAGAGTCTCCTCCAGCACCAGAATTCAGCACCCCTTCTATTATAACACCAGAACTCACAGGCATCTGACAAAGCAGGCCCCCCCAAAAAGTACTTTTTCACACAATGCACAAACTATCGGGGTTCCTAGTGTGCAGGATGTGACTTGTGAATTTGGCCGGAGAATAGACCGTTCCTTGCTGCAATCACACACCGAGTGCTGCTTGAGGGTAACAAAATAAGGAGGTTGTTTAATATAGGAAGCCCATCACTTGGATAGAAAAGTTTTCCAGTTCTAACCTAACCAACTAATCTAGAGAAGATGAAGGCAATCATTCTATAATACTGTGATTCTATGCCTGGGCCTTGTGTTCTCAAAGGGTAGGTGACCTTTCATATTGAGGTCCAAGAGCAAAGTAGGAGGACGTTGTGAACAGAAAGGGACCTAAGATGTATCAGTCTAAACTAGGGAGGTCAGCACAGAGACCAAAGGTATTCTGGGAAGTCTTTTTATTCCCATCTGTTTTAGCCTCATGCAAACCCCTTTCTGCAAGCTGGCTTGCATCCAAACTTCCAACTTGGTGGGAACTGCAGGGAGTCAATTTGCACTCAGGTCTTGTTTGAGGGCATCCCATAGGCCAGGGGTCAGCAAACATTTTTAGCAGGGGGCCGGTCCACTGTCCCTCAGACCTTGTGGGGGACCGGACTATATTTTGAAGGGGGGAAATGAACGAATTCCTATGCCCCAATAATAATAATAATAATAATAATGATAATAATAATAATAATAAATAATTTATTTATACCCCGCCCATCTGGCTGAGTTTCCCCAGCCACTCTGGGCGGCTCCCAATCGAGTGTTAAAAACAATACAGCATTAAATACTAAAAACTTCCCTAAACAGGGCTGCCTTCAGATGTCTTTTAAAGATAGGATAGCTGCTTATTTCCTTCACATCTGAAGGGAGGGTGTTCCACAGGGTGGGCGCCACTACCGAGAAGGCCCTTTGTCTGGTTTCCTGTAACCTCACTTCTTGCAATGAGGGAACCGCCAGAAGGCCCTCGGTGCTGGATCTCAGTGTCTGGGCAGAACGATGGGGGTGGAGATGCTCCTTCAGGCATACAGGACCGAGGCCGTTTAGGGCTTGAAAAGTCAGCACCAAGACTTTGAATTGTGCTCGGAAACGTACTGGGAGTCAATGCAGATATCTCAGGACTGGTGTTATGTGGTCTCAGCGGCCACTCCCAGTCACCAGTCTAGCTGCCGCATTCTGGATTAGTTGTAGTTTCCGAGTCACCTTCAAAGGTAGCCCCACGTAGAGTGCACTGCAGTAGTCCAAGCGGGAGATAACCAGAGCATGCACCACTCTGGCGAGACAGTCTGCGGGCAGGTAGGGCCTCATCCTGCGTACCAGATGGAGCTGCCCTGGACACAGAATTGACCTGCGCCTCCATGGACAGCTGTGAGTCCCAGGCTGCGCAGCTGGTCCTTCAGGGGCACAATTACAAATAACCCAGAGATGCATTTGAAAGAAAAGGACACATTCTACTCATGTAAAAACACATTGATTCTCAGACCGTCTGCGGGACGGATTTAGAAGGTGATTGGGCTGGATCTGGCCCCCAGGCCTTAGGTTGCGTACCCATGCCATAGGCCTCTGGTGGGCCACTGTGAGAACAGGACCCTGGACTAGACAGGGCTTTTCTGAGGTCATTTGTAGAGCTGGTTGGAAAAGATCCCACTCAGACAGGGAAGACCAGCTCTGCCTGTCCCCCTTTTCCCTTCCCCAACCCCCTGCCCCATTCCTCCTCCACCCAGTCCACTAATGTCACAGTCTGAAGGGCTTTAAAATAAAACAGGTCACACAAAAATGCGATGACTTGTCAAAAACGCAGCCGGCAAGGTGTTTAAGGCATGAATTTCCTCTTAATGAAGGCTCGCGGAGGGAATATTGCCTTCGGCTGGGAGAGCTGGCGATGACGTCGCCGGGATTTATGACTGTCCCCAAGCAATCCCTGGAGGGCATCGGGGCTGGAGGTGGGCAGGATGGAGAAGGTGGGGGAGAGAGGGATGGAGGGAGGGGGAAAGGTTCAGAGCACAGGGGAAGGGCTGTGTTAAATTGCAGTCCCTTCCCACAGACAGGGAACAGCTTGAATTGTGTAACACACCTGGCCTTTAGCTTAAAAATGTACAGTGGTGCCTCGCAAGACGAAATTAATCCGTTCCACGAGTCTCTTCATCTTGCGGTTTTTTCGTCTTGCGAAGCACGGCTATTAGCAGCTTAGTGGCTATTAACGGCTTAGCGGCTTTAAGAAAAAGGAAACAAACTCGCAAGACGTTTCGTCTTGCGAAGCAAGCCCATACGGAAATTCGTCTTGCGGAACGACTCAAAAAACGGAAAACTCTTTCGTCTTGCGCGTTTTTCGTCTTGCGAGGCATTCGTCTTGCGAGGCACCACTGTATAAATTATTTCCTTCGGTCTCCCAGATTACTGTTTCTACATCTTTCTTCTTCTTCCTCTTCTTCTTCTTCTTCTTCTTCTTCTTCTTCTTCTTCTTCTTCTTCTTCTTCTTCTTCCTCCTCCTCATTTTTTGGTTATTTCAGTTCCCACCTGCCGCTGTACCGGGACTAAGTATGTTGTGTTTGTTATTACAGATTTCTTATCTGTCTGAGAAAATTTCAATTAATTTTTTTTATTAAAAAAATCCAAGAGAATTCAGGTGATCTGTCAGTGAGGGTCTGGGAAATAGGACACTGCCTTTTACAAAGGTCTCCTCCGCGCCGTACCTTAGAAAGCGCTATGGGAACACTCTAAGAGAATCCTGGAAACTGTAGTTTGCAAGGATGCTGAGAGTTTGGTAGGAGATCCCTAGTCCCCTTACGGAGCTAAAACTCCCAGAGTTCCCTGTGAAGATGGATGGACTGTTCAACTACTCTGGAAATTGTAACTCTGGGACGGGAATTGGGGCCTCCTAACGACTCCCATAATTCTTTGGGGGAAGCCATGACAGTTTAAAGCACAATGCTTTAAACGTATGGTATGAATGTGGCCTGCGTCACATTGGCATTGTAGGGGAGGATATTAATAGACAGGATAGCAAATTGTTTTTATACGCAACGATGGCAGCAAGAATATTATTGGCGCAGAAATGGAAGCAAGAAGAACTACCGGCAAAAGTAGAGTGGCAAATGAAATTAATGGACTATGCAGAATTAGATAAGATGACAGGAAGGATCCGAAAGATTCTTAGAGGACTGGAGTAAATATTTGAACGATTTGAAAAACAATTGTAATAAACAGATTACGCTAGTAGGATTGCAAGACGTTCTGTAAGGAGGACTGTATGAAATATTGCAATGAAGATTATGACGAGAGTTATAAGTTAAGGACGATTAAAAGCAATAGAGAAATTAAGAAATGTAGACTAAGTGATAAAGATTGAAAAATCTTCAGAGGTGGTTGATGGAAGTCCAAAATATTGTATAAGAAAGTATGTTAAATGATTGTTGGAAATGCCTTGAGTGCTGCTGCCTGAGCCGAGTGTGTCTTTGAGCTCCAAACATATTCCTTGCCTGGACAGAGGTGGTGTTTGTGTAGAAATCCCCTTGACTTCCATGGGCGTGAGAGTCCCTTTCCTTGCTCCGCCCACTTTCGTCTCTGGCCCCGCCCACCACTACCGCATGGCCCCTGCAAAGCTCCTCAGGGGAGAGCATGGATCTCATCTGACAAAGGATCCCCCCTCATTGTAAACAATACTGATCCAGTTGGACCAATGCGAGCAGGAACTACCCAACACTCCCCAATTTCCAGGACCTCTTACAGGCTCCCAAATGTTTTAGGACAGGCATGGGGAACCTCTGACCCTCCAGCTATAACTCCCGCCATCCCTTGCCATCAGCCATGCTTGCTTGGAGCTGTGGGAGTTATAGTTCAGCTACATCCAATGGGCCAACAGGTCCCAGACACCTGTTTTCAGCCCAGTCCTTTTAACAAGGCTAAGTTCTCCGTCAACAAACATAGCAAATAAATAGTTTTTGTTGGATCTGGGTACAGACTCCATTCCCGCCCCCCGCCCCCTGCTGAATATTGTTATTTTTCTCGCTCGCTCTAGCTCTCCCCCCCCCACCTCCAATCATCTGAGATCTTGTCTTCCCCGGTCAATCTGAGAGCAGCTGACACTTTCCCTACATGAAAGAATAAACATTTAATTTGCACCGCAGGTTGAGGGGGAAGAATGCTAATCCGGTTAGGTCTGTGACAGCAGAAATGGAGCCTAGCACCTGCTCTTCCACAATTACCTGCTGGCCTAATAATAATAATAATAATAATAATAATAATAATAATAATAATAATTTATTCATACCCACCCATCTGGCTGGGTTTCCTCAGCTACTCTGGGCAGCTTCCAACAAAACATTAAAAATACAATCAAACGTCAAACCTTAAAAACTTCCCTAAACAGGGCTGCCTTCAGATGTCTTCTAAAAGTCAGAGAGTTATTTATTTCCTTGACATCTGATGGGAGGGCGTTCCACAGAGCGGGTGCCACTACCGAGAAGGCCCTCTGACTGGTTCCCTGTAACCTCACTTCTCGCAATGAGGGAACCGCCAGAAGGCCCTCGGAGCTGGACCTCAATGTCCGGGCTGAATGATGGGGGTGGAGATGCTCCTTCAGGTATACTGGGCCAAGGTGAGGATAACTCAGTTGCATCGCTCAATGGAGTTGAAGGTTGTGAGGAAAGAGGAGGGCAAAAGAAAAGCGAGAGGTCAGTCCATCGTCCAGCAAACTGCCTTTAAAGTTCTAAATGATCTTGGTGGTGAGAAAGGTTGAGGGTGGCCTAGGATGTGGCTGGTTGTCTTCGGATGCCTGTAGTGAGATTTGCTTTTGTGTGTGAGCGATGTGTGTGTGTGCGTGTATTTTTAAATCAGGTTAGGCAGATTGATTCGTACGCTGTCGGCGGATTCTTGTTGTCGTCTTGTTGGGCTGCGTATGTGATAAAAGGGAACCATACCGGGGTGAAGGCGTCTCCTTCTATTTGTCCCCGTGTCAGTTTCAGTTTGTTGGTTAGTTCTTCTAATAGGGCTGGGAAAAGGGATTTTTGGAGAGTGGTGAGGGGGGGGACAGGGGGGGAATGAAGATGTTATGTGTTTAATAATTTCTGATGTTGAAATTCTAATAAAAACTATTTTTTAAAAAATGAGTTTTGCAGGACTTTCCTTTGTATACACCTGCCCTGGGTTGAGGAAGTTCATGTTGCTGGTGGGTGGGTTGAGGGGGGGGGGGAATGACTGGAGCTGGAGTGCTTCAGCTGTCAAAGCTTCCCCCCCCCCCGACCCTGGACCGGTGTTTGCTTACCCGGGGCCCGTTGCCGTGGAAACAGCTCCAAAGCAAACAGCATCACATCGCACGGGGTGAAAAGGGAAGACATCCCCGGCGTGACAGAGTTGGCAGCGGTTCCACGGCTGCTGCGGTGGGTGGGCAACGCTCAAGAGACGGATGCAGAACTCCTCACCCCTCAACACCCCTCTTTCCTATGGGGTGAGGCCAGCGCAGGCTCCTTGGAAGCAGGGCGAGGCACAAGGTGTTTCTGAGATTGCAAAAATAGGACAGAACTGTGCGCAGAAAAATGTGTACATGCACACCGAAATGGTGGTGAATTGTCACAAGGACTTTTGGCTTGGGGTGTTTCCCCCCCCCAATGTTTGTGGGGGGGGGAAATGTTTTTAATAGTTTGAACTACATTCGCAGCCCTTTCGATATTGCAATTCTAAATAAATTTAAATAAATTGCAACGGTTTAATTATTTATCTCGCCTTTTTCCCAGACAGCGACTGGGTAAACCACTTTGTGATGGGGTTGGGGTTTTTTGTACCGAAAAGCAGGCTGGAAGTTCCAAGAAAGAAAGAAAGAAAGAAAGAAAGAAAGAAAGAAAGAAAGAAAGAAAGAAAGAAAGAAAGAAAGAAAGAAAGAAAAAAAAGAAAAGAAAAGAAAAGAAAAGAAAAGAAAGTGGTACCTCGGGTTACATACGCTTCAGGTTACATACGCTTCAGGTTGCAGACTCCGCTAACCCAGAAATAGTACCTTGGGTTAAGAACTTTGCTTCAGGATGAGAACAGAAATCGTGCAGCGGTGGTGCGGCGGCAGCAGGAGGCCCCATTAGCTAAAGTGGTGCTTCAGGTTAAGAACAGTTTCAGGTTAAGAACGGACCTCCGGAACGAATTAAGTACGTAACCCGAGGTACCACTGTAAAATAAATAAAATAAAATACTTTCAGTCTAGTTCCAGCCTGAATCTGCGAGTTTTCCCATGTTTGAAATGCCAGGCTAATGGATGTGTCTTGTTTGTTTGTTTATCTGTTGAATGGATGCTGTGGAAAAGTGATGTTGGAAATGGCTTATTCAAGTAGGGTTGCCAAAAGACCAAGCTCTTCTGCTATGAATAGTCGTTGGATCTGCAGATCTCAGTAGGTGAAGCTTCTCAAGACATATAGGTAGACTGAGGGCATTTTCAGAGGTTAACAATTCTCTCCAGGACACGAAAACAGAACCTTCCCCCCCGCCCCCGGGGATCAACTTTTGATTATAGGCACAGGAGCTGGGTGGGATCATAAATGTTGGACACCCAAATTCAGAGCTAGAGGACGAACCTGAGGCAGTGCTTCACCCCAGAATCTATTTGACTGGATGCAGCTTTGGAATAGAATGCCTCTGAGCATAAACAGAGTGTGTATCACTACTGAATAACTGGTATGTCCCTACTCATCTGGCTTCACAGGGCAAAGGCAACTTCAGGGAAGAGAGGGTTGCGTGTTGATTTTTTAAAGATATTTATTAGACATTTTCAAACAATAGAAAGTTACAATACTAAAGGACAAAAACAATACAAAAAATACATAAACCAAGCACATAAAAGGTAAAGAAGAAAGTTTAAAAAAGAAGAAAAATAATCAATATTTTCATGTCTTATATTTCATTTACTTGTTTCCTGACCTCCTCACACCCCCCTCTTCTGTATTCCAGTTCAGAAAGTTAGTTCAGCAAATCCTTACCCTCTATCATTTATCTTTACTTATTGTCTTAACCTATTATAACTATATATTTCCAGCCATTATCAATCTGCATTTACATATTCGTATTCATCTTTTTACCAATACCGCATTGTTTTCAATCCAACATCCCTTCAACATTCATTAATTTTACAGTATTTCTGCAAATAGTCTTTAAACTTCTTCCAGTCTTCTTCCACCACCTCTTCTCCCTGATCTCGGATTGTTGAGACCACGCAACCCCCCCCCCCCTCGTAAGGAATAAGACACCAGGACACAGATATTAGGTTAATGTTATTGGGCAAAATTTGGCCACAACTTTATTGATTAAACATGTTCTCCCTAGCAGAGAGCACGTGTTGCGGTTGGGGATACAGGCTACCCCATTGTCGCTGGGCAGATGTTTGGAGATATACCCCGGCAGCGAAGTGGTTAATTGGGTCGCTGGGGAGATTTGCTTGTTGCCAATTTTGGAGGAGGGGTCAGAGGTTTGGGCGTCCTCTTTGAGCGTCCTCTTGGCTGTTTGCACCGGATCACCCGCCCACCCTCCATGTATTGGGGGGGGGGGTTGTTTGCATTGTCCTTGCTATGCCTGTCATGGGGTCGTCTGCCTTGGGGCAGGGGCCTGGTAGGAATTTTGTCCATTTGGCTGATTGGCTGGTGCCATTTGGTTTTTGCCTACTGCGTAGCAAATCGTCACAACTTGTAAGGTTGACAGTTAGGCATTGGTTCAAATTGGTTGGTGGAGGGGTAAGTGCCTACCCCTCCAATGGTGGTGCGGAAAGGGAATTCCGTTAAAGGAATCCAGGGGCTTGCCATTCTTTTCGTCCTTGTCCCTGGCATCGGACTTGGGCTGTGCAAGCCACCAGCAGCATGCGGGTGAGAAGTGAGGGACTGAGGCCCAGCTTCATTTTCTCCCCAAAATTGTTTCCCTCACTGGCTTCCGCTGGAATCCGGAAGTCAGTCCTGTCCCTGGGGCAAGGACACATAGTCGTAACCAATGCCTAAGCAACCACTCACGTGTGTGTATTTAAATAAAGTTGTGGCCAAAATCATGCCAAAAACAAAAATTGATGTGTGGTGTGTGAATTTTTTTGGGGGTGGCTTGGGGACCTCGACACGCAACAGACTGTGAGCGGTATTGACTTAGGCATTGAATGGACCCGACTATATCTGGCTCCTGCCCGTTGCGCAGGGAGTCCGGTAAGGGCAAACCACCAGAAAGGGGACCCCGGTTAATCATAGAATCATAGAGTTGGAAGAGACCACAAGGGCCATCGAGTCCAACCCCCTGCCAAGCAGGAAACACCATCAGAGCACTCCTGACATATGGTTGTCAAGCCTCTGCTTAAAGACCTCCAAAGGAGGAGACTCCACCACACTCCTTGGCAGCAAATTCCACTGTCGAACAGCTCTTACTGTCAGGAAGTTCTTCCTAATGTTTAGGTGGAATCTTCTTTCTTGTAGTTTGGATCCATTGCTCCCTGTCTGCTTCTCTGGAGCAGCAGAAAACAACCTTTCTCCCTCCTCTATGTGACATCCTTTTATATATTTGAACATGGCTATCATATCACCCCTTAACCTCCTCTTCTCCAGGCTAATGCAGACCAACTTGAGCTCCCCCAGGTGTCCCTGTCGGGGGCGTGTCATGGCCCATCCGATGCTCCCTGAACCGGCCAATTTTCGGAAGGTAAATTAGCAGCAGGCAATATCCCAAGCGTTGGCGAGTAGCCCCAATCTGCAAGGCAACCCAAAAGAAAGTCAACCCAGGATCGAGGTCCGCGAAGTCTTTATAGTTTAAAGCAGTGAGCCAAGAGGAAGCCCTCTGGCTCATGCCACTGCTTAAATGTTCCCGGCCACACCCCCGCAGCCGCCTGATTGGCCGACTGGCGATGACGTGGCCAGGATCCCCTGGGCAACGCAGGACTATGACCCCCAGCCCCAGGAGGAGAGGGGGTGGCCATGCGGTCCACCGCAACTTCTCCCCACAGGTAAGTGGAGTGGATTTTTCAACAGCTACTAGCCAGGATAAGTGAAAGCTGGACCATAAAGAAGGCTGATCGCCGAAGAATGGATGCTTTTGAATTCTGGTGCTGGAGGAGACTCTTGAGAGTCCCATGGACTGCAAGAAGATCAAACCTCTCCATTCTGAAGGAAATCAGCACTGAGTGCTCACTGGCAGGACAGATCCTGAAGCTGAGGCTCCAAGGCTTTGGCCACCTCATGAGAAGAGAAGACTCCCTGGAAAAGACCCTGAGTTGGGAAAGATGGAGGGCACAAGGAGAAGGGGACGACAGAGGACAAGATGGTGGAACATGTTCTTGAAGCTACCAGCCTGAGTTTGACCAAACTGCGGGAGGCAGTGGGAGACAGGAGTGCCTGGCGTGCTCTGGTCCAGGGGTCACGAAGAGTCAGACACGACTAAACGATTAAACAACAACAACTAACCAAGATGGCTGTTCTCTGCCTCCACAGTTGCAAGCAGCAATGCTTCTGAACACCAGTTGCTGGAAACCACAGGCGGGGAGAGGGGTCTTGTGTTCGAATCCTGATTGCTGCTTTCCCACGGTCATCTGGTTGGTCCCTGTGAGAACAGGATGCTGGAGTAGATGGGCCATTGGCCTCATCCAGCAAACTCTTCTTGTCTTCTACAATTACAGCTTCTCTAAACCCCTCACCCCACTTTCCAGAAATTAAACCCTACAGACATAACCATAACAAGAGTGCTTCGGTGTGTTTCGATTCTTTAGACAAATTGGTCGTTTTCTTGCACAGAAGATGATTTTGCAAGTGTCCTGTTGGCTGTGATTAACAGCATTTAGGGGAATCTGAAGTAGATATACAGCTTGGATGCAGGAATCTCATACTGACCATAAATAATGAAATAGAAGTTGTTGATTTAAACACTGAATAAAGAAAACAGTGCTGTGCTGAAGAGATCCCATTTATTTACTTTTTGGAATAAAATAACATAAAGACCTTACTGTGGGCACAGTATCCGTTCTGAGCACTTGGTTGTATTGACGTCTCTGCCTTTACTTCTCTAAACTAGAAGCCAAATTAGGTAAATGAGAAAATTGTAGTGGTGTGTTTTTTTCAAAGGAATACATTAATTGATTCATTTATCTCCATTTGATGGGGAAATTTACTAATTAATTCTTCCACATAAAAGAAATTTGCTCTTTCCAAACCCCTTTTTCCTGCTTGCTTTTTTTATTTATATTCCGTACTTCACCTTGAAAAAAAATCCCACGGCGGTTCTTAAATGTAGAGTGAACACAGAAATATGCCCCCATCTACACAATACATTTAAAGCAGTACCTCACCACTTTAAACAGTTCCTGCGAAGGAGAAGAGGGGTTGGTTGGGTATTGTAGCTCTGGGAGGAGAAGGACGCGAGTGGCGCTGTGGGTTAAACCACAGAGCCTAGGACTTGCTGATCAGAAAGTCGGCAGTTCGAATCCCCACGACGGGGTGAGCTCCCGTTGCTCGGTCCCTGCTCCTGCCAACCTAGCAGTTTGAAAGCACGTCAAAGTGCAAGTAGATAAATAGGTACCGCTCTGGCGGGAAGGTAAACGGCGTTTCCCTGCGCTGCTCTGGTTCGCCAGAAGTAGCTTAGTCATGCTGGCTATATGACCCGGAAGCTGTACGCCAGCTCCCTCAACCAATAAAGCGAGATGAGCGCTGCAACCCCAGAGTCGTGCATGACTGGACCTAACGGCCAGGGGTCCCTTTACCTTTACCTAACAACTCCCAGCCCCCTTTACAAACTACAGCTCTCAGAATTCTCTGGGAGGGGGAGCCATGGCTGCTTAAAGTGGTATGATAGGCTTCCTGCAACAAAACCATTTTCAGCAGGTGCCAAAAGCACTACAGCGGTGGCAACCTCTTAATATCAATGGGCAGGGAGTTTCAAAGTGTAAATGCTGCCACACTAAAAAGACTGATTCCTTGCAGATGTGGAATGAAAACTGGGGTGGGTTTTTGGAAGACGCCTGTGCATGAATTTGTTTTATTGGTGTAGATCAGTGCATGCTAACCAATGCACAGTCTTCACAGTAAGGCTCTGCTCCGATGGCATGAGTAGGCATTTACCAAAGGTGTCATGGGCTTTGAAGACACTTGAACTCAGGATGCAAAGGAGAAACATGCTAAGGCATGCTTGGCAAACCCTCACCATGATCAACTCCCACCCAGTGGCGTAGCGTGGGGGTGCAGGGGGGGGGCGGCCGCACCGGCCGCAACATCTGGGGGTTAGGGTTAGGGGGCGCAAATCCACATTTTAGGGGGCGCAAATCCACGGGTTAGGGGGCGCAAATTACTTGCCTTGCCCCGGGTGCTGACAACCCACGCTGCGCCACTGCTCCCCCCTATAAACCAATGTCCCCACTGTGGAAGGAAGGACGTATAGATCCGGGAATTGGCCTCCACAGTCACTTATGGACTCACAGTTAAAACTGTGTTTATGGAAGACAATCTTACTCAGTTACGAGTGATCGCCGAGGAGGAGGAGGAAGAGGAAGAGGAAGAGGAAGAGGAAGAGGAAGAAGAAGAAGAAGAAGAAGAAGAAGAAGAAGAAGAAGAAGAAATGAAAACTTTGTTGCATTTGTAAAGGCGCCAGTTTTGCATATCCAAGTGGTTAAATGTGTATACATTTGTGGATTGTTCATTCTGATTTGCTTGGGCAAAGCCTCTATAGGGGTTAGATTATATCTGGTCTTTATTGACCTGTATTGACTACAGAGCAAGATTCCAGTGATTTTTCTGCATTAGCGGGACGGGACTCATTTTTCCCCCCTGGAGCAATTAACTCAGAAATGAACGCTAAGCTTCTGCCAGATATCCAGAAGTAGCTTTTACATCATGTGAATGATCACAAAAACCACGGAAATTATTGGGTGAGGAAACATCTGGATAACAGACTAAACGAAGTGCTGTCTGAATGCGGCCTCAGGAGCTCTCCGCGGTGCTAATAGTCTGTACTTGCCTTGCCACATGGCAATCCACATTAAACCCTCACATTTTGCTGTTCTGCTCGTGCGACGGCAACCACTGGGCTGTTCACGTGTTATGTTGAAAAAGCATGAAGTCCCTGCACCTGCGTATAAAACATTTTGAGCTGCATAGATTGTGCATGTATACAGAAAACCTGAACCTGAGTTCAGTGTAAGGGAGAACGAGTGGATGAGGCTACTGAATGCATTATTATTATTATTTATTGAATTTATAGCTAGATGAAAAAATGTTGCCCTAAATACTTGAATATTTGCCCCAAATTTATTAACTGCATTCAGCACTTGAATTGGTATTCGATCTCAATATTTGCTGCTTTATTACTTTGCTCAGAAAAGTCCATACAGCTGGGCTAGCTCAGTCGATAGAGCATGACTCTTAATCTCAGCCTTGCCTCAAGAAGTTTTTAACGTTTGATGTTTTAGTTTGTTTTGATATATGCTGTGAACCGCCCAGAGTGGATCCTGAACCACAAGAAGAGAACAAGAAGAACATACGTTTAGGAAAACATTTATTGAATATATGGGAAATAACTGCGTACAGCTGAAAACGGTGGCAGCATTACAATAAATTCAACAGTGTAAATAAGTTTTGATGGATGTAATACAGTGGTACCTCAGGTTACATATGCTTCAGGTTACAGACGCTTCAGGTTACAGACTCCGCTAACCCAGAAATATTACCTCGGGTTAAGAACTTTGCTTCAGGATGAGAACAGAAATCGTGCTGTGGCGGCGCGGCGGCAGCGGGAGGCCCCATTAGCTCAAGTGGTGCTTCAGGTTAAGAACAGTTTCAGGTTAAGAACGGACCTCTAGAACGAATTAAGTACTTAACTCGAGGTACCACTGTAATGGAATGCTGAATGGTATCGTTTTTGTAAAATATGCAGGGATTTGTGATATGTAAAATGAACCATGGACAGAGAAGAAGGGAAGTCACTGATGTGTAAAAAGGAGTATTTTAAATTGTAAAACAGAAATTTGAATAAAAATTATTTTTTAAAAAATGGTTCCTTCTTTTTTTGAATCAGTCATTGTAGAGAACATTTGCCCGCCCCCTTGCACAACACACATTATCAGCTGCATCAGCACACGAAGATGCCAGATGGTATATAACTCCAGAACAGATTGCAAGAATGTATAAAACTGGGTCAAATGTATGTTGGAAGTGTAAAGAAAAAGAAGGGACATTTTACCATATGTGATGGGAATGTGGAGAAATTAAAAATTCTGGGAAATGATATATAATGAGTTGAAGAAAATGTTTAAATTAACATTTGTTTTTTAAAAAAACAGAGCCATTTTTGTTAGGAATTGTAGGAAAAGACCTGCCAAGGCAAATAAAGAATTTATTTACGTATGCGACAACGGCGGCAAGAGTCTTAATAGCACAAGGATGGAAGAATGAGGAAACCCCGACAAAAGAACAGTGGCAAGAGAAACTGGTGGACTATATGGAACTGGCAAAATTGACATACAAACTGCGAGACAAGGACAACTGTGACTTTAAAGAAGAATGGGAACCTTTCACAAGCTACATAAAACATCAACAAAATGAACTGGACTCTTTGGCAGGTTTTGAATAAACATACACAAATTTATTGACTGCTAATATAATAGATAGACAATTTAAGGATCTTTACAATTTTACAATATGCCGAGAACAACATGTGCTGAAAAATCAGAGAGAGGAACTGAGGGAAGTCTTTGGGGGAGGGAGGGAGGGAGGGAGGGTTGGGGGGAGGCAGAGGGGGGGAAATTGGGGGGGGAATGATGAATATGATGAAACTATTAATAAAAATTATTTTTTTAAAAAAAAAGCACATGAAGATGCTAAGGGTGGCATTCTGCAGATCTCTGTCCTCCCACCATATATCGTATTTTTTGCTCTACAAGACACACTTTTTCCCTCCCAAAAAGTAAGAGGAAATGTGTTTGCGTCTTATGGAGCGAATGCAGGCTGCGCAGCTATCCCAGAAGCCAGAACAGCAAGAGGGGTCACTGCGCTCTCTCTCACTGTTCCAGCTTCTGGCTTAGCCGCACTCTGTCCCTTCCCCCACCTCCCGGAAAAGCCCCCAAAAGCCGTGCTGCCTTTAAAGAGCCGCACAGAGCGTGTGTGCGGTTCTTGGGGGCTTTTCTCCGAGGAGGGAGAAGGGCAACCCATCAGTGACGGGCAGCCCTTCTTGGGGAAAAGCCTGCAAGCGCCGCACGCATGCTCCACGCGGCTCGTGAAAGGGAGCGCTGAGCAGAGCCTGGGATGCACACAGGCTCTGCTCAGCGCTCCCTTTAAAGAATATTTTCCCCCTTGCATTCCCCCTCTAAAAACTAGGTGCGTCTTATGGTCAGGTGCGTCTTATGGAGCGAAAAATACGGTAGCAAAGAGGCTTCTTCAAGCTTCTGTGCTAGTCCCGGGGGGAAGGTTACCGTAGTCAAAGTCCAGTCCTGAGTCACTAGCCTGGAAACAGTTCACAAGGAGCAAGGCGAGGTCCGAAGCAGGAAGCCGGGCGGGAACAGGAACGCTGGAAGGTCAGAAGCAGGAAGCCGGGCGGGGACAGGAACACTGGAAGGTCAGGTCTGGGTCCGGGCAGGAGCAGGTACTCAACGACGACGTTGCTCCCGCAACCTGGGACCGGGCTGACTGGCCTTTATCTTCTCTGAGGCCAGGGGCGGTCCCGGCCCCCAGGAGACCCGCCTCCCCTGGCCTTAAGGCGAGCACTCCTCCTGGGAGAGACCAGCTCCCTTCGCCTCTCTGCCCTGAGCCTCTGCAGTTCAGGAGAGGCTGAAGGGTTACTGGGCCCAGGAGGAGACTCACTTGTAGGCACTGAGACCTCAACCACCTCTGGAGCCAGAATGGATTCACCTGGTGCCTGCTCCTGAGGATCCGGCACAGGTGTAGGCGCCTCAGAATCAAGGCCCTGCCCCAGTTCAGCCGGCCCTGGAGGCGGGGACTCCTGTGCAGGCTGGGATTCCTCTGGTTCATCCTCTGAATCGGATTCCCAGGCCATCACAGCTTCCCTCTCTGCTCCTTCACAGTAAGAGCAAAAGAAGAGCCTACTGGATCAGGCCAATGGCCCATCTTTCCCACCATTCTGTTCTCACAGTGGCCACCAGGTAGCTGCAGGAAAGCAGGGAGAAGGATCTGACCACGAGAGCCCTCTTACTTCCAGTGGTTTCCAGCAACTGTGGTTCGGAGGAGGAAACATAGCAATCATTAGACCTCTCCTCCATCAATTTGTCTAAAGGTAAAGGGACCCCTGGACGTTATGTCCAGTCGTGACTGACTCTGGGGTTGCTGCGCTCATCTCGCTTTATTGGCTGAGGGAGCCGGCGTACAGCTTCCGGGTCATGTGGCCAGCATGGCTAAGCCGCTTCTGGTGAACCAGAGCAGCGCACAGAAACGCCGTTTACCTTCCCGCCAGAGTGGTACCTATTTATCTACTTGGACTTTGACGTGCTTTCGTACTGCTAGGTTGGCAGGAGCAGGGACTGAGCAACGGGAGCTCACCCCGTCACGGGGATTCGAACTGCCAACCTTCTGATCGGCAAGTCCTAGGCTCTTTGGTTTAACCCACAGTGCCACCCGCTTCCCATCAATTTGTCTGGTCCTCTTTTAAAGCCATCCAAGTTGTTGGGCCATCACTGCCCCCCGGGGGGAGCGAGTTCCATCGTTCGACTGTGTGATGCATGAAGAAGCACTTTCTTTTATCGGTCTGGACTTCAAGTCCCAGAAACACAATTTGTCACAGGCTGAGGAACAGCCACACGGTGGGCCTCTCCAGCCCTGGGTGGCCAATTGACCCATCCGTCAAACGGCACTCATTCTTCATCCTACCACTGGCCATCCGCAGACTGAAAGGGGGGGGGGAAGAATAATAATCTTGTTCACAGCTTGTTACTCTCTCCCTGCAGGGAGATAAGGCTGTCAAGTACCCAACCCTTCATCATAAAACTACTATCTTCTGTGTTTTTCTTGGCTGAGACTGTCTGTTCCTCAGGGGAATTCGTTTCAGCCCAGATGTTGGAATGGGAAAAGTTTACCTCCTACATCCTGGATGGGGAAAAAATACCATACCACCATCATTCCTACACTTACCTTTATCAGCTGCCCAACACAACTCAGTGGTAGAGCAACTGCTTTGAATGAAAAAAGACCTGAGTTCGAATCTCAGCATTTCCCCAAATAATCTTTATTAATTTTCCGGTTACATACTCCGCATACACATAATGTGTTGCATTTTACATTTTCAGTTGCTCCTAAGCGCTGACTTCCCTCCATCCTTCTTCTGGTTTTTTATATCACATATAATTTTATCGCATTGTTTTCATCCATTTTGTATATTGTTATTCATTTTCCATATTTGTCCATAGTATAGGCATAAACAAATAAATCCCCCTGTTTCTTCTTGTCTGTCTGTATTCATTTACAACTACTGTTAGTTATAATAATCTCCTTAAGCAGAGACATCACCTTGCCAACAAAGGTCCGTATAGTAAAAGCTATGGTTTTCCCAGTAGTGATGTAAGGAAGTGAGAGCTGGACCATAAAGAAGGCTGATCGCCAAATAATGGATGCTTTTGAATTCTGGTGCTGGAGGAGACTCTTGAGAGTCCCATGGACTGCAAGAAGATCAAACCTATCCATTCTGAAGGAAATCAGCCCTGAGTGCTCACTGGAAGGACAGATCCTGAAGCTGAGGCTCCAAGACTTTGGCCACCTCATGAGAAGAGAAGACTCCCTGGAAAAGACCCTGATGCTGGGAAAGATGGAGGGCACAAGGAGAAGGGGACGAAAGAGGACGAGATGGTGGGACAGTGTTCTCGAAGCTACCAGCATGAGTTTGACCAAACTGCGGGAGGCAGTGGGAGACAGGAGTGCCTGGCGTGCTCTGGTCCAGGGGGTCACGAAGAGTCGGACACGACTAAACGACTAAACAACAACATTTTGCTTATTATTATTTTCACTTTTCTTAATCTTTCTCGTTATGAGGCTTATTTCCAATTCTACTGGTTTCACTATTTCATCTTATCTTTCCTATATACGACATAAATTTTCCCCATTCTTTTTGAAATGTTTCCTCGCCCTGTTGTCTAATTTTCCCTGTTAATTTGGCTATTTCTGCATATTCCATTACCTTCTGTCACCATTCTTCCACTGTTGGTATTTGCTGTTGTTTCTCAGCATTTCCAAGTACAGCTGGGCAAGACTCCTTGACTGAAGCCCTGGAGAAGGGCTGACAGTCAGTGTAGACAATGACTGAGCCAGATGGATCACCGTGAAACTTCCTTGGTTCTTCTTTAAATAGCTCTTCATTTTCAGCCAATCTTACTTGATTTTTAAGAAAAGGGACTGCAACTCAGAGCCAGAGCATGGTCCCAGGTTCATAATAATAATAATATTATAATAATTTATTATTTATACCCCAACAATCTGGCTGGGTTTCTCCAGCCATTCTAGGTGGCTCCCAACCGAATGTTAAAAACACAATACAGCATCAAACATTAATAATAATAATATTTTTTATTTATACCCCGCCCTCCCCTGCCTAGGCCGGGCTCGGGGCAGCTAACAAGCAATAATAAAAATAAGTTGAATGAATACAACTTAAAAACAATATTAAAATACAACATTAAAATACTGAAACATTAAAATATTAAAATGTAGCCTCATTGCAGGAGGAGAAAGGAAAAGAAAAAAGAAAGAGGGGGAGGGAATCAAATTGGCTCCAAGCCAAAGGCCAGGCGGAACAACTCTGTCTTACAGGCCCTGCGGAAAGAAATCAGATCCTTAAAAACTTCCCTAAACAGGGCTGCCTTCAGATGACTTCTAGAAGTCAGGTAGTTGTTTATTTCCTTGACATATGGTGGGAGGGTGTTCCACAGGGCGGGCGCCACCACTGAGAAGGCCCTCTGCCTGGTTCCCTGTAGCCTCACTTCTCGCAGGGAGGGAACCGCCAGAAAGCCCTCAGAGCTGGACCTCATGTCTGTTGAAAGTTATGGCTTCTACCCCCCAAAATGATGAAAACTATAGCTTTTTACAGGTGCTGAGAGTTATCAGGGCACCCCTATTCCCCTCACAGATCTACAAATCCCAGAGAGGTTTAAACAATCCCTCTCCATAAAAGTGGTACCTTGGTTCCCAAGCGCCAAAAACGTGGAAGTAAGTGTTCCAATTTTCAAACGGTTTTCGGAAGCTGACTGTCTGATGCGGCTGTTGGCTATTGTTTCCGGGGCGCCTGCACCAATCAGAAGTTGCACCTTGGTTTCCGAACATTTCCGAAGTCAAACAGACTTCCGGAACGAATTAAGTTGGGTGCTTTTGTTTTTGCTATTTGTTTTGCGTTTTTGAGGCTTTACGGTTAATTTGTTTTTGTGACTTTGTGGAACCCAGTTCAGCTAGTGATTGATGGATTGTGTGACCACAGAAATGGATAAAAGCCCCCCATCCAAACAATGACTATCATCAGTGCAGGTAAGGGGAAAAAAGTAATTTTAATTTTTATCCTCTATAATACTGTCTTATTTACTTTATAGTACATTGATTACTGCTTTCATTTTAGGGATCTATGGTCTCATTAGATACTAAAATTCATGTTAAATTGCTGTATTAGGGGTTTTTAAAAAGTCTGGAATGTAGTAATCAATTTTGCATTACTTTCTATGGGAAAGCGCGCCTTGGTTTTGGAACGTTTTGGTTTTGGAATGGACTTCCGGAAGGGATTAAGTTTGAGAACCAAGGTACCACTGTATAGGGCAAGCTGACTGTGATCCTACATTTGGAATGCTCCCTAAACAAGGAAACAAATTTGTATTTCATAGAATCATAGAATCATAGAGTTGGAATAGACCACAAGGGCCATCGAGTCCAACCCCCTGCCAAGCAGGAAACACCATCAGAGCACTCCTCACAAGCCTCTGCTTAAAGACCTCCAAAGAAGGAGACTCCACCACACTCCTCGGCAGCAAATTCCACTGTCGAACAGCTCTTACTGTCAGGAAGTTCTTCCTAATATTACTTATACCTATGAGGACAAAGGTGAGGTTTTTGGGGTTTTTTTAGCAGCTGGATCTTCCAGGGGATCTCAGTGGAGTCCTCTGACAACCAGATGCAGTTGGCAACTTTGTCAAGAGCCTCCTTTGCTCTCACTGATGGGGACACCTGCAGTTGAAGGCCAAGTGAGAACCTTAGCAGGAGATACCGGCCTTTGTTGTTGTGATGAGATAACAAGGCCTTAAGGCTCTGCTTTTTCTCATCAGCCCAGTTCCCAGCCTGAAATTCAGACAGGTTTGTGTGCCTCTCTCTCTTAGATGGCCTGGAACAAAACAAAACTGTTTCAAACAGTTGAACAGCCCTGGCTTCCCCAAAGAATCCTGGAAGCTGTAGTTTGCTAGCAGAGAGTTGCCCTGTTGCCTTCTCAGAGGTGCAACTCCAGGAGTTCCCAGTGAAGAGGGATTTATGGTTAAACCACTCTGGGAATTGTAGCTTGGGGAGGGGAATAGGGGTCTCCTAGCAACTCTCAGCATCCTTAAGGGCACCTCCCAGAAATATTCAGGCAAAGGCATAACTGATTAAAATTTCATCATAGTGCTTTAATATGTGGTAAGGTAAAGGTAAAGGTAGCCCTGACCATTAGGTCCAGTCGTGACCGACTCTGGGGTTGCGGCGCTCATCTTGCTTTATTGGCCAAGGGAGCCGGCGTACAGCTTCCGAGTCATGTGGCCAGCAGGACTAAGCCGCTTCTGGCGAACCAGAGCAGCACACGGAAACGCCGTTTACTTTCCCACCGGAGTGGTACCTATTTATCTACTTGCACTTTGACATGCTTTCAAACTGCTAGGTGGGCGGGAGTTGGGACCGAGCAACGGGAGCTCATCCCGTCATGGGGATTCGAACTGCCGACCTTCTGATCGGCAAGTCCTAGGCTCTGTGGTTTAACACACAGCTCCACCCACGTCCCTTAATAAGTGGTACCTCAGGTTAAGAACTTAATTTGTTCTGGAGGTCCATTCTTAACCTGAAACTGTTCTTTAACCTGGGGCACCACTTTAGCTAATGGGGCCTCCTGCTGCCACCACACGATTTCTGTTCTCACCCTGAAGCAAAGTTCTTAACCCGAGGTACTATTTCTGGGTTAGCGGAGTCTGTAACCTGAAGCGTCTGTAACCTGAAGCATCTGTAACCCGATGTACCACTGTATATGGCGTGAATGTGTTCTTGCTTTTCCATCCTCTTTCCAAATCTCGCCGTCTCACCCTAGAAGAGACACACACTAAAACGCTGCGGAGGTTTCATGATCGTATCCACAAATTGATGCAGAAAGGAGAAGAACCGAAGTTAAGACTAGGAAATTTTGAAACTGAAACAGCCAGACACTTCCACCCCTAGCTGTAAAAGGTAAAGGTAAGGGACCCCTAACAGTTAAGTCCAGTCACGAACAACTGTGGGGTTGCAGCACTCACCTCGATTTACAGGCCCCTGGGAGCCGGCGTTTCTCCACAGACAATTTTTCCGGGTCATGTGGCCAGCATGACTAAGCCGCTTCTGGCGAACCAGAGCAGCTCATGGAAACGCTGTTTACCTTCCCACCGGAGCGGTACCTATTTATCTACTTGCACTTTTGGCCTGTTTTCGAACTGCTAGGTTGGCAGGAGCTGAGACAGAGCAATAGGAACTCACCCCGTCGCAGGGATTCTAACTGCCGACCTTCCGATCAGCAAGCCCAAGAGGTTCAGTGGTTTAGACCACAGTGCCACCTGAGTTCCTACCCCTAGCTATAGGATCCTGTAAATGGTACATAAACACTGAAATCGCTCATCAAACCAGCCACTTAACTGAGGACTTTGCCTTTGGATGCCAAAGGACGAAGCCCAGGGGACAAGGGCACCAGCAGCTAACATATCAGCTGTTTCCTGTTCATTGGCTTTAACTCCATCGCTGCCGATATTCTCATCAAATGGCGAATCCTATAACCTTGCAAAATATATCAAAATTCGTCTGTGCACACAGAGGGGAGATGCAAGAGGAGCGGAGTGCTGTGACCCTCGACTTACGTTTCAGCATCAAGTGAAAATATTTAGTCTGCGACCATTTGAGAAAATATAAAAAGGGCTTGCATTCCACCAGCCTCACAGCCCACACCTCCGAGACATTCTCTGGCTTTTGGCCAAGGTTCATTCCCTGCTCCCTTCCCACCCCTTTCGGCTCTCCTTTGCATCTCTCTCTCTCTCTCTCTCTCTCTCTCTCTCTCTCTCTCTCTCTCTCTCTCTCTTTCTCTCTCCCAATTCTCAGAAAAATCCAAAAGGGAAATGATGGATATATCAGGAAGGGAGCAACGCACCATAAAAAGTGGGCCCGATCTGGCTGTACATGTGAAACCCAGCAAATTGCATTTAAGTTCTGAAGATATATTTTTTTGTTCCACACAAGGGTTCCCTTGCTCCCTGGATGACACCTCCCTTTTGCACACAGATGGTGCTGTTTTGGCATCATTAGGAACGGCACTCACCACCTGAAGATCACAAACAGATGGAGAGATTCCATATGGATGGCAGGCAGTTCCAGTTAGGATGTCTGCACTATGAGTCAAAATCCTCCTGGGCTAAAAGTCAGGGGTCTCCAATGCGTCAGCAAAGTGTCCCCTGGCTGATATAGATCTCCTCTGAGATAAGAAAAATGGTTTTGCTTCTGAAAAAACTAAGCTGGAAACAGAGTTGGTGGACTCTAAAGTTAAAAATTTGTCTAAAATGTATAATTTATTGTTGGAATGGCATACAAAGGATGAACAAGTTAAATCTGTGATGATAGACTGGGCAAGAGATGTGGGACACAACATAATGTTTGAAGATTGGGAGAGGTTATGGAGGAAAGGGGTCAAGTTCACTGCATGTACGGTGTTAAAGGAAAATATTATGAAAATGATGTATAGATGTACTTAACTCCTGTAAAATTGGCAAAGATATATCATAATAGTGATAACTTATGTTGGAAATGTAAAGAAAAAGAAGGTACTTTTTATCATATGTGGTGGACCTGCCCCAAGATGAAAGACTTCTGGGAGAAGATTTATAATGAATTGAAAAAAATGTTGAAATATACATTTATTAAGAAACCAGAGGCCTTTCTTCTTAGAATAACAGGTTTGGAAGTGCCCAAGAAAGATGTTAGACTGTTTTTGTATGCCACAACTGCCGCTAGAATTTTGTAAGCTAAGAATTGGAAAACACAAGAAGTCCCAAGAGTGGAGGAATGGCAGATGAAGATGATGGACTTTTTGGAGCTAGCCAACCTCACTGGAAGAGTCCGCAACCAGAAGGAGGAGGACTACAAGGAGGAATAGATGAAATTCAAAGACTATTTAGTTAAATATGTTAAGATAACTTAACTGGAAAAAATTGCAAATACCAGATAGGCTTAGGATTTAAATATGTATTGTTAGAGAATAACATGTTTTAAGTTAAAATGAAAAGAAAGAAAGATGTTAAGTGATTAAGTTAATTTTGTGAGAAAATTGGTTTTGGAAACCTGTTACTGAAATTCAGCCAGACAGATTTGAGGAAGTCACTTAATAATGTTACTAAGATTGGATTAAGTACAATTAAGATGTATGTATGTTTGTTTGTTTGTTTAAAAATTTTGGAAAACCAATAAAAAAAATTGGAAAGAGAAAAAAAAGATATAGATCTCCTCTGCCTTCTGTGGGAATGTTAAGGACAGTAGGATATATTGATTAAATATTATCCTTCTTCACTCTCTCTAGTGAGTCATGTAACAGAGCAGATTCTGTTCAATACATCAGGGAGCTAGTTTGCAGATTCGTTTGAATTTCTTCAGTTAAGCAATCCAGTTTGGCTTGATCAGACTGGATTATTCCTGGTGTCCCCTTTGATCACTCTGAAAAGAATAAAGACACAAGAGTCTTTCCTTAAAAGTAACAAGAAGTTTACTCACATTTAGTTCACAGTGTGATTCCTGAAGGCAGGCTTCAGAGCTTGTAGTTACAGATACATAGTGTGAGTTCATCCCTTATGGGGATGGAGCCCATGTACTGCTGGCTGAGAGCCAGCAGACAGCAAAATACATTAAGAGAACAGCACCAAGAGAACAAAAATGGCTGCAAGAGAGCAGCATGGCATCAAGAGAGCAAGATGGCTGTGTGACTATGTTGGGAAACTGTGTACGTGCAGCTACTCACACAGAGTAAATTAAGGTTTGGCAGACAGCCAGAAGGCAATCTGAAGGAGTAAGTCTGCCTGGTAATAATAGAGACATGGAGACAGCTCCCTGATTGGTCAAGCTCTCTCAAAGGAGTGATAATGAATGGCCTACTAACTGGAATGTGTTAGTTCAGTAGTTCAGTGTTCAGAGTTCAGTGTGTCAGTGTGGAGGTTAAGAGTTGTATGAGAGACCTAGCTAAAGATCCATGTTCTGTTCCTGTAAATAGTCCACTGTATATAATAAACACCTAACTACAAGTTCCTGGTTGCTGCTTCGTCTATCCTGTCTGCAGCCAAGTCGCCAATTGCTTCCGTGGATTCTGTGTGTACTCTGCTAGGTCTGGCTAAGGTCCTGCAATTAAACAGAAAGTTGTGAAACACCAAATAGGTTTTGCCAATAGACTAGACCTCTTGTGGGGTCTTCTGGGGTCACGCCCACCTACCTGGTCACATGCAAGAAGAGGACGCTCCAGACCAGTGAAACAGGAAGTTATACTGACTGGAATAACATCCCCTGCCTGTGCCCACTCTAGGGAAACAAGAAATATTGCATTTGACTGTTTCAATGGATTACCGTACTTTTCTGTGTATAAGACGTCCCCTTGTATAAGACGCCCCCTATTTTGGGGGACTCCAAATTAAGGAAATGGCCCTCATTGTTGAGCGTTTTTGGAGAGGGTGGCCCAAAGTTCTTGAGCTTTTTGGGGTGAGGATTGGAGTTTTAGAGCTTTTTGGGGGGAGGATGACTCAAAGTTGTTCCCCAGAGTTACTGAGCTTTTCAGGGGGGTTGACAAAGGTTATTGAGGTTTTTATTGGGGGGGGGGGCGATGCAGTAAATCACTAACCCGATGGTTAAAATTGCTCACATCACTCGCTAGCAAAATGTGTCTGCCAATCACCAACAGAAGATGGAAACCACAAGCCCAATTGCCACAGCGGCAGCAAATCAAAATCTGCTCTTGGTGCAGCAACCAATCACACACATATTGAACGCAGCACCAGCCAATACGAAGCAGCCTTTGCCACAGCCACCAATCACACACATCTTCAGCTTGCATCTCAATCCGGGCAGCACGTCAACACGAGAGGTTGACCAGCACAATCTCCTTCCATGACACCAGACTACTGGCTCTCAGGCGGCCCAGCTTCTGCCAGCTTGCTTTCAAAAGAAATTAAAAACCCCACATTCTCTCATGTCTTCTGACTGCCCAAGATGCCTGACAACACCGTTCTAAATAAATATCGCCGTATCTTGGCGTACGACCATCCTGGAACAGTGACATCCCGCTTGAGTTTACAACATTGACTGCTGAGAATCTCTTGGGTGGCCTATCTGGTTCTTAAATCATCTCTTTTTAATATTTTTTTAGCGTTTCCAGGATCTATAAATATTAAATCCGTACCCATACGCAAAGCCTCTCCCGAGAGAGTTGTCCCAGGTGACTCAGTGGGCTGAGTAAGATGTCAGAAATATGCCTTTCCTCCCGCTGTGATCTCCTTCGTCCCAGACAGGTAGATAAATGTGTTCGTGGAGGGACTTTGGAACCCAAAGCCTTTGCAAGTTCAGGCCAGGAGACAACAGAGTTGTCTGAAGTCCGTCCAGTGGCTTCCCAGCAGGAACGTTTCCCACAGACATTAGTAATGGTTTTTGCAACCATCGACATTCTCTTTTTCTCCTCCTATGTTCCTAGCTGTCCAAACAAGTTGTGGAGATGCTGTCAGGCCGCGAAGCATCGTCAGAAAGAGGGCCTCCATCCATGAGGGAATGCAACTCCTGGCCAAAGGGTCCAGGGATGCCAGCTCAGAAAAAGGGACCTATCCTGTCATCAGTAACGTCAGCAAACTAGAGGAGAATTGAAGCAACTATCAAGAGTGTTGGTTCGGTGGCGCAGAGAATGAGAGAACACGTGTTAAGAACATGAGAAGAGGGGTTATTTTTATTTATTGCAAATTAATTTCCCTGAATAAAATGCAGTTTTAATATGTATTTACAATGCTATTTTTCTAGAAAAAGAGGTGCCAGGACCCACCTCCGTTGTGCTTTTATACAATACTTTTTTCTTTAAAAAAAAAGTTTTGGGGTACTCTCATTTTCCTACACATATTGAAATATTGGCCCTCAATGAAGCCAAACTTAGATTCACAAAACATTTAGGGGTGTGCGTAAAAAGCACTGCTTTTATATATGTTATTTTCACTGATACATGTGTGTTTTCCCCATTTTTCAGCTCAAGAGCCACATCACAAAATTCAGAGAAGCAGCTGGGTAGCTGGGTTTCAGTCCAAATATTGTTTCAGGAAGTGTGCATTTTTTATTATTCTTATTACAGTGGTGCCCCGCAAGATGAATGCCTCGCAAGATGAAAAACTCGCTAGACGAAAGGGTTTTGTGTTTTTTGAGCTGCTTCGCAAGATGAATTTCCCTATGGGCTTGCTTCGCAAGACGAAAACGTCTTGCGTTTTTTGCAAGTTTGTTTCCTTTTTCTTAACACCGTTAATACAGTTGCGACTTGACTTCGAGGAGCAACTCATAGAACACGGTGTGGTAGCCTTTTTTGAGGTTTTTGGCGATTTTTGAAGCTTTTCCAAAACTTTTCCGACACCGTGCTTCGCAAGACGAAAAATTCGCTAGACGAAAAAAACTTGCGGAACGAATTAATTTCGTCTTGCGAGGCACCACTGTATTCTTATTATTCTTATTATTCTTATTATTCTTATTATTCTTATTATTCTTATTATTCTTATTATTCTTATTATTCTTATCCATCCATCTGACTGGATTGCCCCAGCCACTCTGGTCAGCTTCCAACCTAATAATGAAAACACATTAAAATAACAAACCGAAACCAATTTCTCTCCAAAAACCAATATCTCCTACAACTCATTGGCTTGAACGCAAAGAACTGAGCTTCCAAACTTAGCCAATAGCTCCCTGCACCGCTGCTTTCAAGCTTCCGCAACAGACACTCTCCCCATCAGAAATTAGGATGTCTATGGACATTCTGTGATCTTCACAACTTCTTCTTCATCTACAGCGATCACTCATAGCTGAGTAAGATTGTCTTCCATAAACACAGTTTAACAATGAGTCCGTAAGTGACTGTGGAGGCCACATGCTCTGAACATACCAACATTGTTCACCGCTGTGTTGATTTCTTAAAACCTGGCTTTCAGTAGGCTTGTCACAAAGCGCTGTCTGGCCTTCTGGGTGAAGATGATTATCTGCCCATCTCGCCGGGGCAAATCCCTCACCTCGTTTTCGATCACAATGGTCCTCTTTGACCATATCGGCCTGCGATTGTTCCAAGCACAGCGCTTGCCTTTGTCCCCTCAATCCCCATCAGTTATCCCCTCTGCCTTTCAGCGACTGAAAAGGCCAAAAGTCCCTTGGCCAACACATCAAGACCAAGAGGACGGCTTGCCTGACTTCTCTCATGTTGAGATCAAAGGGGATTTGGGAAGGACAAAGGCACAACTGGCGGTCAGGAGGCACTCGCAGGATGAAATGGGTATTGAAGTGACTTTGATGGTCTCTCAGAAATGTGTGTTTGCTCCCTCACAGCCCTACCTGTTTCCTTCAGTCTGTGCCCTTCCAATACACTGGGAGGTTTCCCACCCCCCCCTCCAAACAGTATATACCGTATTGGCCCGAATATAAGCCGCACCTTTAAAATTCAAGGGGGGGGAGGAAAAAAGACAATACCCAAATATAAGCCGCTCCCTTAAAATTACGCAGGCACTCACACCTGTTCCGTTTTACTGTATGTGTGTTTCAGCAGCGATATGGTAAAAGCCCATTTTTGTAAGGCCGCAAATTTAAGCCGCACTTTAACTTCTCACGGTCGGAATTTGGAAAAAAAGTGAGGCTTATATTCAGGCCAATACGGTATACAGTGGTACCTCGGGTTACATACGCTTCAGGTTGCATACGCTTCAGGTTACAGACTCTGCTAACCCAGAAATAGTACCTCGGGTTAAGAACTTTGCTTCGGGATGAGAACAGAAATTGTGCTTCGGCGGCACGGCAGCAGTGGCAGGCCCCCTTAGCTAAAGTGGTGCTTCAGGTTAAGAACAGTTTCAGGTTAAGAACGGACCTCCGGAATGAATTAAGTACTTAACCCGAGGGAGCACTGTATACATTTTGTTTGCTTGTTTGTTTTCACTTATTTATACAAAAAGCAACGGTCAACAATCACTCCCCAGCCCCCCCAATAGAAACAAAAAAAAAAGCCTATTTAATTACTTTTAGCATTTCAGCCATTTCAGTTTTCAAACAAAAGGGGTCGTTCTGCAAGTTTCCAGGTGTCCTCAGAAGCCTATAACCATGTTGCATATGGAAGAAGAAGAAGAAGACGAAGAAGACGAAGAAGACGAAGAAGACGAAGAAGACGAAGAAGAAGAAGAAGAACCATCCTTAACTGATTTTGAAGGAAGGTTGAAATAAAAAGGAACTCTTGCACAGGAACAGAGGAAGCTACCTTAGGCGGAGTCAGACCAGTCGTCCATATAGTTCAATATTGTCTGCACTGACTGGCAGCAGATGCTGGAGAGACTGAACCTGATGCACTGGGCACGCAGAGCAGAAGCTCTGTGACTGAGCTATGGCTTGACCCCTTTCCCAATTTGTTGTTGTTGTTGTTTAGTCATTTAGTCGTGTCCCACTCTTGTTGACCCCCTGGACCAGAGCACCCCAGGCACTTCTGTCTTCCACTGCCTCCCACAGTTTGGTCAAACTCATGCTGGTAGCTTCGAGAACACTGTCCCACCATCTCGTCCTCTGTCGTCCCCTTCTCCTTCTGCCCTCCATCTTTCCCAACATCAGGGTCTTTCCCATGGAGTCTTCTCTTCTCATGAGGCGGCCAATGTCTTGGAGCCTCAGCTTCAGGATCTGTCCTTCCAGTGAGCACTCAGGGCTGATTTCCTTCAGAATGGAGAGGTTTGATCTTCTTGCAGTCCATGGGACTCTCAAGAGTCTCCTCCAGCACCAGAATTCAAAAGCATCCATTCTTTGGCGATCAGCCTTCTTTATGGTCCAGCTCTCACTTCCATACATCACTACTGGGAAAACCAGAGCTTTTACTATACGGACCTTTGTTGGCAAGGTGATGTCTCTACTTTTTAGGTTTGGTGATGTCCCAATTTGTTACTGAGCATTTTAAGGGAGCGGCAGTCCCTCTGGTGAGGGAACCCACTGTGCTTTTTCCGGGGTAGTTTGTGAACCTTTGGTCCTCATCCTGCACTCAGCTCTCACCTGTGGCTTCCTAGGAGCTGTCAGTATGTGACAGCAGACATTCCGCAGGAACAGCTTTGAGACTATCAACAGCTTCTAGCCCCAATAGCTTTGCTTTTCCTTCACAGTCAGAGAAAGCAGGGCCCTAAGCTGCTGAAGGTAATGGGGCCCTTTCTATGTCCAGATGTCCTTTGTCAACAACAAATTGTCACTGTTTTTTGTGTTGAATATATCCTAGACAGGGGAACCTCGGGTTACGTACTGTCCTCCTTATGAACGCTTTGGGTTATGAGCTCCACTAACCCAGAAGTAGGTCTCCTGGTTGCGAAGTAACCTTGAAGTCGCGTGACGGCAGCAGCGGGAGGCACCATTAGCGAAAGCACTCCTCAGGTTGAGAACAGTTTTGGGTTAAGAACGGACCTCTGGAACGAATTAAGTTCTTAACCCAAAATACCACTGTACAGTGGTACCTCGGGTTACAGATGCTTCAGGTTACAGACTCCGCTAACCCAGAAATAGTACCCGGGGTTAAGAACTTTGCTTCAGGATGAGAACAGAAATCACGCGGTGGTGGCGCGGTGGCAGCAGAAGGCCCCATTAGCTAAAGTGGTGTCTCAGGTTAAGAACAGTTTCAGGTTAAGAACGGACCTGCAGAACGAATTAAGTTCTTAACCGGAGGTACCACTGTATGGTAATTTATGGACCTGATAGGTATCTAAAGCCATTTGCACATGTTGCCATGCAGAATGTAGGCACCCTCTTTATAGAAATGAGCAAACCAGTGGTATTTTAGGGAGCAGGCTAGAAGGCGGTACCTTACAGTGGTACCTCGGGTTAAGAACTTAATTCATTCTGGAGGTCCGTTCTTAACCTGAAACTGTTCTTAACCTGAGGTACCACTGTAGCTAATGGGGCCTCCCGCTGCCGCTGCACGATTTCTGTTCTCATCCTGAAGCAAAGTTCTTAACCCAAGGTTCTATTTCTGGGTTAGCGGAGTCTGTAACCTGAAGCGTCTGTAACCCGAGGTACCACTGTATTATGTTTTTATATATGTTTGAAGGCACCCAGAGTGGCTGGGGCAACCCAGTCAGATGGGCGAGGTACAAATAATAAATTATTATTATTATTATTATTATTATTATTATTATTATTATTATTATTATTATAGAATAGGACCTCTCTATTTACACTGGAGAAATGTTGGAGGGTATTTTATAGGGGCATCTGACTGGCTATGATGACAACCGAGTGCTGGACTAGATGGGACTGATCCAGCTCTTCGCATTAAAATTTTTCAGTTCCTAAGGACTACAAAGAATACAATTACGAAATTAAAGCACTGCATAAATCATGCTGGTTAGAGCCACCAAAGGTTGCTTAAAGCCATCTTGGAATACCTTTTGTGAGGCACTTGCGGTCAGCAACCCTCCAAGATATTGCCAGTGGGCTTCTCAAGGAAGTTCCCCAAAGAGTTGACTCAGCCCGTTGTAAAGCGGCCAGCCTTGCTTACGGCCGGCGCTATAAATCCTGCAAATGAGATGTTGGTGACATTATAGACGTGTTTTGCTAGGTTTTCCAGCTGAGTGTCAGGCCACAGGAATAATTTATCCCCTGCGATCCTGGTTGGGGGGGGGGGGCGGGATGGGAGGTCGGGAAATCCAAGAACAGAGTGGTCCATAATATATTCCTTTTAAGATGCCCTCGCTTTTTTTCTCGGGACTGCCTGAGAGGGGCTGTTGCAAGGTTAGCTAAGACAGTCCCTGCCAGCAGGCTTAAAAAAAGAAAATCTCTTGCAAAATTATGGTCCCCAAAGTTGGCCACACACCCTAGACCAGGGGTAAGCAAACTTTTTCAGCAGGGGGCCGGTCCACTGTCCCTCAGACCTTGTGGGGGGCCAGGCTATATATTTTTTGGGGGGGTGAACGAATTCCTATGCCCCACAAATAAGCCAGAGATTTACAGAAGATTGGAAGAAGTATATGAATTATTTGAAGAGCAACTGTAATCAACAAATTACACTAGTAGGACTACAAGACGTTTTGTAAGGAGAAATATACAAAGTGTTACAAAGCAGAAAAAGATAGAGATGTTGGTTATGAGTTTGAAATGTAATAGGGAAGATAAGAAATGCATACTGAGAGATTAGATTGGAAAATTTTCAGACAGGATTGATGGAAGTCAAAAAAATCGAATAATATGTAAAAGTGTGTTGAATTACTGTCGAAAATGATACGTTTAAAAACTAATAAAATAATACAGTGGTGCCCCGCAAGACGAATGCCTCGCAAGACGGAAAACTCGCTAGACGAAAGAGTTTTCCGTTTTGGAGGTGCTTCGCAAAACGAATTTCCTATGGGCTTGCTTCCCAAGACGACAATGTCTTGCGAGTTCCTGCTGGTTTTTTCCCCTCCCTCCCCTTTTCTAAGCCGCTAAGCCGCTTATCAGCTGATTCGATAAGCCGCTAAAAGCCGCTAATAGCGCTAATCCGCTAATCCGTCAATGGGCTTGCTTCGCAAGACGAAAAAACCGCTAGACGAAGAGAATCACAGAACGGATTCTTTTCGTCTTGCAAGGCACCACTGTATATAAGAGATAAAACTATCATATATATATATATATATATATATATATATATATATGCTTTCGTAGATTTTCACGGGTACAGGAATGCAGGTTTTGGTGTTTTCGGGTATCTTCCCGTGTAAGAGTTGGGGTGTCTAGGCGACGTTTCGACGAGGTCTCACTCGTCATCTTCAGGCTGGTGCTTTCGGCTTCTTGTTACTAGAACAGAGCAGGATCTCAGTGTTTGAGTTCCTATAAATACTGTGGAGGGGGTGTGGTGTATAGCCTCCAACGTTCTGGGCAGAGAGGAAGTTCCCAGGTTATTGTGCCTTTTCTTCTTTTGTTCATTAATTACTTGAGGGATATCTTGAGTGATTTCTTGAGTGATATTCTGAGTACCACTTAGGAGGGTCATTAGGTGTGGATTAGTTGCTAAAGCTTTCGTGTCTTGACCTCTTGAGCTTGTGAAGAGTTTTTCTGAGTTTTTCTGAGAAGAGTTTTTCTGAGAAGATGGCTGTACTGCACTTAGTTGTGCTCTGGCTTGGCTTCGTGTATAGGGGCGAGCTGTGGTTTTGTGCCCTGTGCCAGCCAGATCTGTGTAGGGATTGCAGGGGGGTGCAGCATCCGGAGGTGCCACTATGGTTTGGCTACTGGATGGTATCTGTAATTTATCTGTGGAGAGGGTCTGGGTTTGGGTCTGGTGTGGTTGATTGGAGATGGCGTTCTGTGTGCCTCTGGTTCTGGTGTCGGTTTTTGTGGGGAGGGCTAATTTCCAGATGTCTGGCAGGCGGGACGTGTCGTCACGCTTGTTCATGTTGTGAGGGTGTTTCTCTATCTCGATGGCTTCCATGATTATTCTCTTGTGGTGATGTTCCATGTTAAAGAGCAATTTGGAATCTGCAAAATTAATTTCGTGTCCTGTTTCTTTCATGTGTTGGTAAAGAGAGGAAGTTTTTTCTTCTTTTTTGACGGCATTCTTGTGTTCTGCGATACGTGCATTTATTCGTCTGTTTGTTTGTCCAATGTACGTGGCTGGGCAGACTTTGCAGGGTATTTCATAGACCCCTTGGTTTTCTAACTGGATTTTATCTTTTGGGTTTCTGAGGATATTGGCTATTTTTTGGTTGGTGCAAAAGGCTGTTTTGATATTGTGTTTATGGAGGATTTTGCTAATTTTATCTGTGGTGCCCTTGATATAAGGAAGGAGGGCCATGCCATTGTTTTCTTCTGTGTCTTGGTTTTTGGGGGGTGTTTCTTTTTGGATTAGCTTCGTAACCCTGTTTTGCTGGTATCCGTTGGCGATTAACACATTTGAGAGATTCTGTAACTCAGTTGTCAAGTGGTCTTCGTCAGCCAGGCGTTTGGTTCTGGAGATGAGAGTCTTGGCTACGGAGTTTATTTGTGCAGGGTGGTGGTGTGATTGTGCATGTAAGTAGCGGTTGGTGTGTGTTTTTTTCCGGTAGATAGTGTGTCCTAGGGAGCCATCAGGTTTTTTGTAGATTAGGACGTCAAGGAAGGGAAGTTGGTTGTTGGCTTCTATTTCCATAGTGAATTGTATTTTGGGGTGTAGGCTGTTGAGATGTGTGAGGAAGCTATCTAGTTTTTCCTTCCCGTGTGGCCAAATTACAAAGGTGTCGTCAACATATCTGAGCCAAAGTTTGGGTTTGTGTTCTGACTTGTCTAAAGCATTGGTTTCAAAGTGTTCCATGTACAGATTTGCGATGACCGGTGAGAGGGGTGATCCCATAGGTGCTCCTTCTATCTGTTTGTATCTTTGTCCATTGTGGATGAAGTACGTGTTGGTTAGGCAGTGGTTGGTCAGGTCCAGGATGTATTCGGGGGGATTGTATTTGTTTTGAATGGCTGTCAAGGCTTCATTAATGGGCACTTGTGTGAAGAGAGATACAACATCGAAGCTCACAAGTAGGTCATCGGGATGTAGGTTTTGCTTCTTTATTGTTTCTATTAACTGGAAGGAGTTTGTAACGTGTGAAGCGATAGATTCTGCATAGGGCTGAAGTTGCTTAGCGAGAAATTTAGCGAGATTTTGTAGAGGTGAGCCTATGGAGCTGACTATTGGTCTGAGTGGTGTTCCTTCTTTGTGTATCTTGGGGAGACCGTAGAGTTTGGGGCACCACCACCCTGCACAAATAAACTCCGTAGCCAAGACTCTCATCTCCAGAACCAAACGCCTGGCTGACGAAGACCACTTGACAACTGAGTTACAGAATCTCTCAAATGTGTTAATCGCCAACGGATACCAGCAAAACAGGGTTACGAAGCTAATCCAAAAAGAAACACCCCCCAAAAACCAAGACACAGAAGAAAACAATGGCATGGCCCTCCTTCCTTATATCAAGGGCACCACAGATAAAATTAGCAAAATCCTCCATAAACACAATATCAAAACAGCCTTTTGCACCAACCAAAAAATAGCCAATATCCTCAGAAACCCAAAAGATAAAATCCAGTTAGAAAACCAAGGGGTCTATGAAATACCCTGCAAAGTCTGCCCAGCCACGTACATTGGACAAACAAACAGACGAATAAATGCACGTATCGCAGAACACAAGAATGCCGTCAAAAAAGAAGAAAAAACTTCCTCTCTTTACCAACACATGAAAGAAACAGGACACGAAATTAATTTTGCAGATTCCAAATTGCTCTTTAACATGGAACATCACCACAAGAGAATAATCATGGAAGCCATCGAGATAGAGAAACACCCTCACAACATGAACAAGCGTGACGACACGTCCCGCCTGCCAGACATCTGGAAATTAGCCCTCCCCACAAAAACCGACACCAGAACCAGAGGCACACAGAACGCCATCTCCAATCAACCACACCAGACCCAAACCCAGACCCTCTCCACAGATAAATTACAGATACCATCCAGTAGCCAAACCATAGTGGCACCTCCGGATGCTGCACCCCCCTGCAATCCCTACACAGATCTGGCTGGCACAGGGCACAAAACCACAGCTCGCCCCTATACACGAAGCCAAGCCAGAGCACAACTAAGTGCAGTACAGCCATCTTCTCAGAAAAACTCTTCTCAGAAAAACTCAGAAAAACTCTTCACAAGCTCAAGAGGTCAAGACACGAAAGCTTTAGCAACTAATCCACACCTAATGACCCTCCTAAGTGGTACTCAGAATATCACTCAAGAAATCACTCAAGATATCCCTCAAGTAATTAATGAACAAAAGAAGAAAAGGCACAATAACCTGGGAACTTCCTCTCTGCCCAGAACGTTGGAGGCTATACACCACACCCCCTCCACAGTATTTATAGGAACTCAAACACTGAGATCCTGCTCTGTTCTAGTAACAAGAAGCCGAAAGCACCAGCCTGAAGATGACGAGTGAGACCTCGTCGAAACGTCGCCTAGACACCCCAACTCTTACACGGGAAGATACCCGAAAACACCAAAACCTGCATATATATATATATATATATATATATATGATGCATTTTAAATAACAGCACACATTCTACTCATGTAAAAACACGCTGATTCCTGGACTGTCCGCAGGCCGGATTCAGACGGTGATTGGGCCGGATCTGGCCCCCGGGCCTCAGTTTGCCTACCCATGCCCTAGACTCCCCAGGAGAGCTTCAGAGTCTGAGCTTTGTTTTTCGAGGCTCTGAAAGTGAATCTTTAAAGATGCAGAGGAGAGATGCCAGCACATGCAAAAATGACTCCTGTGCTAGATGTCAGTGATGGATATTGCGGCCTGTGTTTTGTTATGTATGTTTCCGAGCACAATTCAAAGTGTTGGTGCTGACCTTTAAAGCCCTAAACGGCCTCGGTCCAGTATACCTGAAGGAGCGTCTCCACCCCCATCGTTCAGCCCGGACACTGAGGTCCAGCTCCGAGGGCCTTCTGGCAGTTCCCTCATTGCGAGAGGCCAAGTTACAGGGAACCAGGCAAAGGGCCTTCTCAGTAGTGGCACCCGCCCTGTGGAACTCCCTCCCACCAGATGTCAAGGAAATAAACAACTACCTGACATTCAGAAGACATCTGAAGGCAGCCCTGTTCAGGGAAGTTTTTAATATGTGACATTTTAGTGTATTTTTCATCTTTGTTGGAAGCCGCCCAGAATGGCTGGGGAAACCCAGCCAGATGGGCGGGGTACAAATAAATTATTATTATTATTATTATTATTATTATTATTATTATTATTATTATCGCCACCCGACCCCCACCCATCTTCCCAAAAATGCAAAAGAAGTGAGGTCCTAGCCAAAGAAGAGTGGCAACTTAAGTTGCAGCTTGCAGACTTAACATGTAGAATAAGAGATACACTGAAATAGCAAAGTTAACTGAAAGACTTCAAGACAAGGACAATGGAGATTTTAAGAAAGACTGGGAACCATTTATGTCATATTTACAGAATCAATACAAAGAAATGGACTCACTAGCAGGGTTTGATTGAACACTTGCAATGAACAAAATAAAAACAGAATGAGCATGTCAAAACAATGAGGAGAAGAGGAATTAATTTTAAAATATTTAAAAACTAAGAAATAACAAGGAGAAGATAATATGACAAAAAACCAGAAGAGGAAGTTGAGGGAAGTCATGGAGGGGAATTCTGGTGCTGGAGGAGACTCTTGAGAGTCCCATGGACTGCCAGAAGATCAAACCTCTCCATTCTGAAGGAAATCAGCCCTGAGTGCTCACTGGAAGGACAGATCCTGAAGCTGAGGCTCCAAGACTTTGGCCACCTCATGAGAAGAGAAGACTCCCTGGGAAAGACCCTGATGTTGGGAAAGATGGAAGGCACAAGGAGAAGGGGACGATAGAGGAGGAGATGGTTGGACAGTGTTCTCGAAGCTACCAGCATGAGTTTGATCAAACTGCGGGAGGCAGTGGAAGACAGAAGTGCCTGGCGTGCTCTGGTCCAGGGGGTCACGAAGAGTCGGACACAACTAAACGACTAAACAACAACAATGACACGAAAGGGCACTGGGTAAGAATTGTAAGCTTCCGCCTACACTGATGTCTCTTTCTCTCTCTCTTATACTAGGTGAGCACACAAAAATGTGAATTCTCCAATCAGGACAATGCTTGAGCAACATTTCCCTCTACTGGACATTCCATAATATTGCAAAAGTCGCGCAGCCCAGTGGATTCTCTGGAAGCTGGGATGAATAAATAGAAAATCTCTCTCTCTCTCTCTCTCTCTCTCTCTCTCTCTCTCTCTCTCTCTCTCTCCCTCCCTCCCTCCCTCCCTCGCTCCCTCCCCCTCTCTCTGAACAAACTAGAGATTTATGATCTGCTAAAGCCCAGCCCAGAAGAGTCACCATATGTGATGGGTATTTTGGTCCTGCGTCCGTCCTTTCTGTGCCTCTGTCAGTTTCATCTGACAGATGAGGTCTTCCTTCAACAGGTGCCTGCCTTCCTCCTCTTGTTATCCGGCACTCAAGTTAATCTCCTCCATCACCTACTCTAAATGTTGTGTGTCCCCCCCCCTCCACGGCCAACCCCCAATTCCAACATAGCTGATGTTCGTCAAAGCTAGAATTACATGCAGAGCAAGCTAGGGCTTGTAATCCCATCAAAATCTATTATGCCTCGTCTCGTTTTCCCCTCCTAAGTCCCGCAGGTTATTGCGCAAACCATCGTCAAGAATGCATGACATAGGAGGGAAAGATTGGAAGCAATGAACCCCATTAGCTGAGACAAGAGACGATCGCTTCATAGGCTGGATTTCCTTGTGTTGTTATTTTATTTCATTGAGCTACATGGGTGTGAAACGAGTATCTGCAACCAATTTAATAAGAGAAGGGAGGAGAGCCTAATGTTTCAGACCAATGGGCATTAGCCATCAATCGTCCTCTCCTCCATTAATTTCTCTAATCTTTTTAAAAACCATTTCCTTCTTTTCTTAAAAAAATGATATTTATTAAACATTTTAAAATTACAAAAAGGACAAAGAGACAAAGAACAAAAAACAAGGAAAAAGCAAACAATAATCAAACAATACAAATCGATAGAAATCAAAATCCAAAAACAAAAACAAAAAACAAAAATAAACCACAAATATTTAAAAACCTGAGGTACCGCTTTAGCCAATGGGGCCTCCCACTGCCACCGTAACGCAGCCACATGATTTCTTTTCTTTTCTTTTTTTTAAAGATATTTATTGAGAATTTTAAAGTTACAAAGAAAAAAGAAGGAAAAAATAAGAAAGAGAGAAAAAGAAAGAGAAGAATAGATAAAAATAACAATTAAACAATACAAATCAATACAAACCATCTCCTTCTTCTTTGGCGATCCCTCGTAGCCAAGTAAGATTGTCTTCCATAAACACAGTTTTAACAATGAGTCCGTAAGTGACTGTGGAGGCCAATTCTGGATCCACACGTCCTTCCACAGTGGGGACATTAGTTTCTGGGCGGGAGTTGATCACGGTGTGGATTTGCCAAGTGTGCCTTCCTCTTAGCATGTTTCTCCCTTGCGTCCTGAGTTCTTTTTGGAAGACGTCTGTTCGTGAATTTGTTTTATGTGTGTAGATCAGTGCACCAATGAGATCAGCCTTCTTTATGGTCTAGCTCTCACTTCCATACATCACTACTGGGAAAACCATAGCTTTAACTCTACGGATCTTTGTCGGAAAGGTGATGTCTCTGTTTTTTAAGATGCTGTCTAGGTTTGCCATTGCTTTCCTCCCAAGAAGCAGGCGTCTTTTAATTTTGTGGCTGCTGTCACATCTGCAGTGATCATGGAGCCCAAGAAAGTAAAATCTCTCACTGCTTCCATTTCTTCCCTTCTATTTGGCAGGAGGTGATGGGACCAGTGGCCATGATCTCAATTTTTTTGAAGTTCAACAATTACTTTGATAAAATACATATCTTGTTATGTGCAAATGGCTTTAGATAGCTATTAGGTCCATAAATTACCATGTAGCATATATCCAACACAAAAAACAGCAACAATTTGTTCTTGACAAAGGACAGCTGGATGTATAAAGGGCCCCATTACCTTCAGTAGCTTAAAGGTAAAGGGACCCCTGACCATTAGATCCAGTTGTGACCGACTCGGGTTGTAGCGCTCATCTCACTTTATTGGCCAAGGGAGCCAGCATACAGCTTCCGGGTCATGTGGCCAGCAGGACTGAGCCGCTTCTGGCGAACCAGAGCAGCACACGGAAACGCCGTTGACCTTCCCGCCAGAGCGGTACCTATTTATCTACTTGCACTTGACGTGCTTTTGAACTGCTAGGTTGGCAGGAGCTGGGACCGAGCAACGGGAGCTCACCCCATCGTGGGGATTCGAACCGCCAACCTTCTGATTGGCAAGTCCTAGGCTCTGTGGTTTAACCCACATCGCCACCCGCTTAGGGCCTCATCAAACCCTAAATCTGGCCCTGAGTCTCAGTCCTCTTCTTCTCCAGGCTGAATATACCCTGCTCCCTCAGCTGTTCCTAATTTCTAGCCCCAATTTTCTTTCTCAAAAAGGAATAACCGAAGCAGCTTCTAGAGGTGTCATGCCTGTGATTTCTGGACGCAGTGGACAGTCGACCGAGAAACCTTGCTCTTGTTCAGCCCAGGTTTCGAAGCTTCCCTAGGGAACCCAGCTGTCCTCTGTCGGAATCAAGATGCTGGGCTCAGTGGAACCTCGCTCTGAGAAGGTCATTTTGTACGTATGAGCAAACTAGCTTTGCTTCCTATATAAATGGCACACATTATGATCTGGTGTCAGAGTGATGTTTCTCCCCGCTCCGAAGCAGCTGTGTTTCCGACAGAGTTTTGACGAGGTCCCTAGAAAAACCATTCATTATATTTGCAGAAGAGCGGTAATGAGAATCAGATGATAGTTAGTTGCAATGTTTCTCTCTAGCCGCTTTCCTGGTACCAAAAGACAAACATATATAAGATGACTCACAGCAGAAGCAGAGCAGCACAGAGATTCCCTGTGCCTATGGAAAGAACTTTAAAAGGAGAAGCTTCCAAAATCCTTTGGCACAAAGGGCCCTGGTGCCAATCTCTGCCATCTTCATGTCGGACTGTCTGTAACCCTGACGAACAGCTGTCAATCAGTGTAGGAAATGCTGAGCCAGATGAGCCACAGGTTTCAATCAGTACAGTGGCACCTTGGTTCCCAAACTTAATCTGTTCCGGAAATCCATTCCAAAACCAAATCGTTCCAAAACCAAGGCACGCTTTCCCATAGAAAGTAATGCAAAACAGATTAATCCGTTCCAGACTTTTAAAAACAACCCCTAAAACACAAGACAGAATTAGTTGTTGAGAAGCAAAGTCGGCATTGGCACAATCAAGAGCGGATAACAGACATAACTTGGAACTAAGGATATAAATAAATTGAATAAGAACGTACAGAATGTAGAACCGGGCCTGAATTAACAAGGTGAATTTCAACAGCAGTGAATCTAAAAACCCCGCATTTAAGGAAGAATCAGATGTGCAGGTGTCGGAAGGGCGAAATCTAACTTGACAGCAGTACGTGTGAAAAGAATCAAGGGATTGTTTTTAGCCGGCTACAAGTAGAAGCCAAACTGTTCTTGGGTTCTTATGCTCCGGTTCAGAGGGCCAAACAGACAGGTGTCAAGAACTCTTTTCCTCCAGCGCTTGTGTATAGATGAATTTTGTCCCCTTGTTTTTGTGGGTATCCGATATCCTGCTGTCCAATAAGCAAAAGGTGACATAGACCTTTGTATCCCCAACAGCCTACCTGCCTCCTATCGAGCCATTGTTGTTCACAGCCAAAACTAAAGGAGACTTTTGCATTTTACCAGTGGGGGGAAGTTAGCATTCAGCGCTGGCCAGTACTGAACTGTGCCAGGAGTGGTTGGCACTGCCTGTTGGTATTGTGCCTTATTTTCCCGCAAAGTCCGTTAATAAAGGATTACAAGAGTCTATTTAAAAAGAAAACCATTCAGGGGTTGGCTCATTACGGGGGTTAGGAGAGTGTGAGAGCAAGAAAAGGGGTCTATTATCTGCCGCGTTGGAGTGCCGACGGCTTTGAACTCGCCAAACGAAGCTGGCGAGTTCCAGAACAAATATGAGCGTACACACAAATAGGCTTATAAACGCAAATATAAATAAGAGTTTGTTTCATTGGTTTTGTTTACGGCACAGCCCCCCCCAACCCCAACCCCCGTCCCTCGCTTTTGTCTAATGACCCCTTGATATTTTGCCATCCCGTTAAAACATGTTTCCCCTTCGAGAAATAATAAATGTTGAAATATTCCCTCCCCAAAAGGGACGAGCTATATTTACCTTTTTTTAATGGCAAGGCTGTTTGTTAAAGTTCCTTTGTTGGAGCAAAGGCATTCCGTAGTGAAAATTGAAAATAGAAATTGCGGGGAAGGGGGGGGAGAGAAATGGATTGCCATGAGCGGTGATGATTTTCCCAATGAATTCCCTCCATGGGGTGAAGCAGACTAAGTCGTGGAATGCCGGGTAGCTGCCTTCTCTGAGAGAGAGAACTGCTAGCAGGCTTTCTTGGAACAGATTGACGTCTCCAGAGAGCCGCCATCTTGAACTGTAACATCTGTAGTTCGGAGGTCAGCATATAACCCATTTCAAGATCTGATCCCCATAGAATGGTGTGCATAGCAGAGGAGGGAGGGAGCAAGAGGGAAACCAGGCAAATTGTTTCACTGATAAGATTAGTGGGACTTCCAAGCTTCTTCCTAGGCAAGATGGACATGCGTTCAGAATAGGTTCCCTTCTGGTAACCCTTGAATGGCCGTTGGGACTGATAGGGTGGAAGGAAGGAAGACCAACAGTAGGTGGCGCCAGAGCCAGTGGCAGGTTGAATTCCTCGTCCTTGTTGAATTCTACAATAGCAAAAGTGAGACTGAGATGCAGGCGACTGACAGCCGGGGGCGGATTTAGGTTTAATGAGGGCCTGAGCTACTGAAGAGGGGACGTGGGTGGTGCTGTGGTTTAAACCACTGAGCCTAGGACTTGCCGATCAGAAGGTCGGCGGTTTGAATCCCCGTGACGGGGTGAGCTCCCGTTGCTCGGTCCCTGCTCCTGCCAACCTAGCAGTTTGAAAGCACACCAGTGCAAGTAGATAAATAGGTACCGCTCCGGCGGGAAGGTAAACGGCGTTTCCGTGCGCTGCTCTGGTTCGCCAGAAGCGGCTTAGTCCTGCTGGCCACATGACCTGGAAGCTGTATGCTGGCTCCCTCGGCCAATAAAGCGAGATGAGCGCTGCAACCCCAGAGTCGTCCGCGACTGGATCTAATGGTCAGGGGTCCCTTTACCTTTACGCTACTGAAGGTAATGTGGCCCTTTATATGTCCATCTGTCCTTTGTCAACAACAAATTGTTGCTGTTTTCTGTGAATATGTTGAATATGTGCTATATGGTAATTTATGGACCCAATAGGGCATCTAAAGCCATTTGCACATAGCAAAATATGTATTTTATCAAAGTAATTGTTGAACTGAAATACAATTGGAAATGTACATCCAAGTCCCCCCCCCCTTTTAAATCTTTTGGGGGGGCCCAAGAGAGTGGGACCCTAAGCTATAGCTTGTTTAGTTTATACGTAAATGTGGCACTGCTGAGCACAATGGCCAACTTCCTCCTAATTTAACACTAGAGCAGGGATTGCAAACTGTAGCTCTCCAGATTTTGGTGACCCTGAAGGCTCAGGTGTTGCCTGCTGTCTGAGAACCACCTTCTCCTCCTCCTCCTTCTTCCTCCCTCTTCTTCATCTCCTTCATATTCTCCTTCTCCGATCACTTGTAGCCGAGTAAGATTGTCTTCCACAAACACAGTTTTAACAGTTGGCCAGTTTTAAGTGACTGTGGAGGCCAATTCTGGATCCATGCATCCTTCCATAGTGGGGGACATAGGTTTCCAGGTGGGAGTTGATGGTGAGGGTTTGCCAAGCGTGCCTTCCACTTAGCACGTTTCTCCCTTTCACCCCGAGTTCTTTTTTGGAAGACGCCTGTGCGTAAATTTGTTTTATGTATGTAGATCGGTGCACACTGACCAACACACCGTCTTCGCAGTAAGACTCTGTTCCGATGGCATGAGCACCACGAAGACCAGTAGATTCTTATCTGCTGCAGCCTTCATCCACCTTCATGGCCATTGTAACATACCGCTTGTTATCATCCGCCTGTTTTGCCGTTGAGGACTTCTTGGGTCATTCTTTGTCTAGGTCCTCCCCTTTGACCTTACCACCTTGGGTGACCCTGCTGTGAGTAAGAGATTCCCGACGGTTTCACTCACAAGGGTCATAGGAACGTTCAAGCCCACTCACCACAACAAGGTGATGATCCAATGAGCGAGTGCTTGAGGGCCATCAAGGTACTGAAGGATTTGTCTTCGACTGCCCTTGTTCTCTAGGTGTCATGGATGTGTTGGACACAGTGGAATGGTGGGAGGAACTAGCTGGAGAACCATCAAGGGAAGAGAGCTTAGAGCCTGGGGGCTGGTGGTGTTAGGATATTTCTGTTCCACCTTAAAAGGGAGCAGGCTGTGAGTCACAGAGTCTGCGTATTTCCTGTTCACAAGATGTTTATGTTTTCTATTGCTTTCGTTTCTCTCTCTGTGCTGGAGACACTGACGCAGGCAGTCATGTCTTTCTTTGTTCTAAGTCCATTGAATGAAACTTGTAAATAATGCTCTCCTGAGTGCGACTTTTGCTGTGACTATCTGCTGATAGAGTGTGCATGAGCTCTGGAATGTGGCAAGATATTTTCTAGAGACTCATGTCGCTAATTGCTGATACTGCGTGCCTACGGGAGATCGATGGATCATCCGGCAGACGGCTTGGGGCCATGATGGACTTTATCTCCCTGGCAGTATCCCAACAGGTGGTGGGATGGCGATGAGTGGTCCGAGGGGGAAGAGGAGGTGGTGGAAGCTGCAGAGGCAACAGGGCTTAGAGAGCTGGGAGAGTCTGTGGCAGAGAGAATCCCAGAATCAGAGGCAGAAGCTGGAGAGCAGGGAAGCCAAGATAATAACACAATAAAGTTCAAAAGAGTTAACAGTCGTCAACAGGTTTGTGATTCAAGGACCGCCACCCACTTGGGGATAAGAAAGACACATGGACACAGTATATTAGGTTAATGGGCTAAAAAGGGCCACAACTTTATTGATTGCAGCATGTGAGAGGTATTGGCTTAGGCATTGGATAAAACAACAGAGTGTGACTCCACCTCATCAGGGAGAGGTGAGTCTAACAAGGGTTAACCAGCAGTGGGAGGAGCCTGTTGATGCAAATACAACTGAAAGCTCCCCCTGATGTCACCGGGGGTCATGCCATGGCCCTAGCCACCAGCAAGGGTGTTGGACAGGATCCACGACCGCCGGATTCCTTTACTGGAATACCCATAAAGTGGAGGGGTAGGTGATGGCCACACCCTGCCCTCCAATACACAACATATTCCAATGCCTAACCACCAATACCTAAAAGTTGTGATGATTTGCTACAAGGTAGGTGAAAAACCAAGAGGCCAGTGCCAATTTGCCAGTTGGATAAAAATTCCTACCAGGCCCCTTGGACAACCAAGGCGACCAACCACAGGTCCATAGCAAGGTCAAGAACCAAGCAATGGACTAAAGGGAGGGTGGGTGGGTGATCCGATGAAAATCAGCAGGGGAATGAAAGGGAAGTGCTGCCGCAGCCGGATTTGAGTGGTAAAACTCCGCCCCAAGCCTCCACCTGATTGGTTGGCTACCTGGGGGCACGGCGCAGCAGCCAGGCCAGCTGGGCGGGGGCTGGAATGTCCCATGCCAACACAGGAAATGGCTCCTGCTCACAACTCCTCCCCTCTGTAAGGAGGAGAGGTTTTACCATATCCAATGAGTCAATCACCCATCTCCTACTACCCTTCTGAGAAAAACCACACCCTCCCACTATATATAAGTCTGGTGACTTCTAGAATCATAGAATCATAGAGTTGGAAGAGACCACAATTATATCACCCCTTAACCTCCTCTTCTCCAGGCTAAACATGCCCAGCTCCCTTAGCCGTTCCTCATAAGGCATCGTTTCCAGGCCTTTGACCATTTCTGTTTCAGTGTATCTGAAGACGTGTGCAAGCTTATACCCAGAACAAACTTAGTTGGTCTCTAAGGTGCTACTGGACAACTTTTTTTTAATTTATGGCACATTGATTCAAAATCCAGTTTAAATTATTTAGTTTATTCAACAAAACTGATTAACCTGACCTTGCAATGCCAGCTTTTCAAAGCCCCCCCTTGCTAATTCCCCCTAGGAGATGGTACTGTTCACTTTGGGAGCTTCTGATTTATTTTTTTCTCCCCCCCCCCTCATTTTAATTTGAGAATGATCTTTCATCAAGGAGGACCTGGGAAGAGAAGCCGGGGTTCTCTGCGAGGTGCCTGCTGCTTTCTTACCCAGAAGCCTCTGCACTTCCCTGCCCTGCTCGCCCATTCCTAGAAAAGCAATGTCAAGCTCAGGTGTGGTGGAAAGGGAAATGAGAAATTCACTTCCCTGCAAACGGGCTCGGCTTAAAAGCTTTCCGTGCACTTCAAGGTAAACATCTGCTGCTGCTTCGTCTTTGCCCATGAATGAGCCGGAACGCTTGCAAATTATTCATTCATGCCTGCCGAGTCAAGTGGGAACAAACGCAGAAAGAGGGGTCCGTCCAGGTAACAGAAGGAAAAACAAACAGGGTACAGAGATAAGGGGAGTTTCGCCACCAGCAACATAAGGCAGAGCGAAGAGATTCTGTTTTGGAGACATCAGCTGCAGACGCAATGGAAAGGAAGAGGACTGCAGATGGTACATAATAATGAAGAAGAAGAAGAAGAAGAAGAAGAAGAAGAAGAAGAAGAAGAAGAAGAAGAAGAAGAAGAAGAAGAAGAAGTAGTAGTTGCATTTATATCCCAACCTTCTTCTCCAACGAGCTCAATGTAACTTTCTATATGGAAAAAAAGAATAAAATATTATTGTAAAAAAGGAGTGAAGACCCTTGAAATTAGCTCGTCTTGGTCTCCACCAACCAGGCTCCCTCCAGATTTTTTTTGCCTCCTGCCATCCTCAGCCAGCACAGAGGGCACCAGGTTGGCAAAGACTGGTTTAGCCTAACAACATTCCCATAAATAGCCAAGGTAATGGGTTGGATCCAGTCCAGACAGTTGTAGGAACCAGATCTGTGTCCTTGCCATGGAATTCAATCTGTTTCAAACGCCTTTCCCCCCTCCCTCCATAATTGCCCTATAAAGAATGCAAAAGAAATTTGGAAGACGAATAAGAAATACTCTGCATGGGTGGTCTGGGCCCCATTCATTGGTAAATACCCACATAATCTTATTTTTGAAAGCTATTTCTCCTGCATTAGTTCTTAATATCATATTTTCTACTCTGGAAAAGGAGAGAGAGAGGAGGGATGGGAGAGAACGCCCGCTGAGATCTCTAAACCTTAGAAATACACCGAAAAAATTCTTATGAGGTCACCCCTATGTTGCCTCTGTGTGACAATGCAGAAAGCAACAAAGGTTGTTGTTGTTGTGCATTTTCTTCAGTCTATTTTGTTGTTGTTTTGTCGTTTAGTCATGTCCGACTCTTCGTGACCCCATGGACCAGAGCACGCCAGGCACTCCTGTCTTCCACTGCCTCCCGCAGTTTGGTCAAACTCATGTTTGTAGCTTCGAGAACACTGTCCCACCATCTCGTCCTCTTTCGTCCCCTTCTCCTTGTGCCCTCCATCTTTCCCAACATCAGGGTCTTTTCCAGGGAGTCCTCTCTTCTCATGAGGTGGCCAAAGTCTTGGAGCCTCAGCTTCAGGATCTGTCCTTCCAGTGAGCACTCAGGGCTGATTTCCTGAAGAATGGAGAGGTTTGATCTTCTTGCAGTCCATGGGACTCTCAATCTATCAAGACTCTCAGTCTATAAAGGCTCCCAAAGCAGCTTACGAACATCAGTGAGAGAACAGTCTTTGCCCTTGGGCAATTTAAGAGATGCAACACAAAAGGAAAAGGAACCAGAAGGGAGGAGGGACACTAATTCTTAGTTTCAGAGATCTTCTAGAGAACAGCAGGAATGGGAGATTTTGGAGAGGAGTGGAAAGCTGCAGGTCTTTCAGCAGAACCAGTGGAGAAGCTTCGCCGTTCCAGCTCTTCCTGCCTCCTACAGCCTGATGATGATGAAGAAGAGGAGGAGTTTGGATTTGATATCCCACTTTATCACTACCCTAAGGAGTCTCAAAGCGGCTAACATTCTCCTTGCCCTTCCTCCCCCACAACAAACACTCTGTGAGGTGAGTGGGGCTGAGAGACTTCAAAGAGGTGTGACTGGCCCAAGGTCATCCAGCAGCTGCATGTGGAGGAGCGGAAACGCGAACCCAGTTCCCCAGATTACGAGACTACCGCTCTTAACCACTACACCACACTGGCTCTGATGGAATAGCTGCTGCCGATGATACTTAAAAGGAGCATCCTGTGTGGGAATAAAAAAATTCCTTCCAGTAGCACCTTAAAGACCAACTAAGTTAGTTCTTGGTATGAGCTTTCGTGTGCATGCACACTTCTTCAGATACAGCATGGTATGCATGCACACGAAAGCTCATACCAAGAACTAACTTAGTTGGTCTTTAAGGTGCTACTGGAAGGAATTTTTTTATTTTGACTATGGCAGACCAACACGGCTACCTATCTACTACTGGAACCTGTGTGGGAATGTTCAAGATAGAAAAGTCAAAATAAAAAAATTCCTTCCAGTAGCACCTTAAAGACCAACTAAGTTAGTTCTTGGTATGAGCTTTCGTGTGCATGCACACTTCTTCAGATACAGTATGGTATGCATGCACACGAAAGCTCATACCAAGAACTAACTTAGTTGGTCTTTAAGGTGCTACTGGAAGGAATTTTTTTATTTTGACTATGGCAGACCAACACGGCTACCTATCTGTAACAAGATAGAAAAGGTAAAGGATGCATATGGCTCTGGGGTTGCAGCACTCATCTCGCTTTACTGGCCGAGGGAGCCAGCGTTTGTCCGCAGACAATTTTTCCGGGTCATGTGGCCAGCATGACTAAGCCGCTTAACCAGAAACCAGAGCAGCGCATGGAAATGCCGTTTACCTTCCCTCCGGAGTGGTACCTATTTATCTACTTGCACTTTGACGTCCTTTCGAACTGCTAGGTGGGCAGGAGCAGAGAATGAGCAACAGGAGTTCACCCCGTCACGGGGATTCGAACCACCGACCTTCCAATCGGCAAGCCCTAGGCTCAGTGGTTTAGACCACAGCGCCACCCGCGTCCCTACAGTTCAAGATAGTAGGAAAGGATATATTGAATAAGTATTATCCTTCCTTCACTCACGCTAGTACCGTATTTTTCGCTCTATAACACGCACCTGACCATAACACGCACGTAGTTTTTAGAGGAGGAAAACAAGGAAAAAAAAAATTCCTTCAGGTTCAAGCCCCAGCCCCGGCTCAGCCAGCCCTGGAGGCGGGGACTCCTGTGCAGGCTGGGATTCCTCAAGTTCAGCCTCTGAGTCTGACTCCCAGGCCATCACACATCCTGATGGAGCAGGCCATTAGCAGAGGTGACACCAGTTCCTTGACATTACAGGTAAGGGAGAGGGCAGTATTGTGCTGAGGGCCTCCTGCTCAGGGGTCTCTCATAATGGGCACCCAGTTCATCCCTGTGAGATGCTGGTGGGTCCCCTTTGGCCTGACCTTGCAGGACTACAATTGCCATCATCCCAGCCCTTTGCCTCTGCTGGTTGGAGCTGATGGGATCTGGAATTCAACTGCTGGAGGGATCCTGGCCTACGTAGGGGGAAGTGTTTATTTATTTCATTTCCCACATTCAGACCCCACTGTGATAGGAATTTGATGCTCTTAGATATATGGTAATGTTCATAAGTGTACCAACCAAGCATGTACAGTGGTGCCCCGCAAGACGAATGCCTCGCAAGACGGAAAACTCGCTAGACGAAAGAGTTTTCCGTTTTGGAGGTGCTTCGCAAAACGAATCTCCTATGGGCTTGCTTCGCAAGACGACAATGTCTTGCGAGTTCCTGAGGGTTTTTCCTCTCCCCCCCTTTTCTAAGCCGCTAAGCCGCTTATCAGCTGATCCGATAAGCCGGTAAGCCGCTAAAAGCCGCTAATAGCCCTAATCTGCTAATCCGTCAATGGGCTTGCTTCGCAAGACGAAAAAACCGCTAGACGAAGAGAATCACAGAACGGATTCTTTTCGTCTTGCGAGGCACCACTGTACATAGATCAGCACAGGAAGACCAACCTGGAACCATTTTGATTCCTAAACTGACCAAATGTTTTCTCTGCAAGGTCAAAGTGGAAAAGCCTCCCCATTGTCTCTTTCCTCACAAATCCTGTCTTAAGGGCACATTTAAGATATGAATAGGGTGTGAGCCTGTGACCTGGCCCAGGAAATAAGTATTTATCACTACAAAAGACTGGCCGGGCTCCCCAGGAAATCCAATCAAGTAAGCAGGGTATCCAATCAAGTAACCTCCCAGACAGGAAATAAACAACAGGAGAAAATAACATTCAAATTTCTTTTTAGACCGCCTTTTCTGTGATGTAGGTGTGATGTATCTGGGGGGTGGTCTTAGGTTACACCCCTTCTGCGATGTATGTATGATGTTTCTGGGGGTGGTCTTGATCTACAGGATGGGAATTTCAAAAGTCTTTATAAGGCCTTGCATGCCATTTTCCTGGGTTCCTCCTCTCTCCTGCGGGTGAGGGAAGCACCCTGTTGCAACAGATCAATAAAGATCAGGCTTACTAGCTGCTTTGCTTCTCAATATTCTCTGTTTGGCCTCTGTTATTCTCTCCTACCAATAGGGGACTTATGGGCTCTTGGATACCCCATAAGGGAAAAGGGCAATTTTTGTTTACAACACCACCTTTGTGCTCCAAGGAGCTCAAGATGTTGTGCCAGCTTCTCATTTTATCCCCAGGTTGGTTAGGCTGATGGGGCAGTGATTGGCCCGATATCTTCATGGCCAAGTGGGATTTGAACCCAGGTCTCCCAGGTCTTAGCCCAATGCTCTGACCACACCACCACGCTGGCCACAACCTACTGGGAGCTCTCCCATTATCCTACTCTTTCAAAGCCACACATTTAACGGGGGGGGGGGAGAGAGAGAGAGAGAGAGAGAGAATAATAGCTGCTTGTATGTGACTTTATCCCCCGGTCCCAGAATATGATTCCATTCATCAGTTTCCAGCTTCAGCAAAATCCCGGCGAGGGGTAAAAATGCAAATGTTAGTGGTTTTGGACGTTCTAACACTACTGACTTTGCTTTCAGGCATTTTCTTTGGGTTTTGCAAGACAGGGTGCCCAAAATTCATTATTTTTAAATAATAGTGGAAGCAGGGTGGGGGGGAAGGACGAGAGGAAACATAATAGTGAACTTAAGTAAAGAAACTAATGGAATTATAGGCCTTCCAAGTGTCCCTATTTTCCAGGAACAGTCCTGGATTTATAGAAGCCATTTCGGTTTCTGATTTGATCCTGGAATGTCCCGCATTTCCTTTTCATCAGAGAAATGTTGGCGGGTATGGAGCTATGCGACCCCGGAGCAAAGGAGATAAGTAACTAGATAACCTTTAGAAGACATCTGAAGGCAGTCTTTTATGGGGAAGTTTTGTATTAATGTTTAAGGCTTTATTATGTGTTTATATATGTTGGAAGCTGCCCAGAGTGGCAGGGGCAACCCGGTCAGACGGGCAAGGCATAAATAATAAAATAATGATGATGGGGATGAAATAGGACGTCCCTATTTTCATCGGAGAAATGTTGGAGGGTATGCCATTGGCCTGACAAAGGAAGCCCACCTGATATACCTATGTTCTTATCTGGGCTTTTTTTTGCAGTCGGAACTCGCCAGAACTCAATTCCGGCACCTCAAATTGGGGGCCATTGCCATTATAAGAGAACAAGGGAGATGTTCGTGGTGAGTCCCGGCACCTCTTTTTCTAGAAATATAGCCCTGGTTCGTATAATAATAAATAATAATAAATTTTATTTATACCCCGCCCTCCCCAGCTAAGACCGGGCTCAGGGCGGCTAACACCAGGTATAAAAACAATTGATTAAAATACAACATTAAAATGCAGCCTCACTTCAGTACAAACTCAAATCAAAAACTTTTTGGGGATGAAAACATCAAATCTTCACCAAGGCCAACTATCCAGACTGGTCCTACGTGGGCCAGGAAAAAGCCAGGAAAGTCCCCAAATAGGAGTACCATCACAGAAGGAGAAAGGAAAAAGGAAAGAAGGGAAGGGGATCCGTTTTGAATGTTACGCTTCCGATTTGAGTGCCACACTTCCAATTTGAGTGTTACGCTGAGGTCTGTCTGTTTATGCTATTTATTTTGCATTTTTGTTTGTGACTCTCTTGTTTTTTATTTTTTGTGACTGTGTGGAACCCAGTTCAGCTACTGATTGATTGATTGTGTGACTGCACTACATTGTTTATTGCTTTCATTTTGGTCTTGTTATGTAGCAAAATTCATGTTAAATTGCTGTTTTAGGGCTTTTTTTTTAAAAAAAAAGTCCGGCACGGATTAATCCATTTTGCATTATTTTCTATGGGAAAGCGCGCCTTGGTTTTGGAACGCTTTGGTTTTGGAACGGATTTCCGGAACGGATTAAGTTTGAGAACCAAGGTACCACTGTAGTGTTATCAGAAAGGGAGAAGAACAGCTGGCCACCACACGCTTCCTCCAAGGGCACTGTTCTCTCCTTGCCATCTTTTACGACCTTTCCCCAGCTGGAGCGAGGCAGACATTAACCAGTCCTCCAGAGTCGGCTTGGAAATCATTTTCAAACGGGCCTGGAGAATAATATAAAATGGCACATGAAACGGTCCAATTAAAACCCTATTACAATGAAACCAGACAGGGAGCCCGGGGGGAGAAACGTACAGACACACTTGCGGGAAACACTCTCGGTTTTTGTGTTGCGAGGGTGATCTCCTTGGGAGAAAGGCGTCTGAGCTCAGAAATCTTCCCCACCTGTCCCTGCCAGAGGATCAATTCCCAATGACTTTTTTCACCAGGCTCTCAAGAAACCTCTCAGGCAGAGGCCCCTGCAAAAATGTCCCTTAAGTGACTTTCCACCCATAACCCGAAGGCATGGGATCTTGCAAATTTCCTGCTAGCTGGGGCTAAGAAAGCAAACTGGGTCAGTGGGTTGAGCTGAGTCAATCCAGTTTCTGCGTTCCAGTTAGCAGGACCAGTTGGTGGAACGGCTTCATTTCCTGCACACACATCGACGATTTCGGATCGGGTAAGAACATTAGAGATAGCCGAGCGAATGGCAGCTGGGGATACCCCATCGCTGTGTAGTTAAGAAGAGGCTAAAATAGAGTTTCAGGGCAGAAATTGGCACAGCAGGCCTGTAAATGCCTTTTGCACGTAGCATTCTGCACTTGCAAGGAATCGATCCTTCAGTGTGGCAGCAGCTACCTTTTGGAACTCCCTGCCCATTGATATTAGGAAGGCCACCTGCTAAAAACTTTTTGTTTAAACTGTTAAGGAAATGACGGGGGGGGCACATCTTAAAGTTGTTACAATGTTACAGATATTATGCCTGGATGTATCCTTTCGACTTGACAGCTCAGGGAAGATTGTTGTTGTTTAGTCATGTCCGACTCTTCATGACCCCATGGACCAGAGCACGCCAGGCACTTCTGTCTTCCACTGCCTCCCGCAGTTTGGTCAAACTCATGCTGGTAGCTTCGAGAACACTGTCCCACCATCTCGTCCTCTGTCGTCCCCTTCTCCTTCTGCCCTCCATCTTTCCCAACATCAGGGTCTTTTCCAGGGAGTCTTCTCTTCTCATGAGGTGGCCAAAGTCTTGGAGCCTCAGCTTCACGATCTGTCCTTCCAGTGAGCACTCAGGGCTGATTTCCTTCAGAATGGAGAGGTTCGATCTTCTTGCAGTCCATGGGACTCTCAAGAGTCTTCTCCAGCACCAGAATTCAAAAGCATCGATTCTTTGGCAATCAACCTTCTTTATGGTCCAGCTCTCACTTCCATACATCACTACTGGGAAAACCATAGCTTTGGGAAGATACCTAGCTTTATAAATTCGTGCAAAATCCAAACTTTAACCGACTCTCCTCATTCCAACGCCATTTTAACCCTTAAAGAAAGTTGAATTTGGGCTCCCCCTCCCTCCATGATCCAGGAAGCAGGAAGTCATGTAGGCAGCAGGAACAGGGCATCCCGTGGTAATTCCCCAAGCGTGAGAGCCCATATAAGGCCCCCCACCCAGGGAGCGACCAGGGGGAAAACAATAGGCATCCGCAGAGGCAGTTGAGCAGGTCAGGTGTTCTGAAAGCCCATCTCCAGACAAGTCCTGAGAGTAAGGCTATTTAAGGAGTTTTATTGTTCTTTCGGTGACAGGTACTTAAGAGGTGTTTGATAAAGTGACCTAATGTTGAACTTGTGTAACCCTTGGATACCCCTCCCCATTTGTGACATGCTAGTAATGTAGTGAAGGGACGCGGGTGGTGCTGTGGTCTAAACCACAGAGCCTAGGGCTTGCTGATCAGAAGGTTGCGGTTCGAATCCCCGCCACGGGGTGAGCTCCCGTTGCTCGGCCCCAGCTCCTGCCAACCTAGCAGTTCGAAAGCACATCAAAGTGCAAGTAGATAAATAGGTACTGCTCTGGCGGGAAGGTAAACGGTGTTTCCATGCGCTGCTCTGGTTCGCCAGAAGCGGCTTAGTCATGCTGGCCACATGACCCGGAAGCTGTACGCCGGCTCCCTCGGCCAATAAAGCGAGATGAGCGCCGCAACCCCAGAGTCGGCCACGACTGGACCTAATGGTCAGGGGTACCTTTACCTTTTACCTATTGTGATTTTATGTTCTAACCATCCTGAGACCTGCAGGTATAAGGCAGTTTAATAATAATAATAATAATAATAATAATAATAATAATAATAATAATAACAACAACAACATCACCCCATACTCTGACAGCCCCAGATTGACCTGGAACACCTAAGCCATCCTGCAGAGATCTGGGGCTGTCTCACCCTGGCTCAAGCAATCCGAGAATCCTCTCACATTGACCCTATTTGGTTCGGGTCTCATCCAATTCCTGTGAACAGCCCTATGTATTTATGTGACTGTGATACACACACACACAGAGAGAGAGAGAGAGAGAGAATGAGAGAGAGGGGGGGACTTGGGACAGAACATCTTCACTTGGGGGCAATACATTTTTTTTAAAAAAAATATTTCCTTTCTGCTAAAAACATCTGCTTTGAAAATGAGCACCATCCTCCATCTCGACTCGACTCGATTTGCAACCACAAGGTGTGTTTTGTTCCGGGGCCTCGAATGTGTTTTTAATTTAGCCATTTATATGGTGGCGAAGGTTGTTTACAGCCATGAAGTCACAGATACAGACAGAGAAGGTAATTGCGGGCACAGCTGTCTCCCTTCCATTACGGCACATTTATTTGGCCGTGCCGCTGCCAAGCCACCCGATGCCAGAGGCAGGAAAACAAAAAGGAGGGAGGGGAGGGGAAAGGAACGATGGGAAGCAAAATAATGCCTAGGCTCAAAAGCCACCGAAATTGGATCTAATAAGGCTCCAGCAGGGATGCGAACACCTCCATTCATTTTGGGGGGAGAAACATACATAGAAAGTCTGTTCTAGACTAGATGGGCACAGGTTTCTTGCTCACCGTGGTTTTGGCATCGCATTCTCAGCAATATTTCCCTCGGATGCTGCAGACAACTTGATGCCCATGATTTGCTTTGGACCGCAACACTCCCCCCCCCCCAATCAAATCAAACAGAAGGCACTAGGTTAACGAAGGCTGACATACAGCAACAATACTTATTATTAATAATAATACTAATACTAATAATATTTGTATACTGCCCTGTACCAACAGGTCTCAGGGCAGTTATAAAATCTCAATATAAAAATAAAAAATACATAATAAAAATAAAAACCCCAGTAACCCCCTCCCCATTTAAAAAGGGCATTGGATGTCAATCAACCCAAGGCCTGGTTGAAGAGGAACCTTTTCACCTGGTGCCTAAAGGTGTATAATGAAGGCACCAGGCGAAGCTCCCTGGGGAGAGCATTCCACAGTTGGGGAGCCACTGCAGAGAAGGCCCTGTTCTTGTGTGGACCTCACCGGGTAGGTTCATACGGAAAGAGGCGGTCCTGAGCAGTTTAGGGCTTTATAGGTCAAAACCAGTACTTTGAATTAGGCCCAGAAACTAACAGGCAGCCACTGCAGTCGGGCCAGGATTGGTGTAATAGGCTCAAACCCTTTTGGTCTGGTGAGCAACCTGAATTATGCACTGGCTGAAGTTTCTGCAGCGTCTTCAGAGGCAGCCCTATGTACGATGCATTGCAGTAATCTAACCTTGAGGTTACCGGATCATAGACAACAGTAGTTATGCTATCCCTGTCCAGATAGGGGTGCGGCTGGGCCACCAGCCGAAGCTGATGGAAGGCACTGAGGCCACCTGAGTCTCAAGTGACAGCATTGTGAGGGAGGAGAACTGCGTGATTTTTATAAATTTCGATGCGCTGCTACTTAAGAATCCTTTTAATGGGAGATTTTGGAGGCCGGATCAGGGACTTCCTGCATGCCGAACACATGCTCCACCGCTGAGCTATGGCCCTTCCCAAATCCCTTGGTAGCTTCTCAGAACAAGAGGGGAAATGGAAAAACAGGAGCTATAAATATTGCTGGCTTTGCCGATGGGAGAGAGGAAAGTTCAGGGAACGAGTGCGGTGAAGTCATATGGAAGGGCAGAAACCCTGCCTTGGGTTGCAATGCCCACAGAGGAAGGGAAGAGGTTTTGAGGACACAGCAGATTGCGCCTTTGAGGTTCATAGTTCCAGGCCATAAATTCTCCCCGGCCGCTCGACTCGATGCCTCAATTGTCCAGTCCAGACGATCGTTTCTCCGCACTTTGGGTTTCTCCAAGAGTGACTCTGCTGATTTGACCACACTGTCTGCCGTTGCAGCCAAGCCCAACACTTGAGAAGGAAGGGAAAACCTTACCCACAATCCACCGGGAATGATCCTCACAGCCACAAGGACAGGTGGGGAATGCCACAAATGAGAGGAGTCAGGATCCAAGCCCAGGCCTGCGCTTCAGCTGGTCCTGTTGCAAAAAGAAACCTCATGGACAGACGTAGGGGTAGATTATCTTATCGAAGACTGATGCTCGTCCCACCACATGTTGCTGGCTGCCTGAGGCATCCCCGTCATTTTCTAACATGCTGCACATCATCGTTCTCCGCCTGCGTTCCTCGGACATCTCAGAGCCACAGAGGTCCAGATGGTTCCTATTGAGGCTCTGTCTCGACACTCTAATGAGAGCCAGCCACAGCCCTTGCTCTTCGCATCGGGCATCTCCCCACACTAAGCGCCGTCATCTTCCATCTGAGAGCAGAGTTTGTTTTCCTCCAGACAGGCCCACACAGCAGCTTCCCAAGTTTGTGAGGGAACCTTGAACATGGAAGGGTGGAGAGGGGCTTCGCTTGCCAAAGCTGGCCTGCTGGAAGTTGGCCTTGGAAGTTCCCTGCCCCACACCTCAAACAGGATCACACACCACCAGGGCTGTGTGTGTTCTAAAAGTTTGAAAACAGGAAAATGGGATCCTGCCATGTGTCGCAGGCCAGCAAATTTGTGTAACTTCTGCATTGTTGATTGAGGTTTCTGCTAATTGGAAGGGAGGGACAACAAACTACGCAGGGGACTGAAGAATCACAGGAATTCATGTTCCACCGCATTTCTGAAATCTCACCAGAAATCCTCACATATTTAAAGTCCATTTTTGCAGACACAGAAGCTTGCATCCAATTTCATGCAAAGTAACCATCCTATTAGAACAAGGATTTCCGTCTGGGCTGCAGGACTCCCTGCCTCCTCCCCCATGCACCCCCTAAAAATGGTCTGCGCGCTCTTCTAGAACAGATCTAGCAGGAGGGAAGTCCCATTGCACAAGCAGAAATTCTTGCACCAACAGTATGTTTATTTAGCGTTACACTGGGTAGAACCAAGTAGAAACTTGTGCAATGAGCTCCCTGGTGCATCGCGTGATGGGGTGTAAAGAAGAGGAAAGGGATTAGACACGGGCAACTCAGCAAGTGTGAACTAAAGGAGTCAGAGGTGCACTCAGGGCACATTATTTTATAGCACCGTTAACATGCACGACACTTCTCAGAGGCCAAGGGGTTTGCAATCTAAGACAGTGATAGGGAATATCAGGTTGAGGGGCAAAACACAGCCTTCCAGTCCTCTCCATCTGACTCTCAGGACTCTCTGCAGGCCACATCTCCTCCTTAGTAATTCCCCTCACCTGTATCTTCCATGCCCTTCATTAGTGTGTGTCTGGTTGGAATTGGTCTTGGAACTCTGAGGTCTTTTGCTTGCCTGGGCAAGCACAGAATCATGGAATCATAGAACTGTAGAGTTGGAATGGACCCCAAGGATCACATAGTCCAACCCCATGCAATGCAGAAATCTGAGCTAAAGCATCCCAGAGAGAGAGGTGCAGTTTCCCCTACCCCACCCTATAAAAAGCATTACTCAGAATAGTGGTTTGCATGACCCACTAATGAAGGTATCGACACAATGAAATACAAACAGGAACAATTAATTGCACCTTTATTCAAAATCCAATGAAAACTATTTAGTTTAATTAATTCAACAACATTGAGGGACTGGATCCAGTGATACCAGCTTTTCAAAGTCTGATAATCATTTCTATCTCTTCTAGGTAATCCCACTGTCCCCCAGGGGGAGGTACTGCCCACTATGGGAAGCACTGAATTAGACGAAGGAAACAAGACAGGGAAAGCCCTGCAAGAAATTGAGCTCCCAAACCATTTAGCAGTTTATAAAACTGATCCTGCACACAACTGAGCAGGACACTCAAATCATCCATTCTTTAAAAGGGTTGCAGGCTAGCGTTACCAAAAGTTATCCAACACCAGCATGTCTTTCCATAAGAAAAAACAGCCTGGTGTTTGAAGATATGCCACCAATTTAATCGCAGGAAGAAATGTGCTACAAACTGCCAAATGAACACCCCAATTTGAACTTTTGAACATATGCTGATCAAGGTTGTTTGATGACTTTCCCCACCTTGCAAAGTCAAAGAATTCAAACCCAGTCATTGAAATTAGCAAAAATAAACACAACTCATGGTAAATTTAAAAAAAAGGCCATGTTAGAAAAAACAACAGAAGATAAACGTAACTTAATAAAAGTGCATGTGCTATGTACAGGCATTCTTTCTATATTTGAGTGTGTTAGAACAACCTGATTTTATGCAATTTAAGTCACGGACAGGTCAAGCCTAAGCTCTTTTGCTGCTTCTATTCCTTTCTATGGGTTTGTATTCTGCACCCTTACCAAGCTGCCTCAATTTCAACTGAATGCCACAAAATCATTGGCTACAGTTGCTTAATCACAACCACCCGAATGCATTTCAACTGCGAAACGCAGGTTTTGGGTTGTTGTTTTTTCATAGGATAAAAATGAACTTAAGTTTCCCTTTAAGCAGGCATCAGTTGATAATTTTCACTTAATTCCCTGAAATTCAGGATACTTTCCCCAAATATTCTGCTTTAAATTCTGAACCCTTAAAATCCATGCAGAATGTGGGGAGCAGCCATTGTCCGTTTTACAGTAAGCAATAGAGAAGTGATCTGTCCGCCCTCACAAGTAAAGCATCATGGGAAATGTGGTTTCCCCACAAGAATGTTCAATCGTGTGAAAATATGGCTCGTCGTCATATCAAATGATGGCTAGAAACAATATTTAAATACATAAACATTGTAAACATAAGCTTCTTCTCACAGTAATACAAAGCTGGCAAAACACCTGGACCGTATATAAACTAACCTGCATCTTACTATGGATAGAAAAGTGTTTGGGATGCAGGTCAACAGCCTTAGGTGTGGCATACAAAAGGTACAAACCAATCATAAAGGTAGCGGGAAATCAGAATGGGCAGTAAACAGTTCAAAGATTTGCAAGTTGGCACAATGATTTGGGTTCATCATGGAGGTCTTAAGATCTCAAAGTCATCCACCACTAAAGGATGCAAGGCTGTTGCTTCCAGCTGACCATTCCAAACATGTTTAATGGCTCTGCTGCTTAATTAGTGTAATGAAGAAACAAAGCATCTCACGGTAAGTGCCTGAAATACAGCACCAAGAATTGAAAAAAAATCCACCTCCCTTTACTGAATAAAGGCACAGTCCCACAAAGATCATGATTGCAAAATAATCACCAGATAAAATAGCATCCAAGTCTGCAAAATGGCATGCTCTAAAACCAATGAGCTGGGCTCTGGGCCAGTGAAATCTCATGCTACGCTAAGCTAGTCATTAATTTGCCAAAGCGCCTTTTACTGCTGAGCCAAAATGGGGCTTGGAGATGTCCCATGAGCACTTTTGTTCCCCAAAACTCACACTTCTTTGGGGCTTGCTTTTTTTTTTTTTTTTTTTTTTTTGGCATGCCTTTGCAAAAAAAAAGTGAGGAAGAGGGAACATGTCCTTGTTGCCAGTTCTCCTTCATCCCAATCTAGTCAAGTAAACAGCAGACAAGCCAGGCAAAATGTGATAGGGGTTCCACATCTGGAAGGAAGCATTGCTGAAAGTAATATAGTACAAATGGACATCATAACCAGATGTGCATCTTAAGTTGGGTGCATCTTAAGTTGCAAATCTTGCAGAATGAAAGCCCCAAATACCTGGAAGACTTTCTCCTTCCATACAGAACCTCTCAGGTTTTGAGATCGGCAGAGGGACCCTCTTGGTAGTGCCTCCACCCTTAAAAGGCTTGCAGGGAGCAGTGGCCTGGAAGAGGGCCTTCTCTGCGGTGGCCCCTAAGCTGTGGAACTCCCTGCCCACATAACAGCGGCTGGCACCTTTATTGTACAGCTTCCAATGAATGCTGAAGATGCACCGCTTTACCCTGGCTTTTCACACTCGAGGTGTACTGTTTTAGGACCCACCTTATTTTTATGATTGCAAGTTGCTTTAAATGTTGTGTTTTAATGCTGCAACCTGCCCTGGGACCTTAGGGTGAAGAGCGTAATAAATAATAAAAACTAGAGCAAGACCCATAAAGAAGGCTGATGGCCGAAGAATGGATGCTGTTGAATTATGGTGTTGGAGGAGACTCTTGAGAGTCCCATGGATTGCAAGAAGATCAAACCTCTCCATTCTGAAGGAAATCAGCCCTGAGCGCTCACTGGAAGGACAGATCCTGAAACTGAGGCTCCAAGACTTTGGCCACCTCATGAGAAGAGAAGACTCCCTGGAAAAGACCCTGATGTTGGGAAAGATGGAGGGCACAAGGAGAAGGGGACGACGGAGGACGAGATGGTGGGACAGTGTTCTTGAATCTACCAGCATGAGTTTGACCAAACTGCGGGAGGCAGTGGAAGACAGGAGTGCCTGGCGTGCTCTGGTCCATGGGGTCACGAAGAGTCGGACACAACTAAACGACTAAACAAACAAGAGGAAGACAGGGAGCATCAGCCCAGCAAACTAGTCATGTGTCCAATATGTGATCCCTGATTGGCTGTATAGTCACTCATGATCCACAATATCATAGAAATGTAGAGTTGGAAGGGACCCTGAGGGTCATCTAGCTCACCTGTTTCAGAGTTGTGAGTTTGAGCCCCTTGTTAGGCATAATATTCCTGCAAGCGGTGGGCTGCCTAGATGACCCTGTAGCCCATTCCAGCTCTAAAATTCTATAATTCTGGTGTGGTTGCTTGGTTTTTTTAAAGTGTGTGTGTGTTGAAGCAGGCTAACAACACCTGCAAAAAAAGAGAAGTTCAAAATATTGGGAATAGTGGATAGGATTTTTCAAAGATTTCACTCACTCCCCACCCCCCACCCCATGCACTGGAAAAGGAACCTCACCTAAATTTGGCACAGCATTACTTTTTCTTCAAACTAATTTGCTCTAAAAGTGCAATTAGCAGGCAATATACATGTGAGTAATATTAAAGTACAGCTAAAACACATTTTTGTCTGTAGATGTTTAGAGAACCTAATGGGTCTTCTGGCTGAAATGCAAAAACTGCTTTTTTTTCAATTTTGCAAAAACTGCCCCCGAATTCAAATTCAGGTGCCGGAGAAAACACTTAATCTGACACTTAATTCACAAATGTTACTTCTGGATCCCAAGTTTCTCACAGAGTTCAGTAAGTCCAGAGCAAATAACGATAAATCGGCAAATTCAACTTTTAGAACTAGCTTTGACATAAGACACATGGTTATGCCGAGGTAAATTTAGAATGGCACTGAACTACTGTGTTCAACACCAGAGAAACCCAAGGTAAGGAGGATTGGATTCTTCCTATAAACTATTACATCACATCTAAAACTTGTTTTATGAAGTAATTCTTGGTAATAAATCAATCATATTCAGCTAAATAGACTGTATAGCCATAGGAACAATGAAGTTCAAACATTGCGGCTGTTTCTTTTTTCAATGATATTAAATATGTACAGTGTATCACAGGCATCTAAAACTGGCTTTTCAAAGAGGGGCGCCTCACGCTTTTCCTCTTAAGTATCTGTTTAGAAAAGACAGTAGAAATAGAAGAGGATTTCACTTCCAGATCACCGGCACGAACTGACAGTGATTCCAATTAAGTCAATAGGTGATTGCCACTAGTTTAGATGGCCTGAAAAAGAGATTAGGCAAACTGATGCCTTTTGAGTCCGGTTATTAGCCACAATAGTCCAATGGCACCTCCACGTTCAGAAGCAGTAGTATATCTCAAAAATGCAAAGTTGTTGGTAACAGAAGAGCTGCTGCATCCGGGTCACTCACTGCTGGTGGAAACAGAAAACTGGAAAATATGGATACACCAGTGCAGTGTAGTGGTTAAGAGTGCTGGAGTATGACCCAGGAGACCAGGGTTCGAATCCACAGTCAGCCAGGAAGCTCACTGGGTGACCTTGGGCCAGTCACTGCCTTTCAATCTAACCTACCTAGCAGGGCTGTTGTGAGGATGAAACAGGGAGAAAGAGAGCATGTATGCTGCCTTGAAGGAAAGGCAGGATAAAAATGTGAGATAGATAAATAAATAAATAAATAAATATTGGCCCCAATCCAGCAGGTATAGTGATTCACTGATCACATGCTGCCAAGACAAGTCAGTTCCCTTATGGCTGAATAAACACAGCAACTAAAAGTGCTATTCTAAATTTTCAATTATTGTTAGTCATAAAATGCACCATTTGCAAATCATGCTTTGCCTACATTACCATGAGTGGACTTCAGGAGTCTCCCCAACACACTGCTGTATTCTATTCATTCCCTTGAATCACAGTGCAGTTTTCTTTCAGAAAGTCAATGAGCATGCAAGGAAGTATCTGCCACAAATCAGGATACTGCCCCATTCCAGCAGTAGAGATTAAGCTCCTCATACTTTAGCAGAACTTCACTGCAATTTAGAAGGGGCTTATCAAAATCACCTCCATTGCTCAGCATTTCTTTCTCCCAGTCCTAAGCCCTCTCGGGAATTCAGTCAGCTAACACAAACATTGGAGATCTTATGGCTTGAGCTCCAAGCAGCAATTTCTGCAACCAGCTTCTCGGGGGCGCTACGTCAGTTTCTTCATTCTGCGGTTTTGTTTGTCAATATTCATGGTGGCTCGATCCACAGAAGAAGTGATGCCATCAAGGGCTTCGTCCTGCCTTTCCAGTTCTGTCTCCGTTTCCAAGGCCAGGCTCTTGAGTTTCCGGAGAATCTGTTCAGAAAAGACACCAAGATCAATTTATCAGCAACACTTGGTTAAAAGCTTTGCCAGCAATTAGCACAATACCCTTTAAAATATTTCAGATTCTTTACTGCGGGGTGAGGAGAATAGAAAAAATACACTCTTGGAAGAGACCTAGAACTTATCTAAAATCCCAAATAATGTATTCCTCTGATTAATTGATAAGAGGGCTGTCTTCCACTATGGAGGGACTGCTGATTAATTTTTTTGTGCTGGATGAGGCAACATAGATAGGGAAATTCTGTCGATGAAGGATCAATATCAGAAGACTGACAAGACAAGGGTCTTCTAGTCCCAAACCCCTATTATTTCAATGTATGACACATACAAGATATGGTGCTCAATTTCAATTATTTGTGATAGGCACTGATCTTCACAACATTGCTTTCCAGAAAAAATGGCTCGTTTTTGAACATGTGTGCAGGTATGCAGGGACTCTCTCACATAAACACACACACGATTTTATTGTTGCTTGTACCCAGGCATCGTTAACAAACATTTCAACCTGAACAGACAGTATTAAAAATTATTAGTAAGTGAATTTCCTATGTATGCTTACTCCAAAGTAACTGCAACTGTGTACAGTGTGGTTTGCTTCCAGTCAAGTGTGCCTATGATTTCCACCTCAGTAGATAAAACATCAGTGCTATTTGTTCTGCCTTAATAACTTTTCCATCTGCAATGTAATGACCAACTGAGGCATAGGCAGCATCAGTAAAATAAAAAGAGAGTAAAATAAAAATCCATTCTTTTTTCCAGCAGCTGACAACAGCTGGATTAAATCCTCCTCTTTCAGCAGCTTTGCAGCTAGGGCTGCTTCGTGTGAGAATGAGGTTTGACTCTGAGGTTGGGCCAAGTTGGGGGAGAGAGAAAGAGATGGCTATTTTGGTGGAGTAAAATGATGACAAGATGTCTGGTCATTGAAGCCTGGGCTCAACCGGTTTCCTAAAAGATTCAATGCCCTTTTAAAAAAAATCAAACTCTAATTTGGACAGAGGGATTACAAATCAAAACTGAAAACTTCATTTGACTGTACAACATGATAGCATGTATTGGGTAATCAGCTCCCCAAAATCTGATAATCCGTCATTAACCAAGGAAACTCTGTTATGCAAACCAGCTAATGATAGACATTCAACAAGTGTCCCCATTTAGCCCCCAAACAGCATGATCCAATTAAAAAGCCTTTCAGGGAAAACACTGCTGAGGAGCTTCCTTCTCCGTGGCACTGAACTGCATACACCTATTTCTTACCACAACACTTTTTGCACTTGTCCAAAGGCAATTCATTCCCACTCTCTCAGTATCCATCTATACGGTCATGGAGTAAACTATGGTATGGTCTGGGTTGTCAACATGTCAATTGCTCTATCAACAGCTGCACACATGGGCACCAGAATGAGTTTCTACATTCTAGCAGGAGAGGACAGTACCTATCAACACTCATCATATGTCCTGTGCATCCCATTCCCTCATTTCTCGGAATTTCATTGCCTCTGGTAAAGGAAAAACTCTCAGCAGGAAGACACCTAATGGGTTTTGAGTTGTTAATTTGCAGTGATCCACCTCTAACTGGATGAAAATGGAGATGTGCCCTCTCTCAGCTACTCACACCTGTTCATTGGCCCTTCCTCCAACGACAGACCAAGGTAACATTCTCTATAAAGATTATAGGACTTCTCTGCTAAGGCAACTGGAGCCCACTGTTGGAAGTTTGTGTGCAACTCAGCTTGCATAAAAGGGGTTTAGAAATGGAGTGGAAGGCTAACGTTTTCTCTGACATCATTTCCCCATTGGCATCTAGTTGGCCATCGTAAAAACAGGATGCTGGAATAGATGGGCCATTGGCCTGATCCAGTAGGCTCTTCTCATGAGCCCGGGAAAGTCTTAGTCAAGCCCTAGATAGCCACATTTCTCTGGAAACTTGCATTCTTTCAACAAACCCCAATCCTTCTCCTGTATCTCATGAGCCTGAGCCAAAATTGCACTTAATTATTGTAAGATTAGGGTAGATCGGTCAACCAAGTATGTGGCACTGACTCAAAGTACTACCACCATTTCTGCTCTAGCTGAATATAGCTGGAATATAGGACCAGCACGTGAAGAAGCAACAAAATTCCTCAAGCTGAACATCCTACCTCACAGGGGATTCTGCTTGCTTTGTGCCAGAATTCTTCCTTGAGGCTGTGGGGGGAAAGAAACCCTTCACACGGGTTCTAAGGAGAGGGAGGCTTTGTTTTGTTGGCAGGATAGGAAGGAATGTGTAACCAGAGTACAGGGGGCTGGGCAATTATGAGCCAGGAGGTCAAGAAGCAGGAATGTCAGGCAGATAAGAGGCAGAGGCAGTGTATGTGGTAGCTGCGAGCTGGAGGCCACATTAGTTTGAATGAACTATGGTTCTTTTTTTTAATAGAGCTTGCATTCCATTTTGGTATGCATTTTCATGCTGAGTAATTCTGATTTGAAATAAGCAAGTATTTACACTTTCCTTCCCTCCTGCTCCTATGTTAGAACTAGCCAGACCCTGGCTGGGCAATACAAACAAATTAACCATCTCCCTTCTAGACATTTACTCCATGCTCCACAAACCACACAGCAAGAAAGGAGGGAGTCCCTAGTTGAAAAATGGGAGCATAATAAGTATGCTGCAGACCAAGAAGCTGGGCTGCCCACCTTGCTTTCAGACTGAACTGATGCTGATGTACCTGTTTGAGTTCCTGAGTTTCAGACTCTGAAACCACCTGCTCTTGCTTCTGTATCTGAGCCTGCTGGCTTCCTTCTGCTCCTCGCGAGGAGGAGGGTGCCGGTCCAGATTGCACTATGTTTCCTATCAGTCCTGTTGCTGCAAGAAGAAGACGGCAGGTTGGAATCCAGAAAAACAACAGTGCTTGATATATTTTATTTGGAAAAATCCAAAGCTTTCTATTCATTAGGGTAACCATTTCACATGCCATGGACACAACTGTACATTGATATAAATGTAGGCTACCCAAAGCAGCAACCCTATATTGAGCCCATACCCATAGCTGTCAACATTTCCTTTTTTTAAAGGGAAATTCCCTTATTCTGAATAGGATTCCTCGCAAGAAAAGGGGAAAGTTGACAGCTATGCCCATACCCTACACCCCCTCCGTAATGTGAAGGACTTTTCACCCTGGGGGGGTTTTGATGGACACCTCCTTGCCCAGGCTCCATGTCACCAGCTGATGCCGTTGTGGCAGCAAAATTCTCAGAACCATGATGTCAAAGTCAGCTGTTCCTCGGAGTGGGAGATCTTGACACGGGGATTACATTAACACATTTGTGTGCTAAAGAACAGGCAGTTCTACAGACTTGCAAAGGGCTGTGTGCCTTTCAACCAGCGTATTCTTGCTTAAAGAGGTGGTGATGGGGGAAGATAGCAACACAGTGACACCTGCAGGATAAAACATGCTATTAACTGCAAACAAGACTTCATGTAGCAGATGGAACTTGGTGCAGCGAGGGTGGGGAGGAATCAAGACTTGCTAAGCATGGGGGTTACTCCCTCCATGCAAGAGCTTCCCATAAGGCTTCAGAGTTCACCACTGTTGAAAAGGGAATACTGGATGAGATACCTTCCGTCTGCTGCAGAAATATAGTTTTCATATCCTGATGTGGTAACGGCCTGCAATTGCTTGCTTAGGAAAAACTTATTCATGGGCTTTCCTGTAGGGCAGCATGCACTAAAGGAAAATCCACAAGGCTTCCTGCAAAGGCAGAGGTCACCTTCTGATTTACCACTCATTGGGCATATTAGGCAAGCTCACTGTGTGGCTTGCATTCTGAGAAGTGGGTTGTGACTGGGCTAGTGGGAAGAGGCCAGGGGTGAACAACTAGCAGGGATGGATCTGAATAACTAGTTGAAGGTTTAATGGGCAACATGCATAAGTAATGCATGTGGACGACACCACAGTGCTCACTTATAACTTCCAAGCTAATGTCCACATGCTATAAGCCTTTGCCATAGGTGGATAGGACTTGGAGTACATGAACAAGCCCAGAGTATGATATCCTGTAGGGGACATGGGCGCTCCCATTTCTGGAGAAAGGGAAACAGGAAAGGGGGGGGCGCAACTTCCATCCTGGCGCAAATCCCACAGAACAGCCCCCTCCCCTCTCATGCCCAAGCCTACTCCTCCTCTTGGGGTTTGGTAAAGGAGGCCCAAGTTGTCCACAGCCTATTGCAACTCTGAATTTCCCTCGCTCTATCATTTGGAAAGCTGCACTAACTTTTCTCTTAACGTCAGTGCTGATGCCCTTTCACTCCTCTCCCTCAGTGCTGATTAACCAGCAGGGTGCAGATCCTCTGAAAACCACTTGCAAAGGCAGTCAGCTAGGCAACCTCAGAACAAAAATGTAAGCCGGATGATATTGGGGCTCCCGGAGTGAATCCACATGGTAGCACGCAGGTGGCGACTCCTGAAACAGCAAGCCACCTGTGGTTTATTTAAAGCGCTGGCTCCTATCATGGCATCTGATACCAGCTAAATGTGGCAATTAAAGGGCATTATTTGCAACACAGATAGTTGCAGGTGCTTAGCACCAGGAGTATCTCATTCTTGAAATGCTCTGAGTACCCCCCCCAACCTGTGGTCCTTGCTGGAAGGGAGGAGGACAACACATTTTAGAGGAAGCTGCCATTGCCATATAGCATCCTCCACCACCCCGACAGCTGTGGGGCAACGGGCCAGAAAGTGCGTCGGAAGCTGAAGCTCGCTCTTGGTTTCGAAGGACCCATGCCAAAACGTCTGGCCCTGTGACAGAGCCTGCTCCACTGCTCTGGATTGTGTTACTTAATGTAAAAGGCAGACACAAAAGCTACAGCTAAAAATAAAAGCTTCTAAATCCCCACAGGAGTAATTACTGCAAACTCTTAATCCCCTGGAATTATTTGGTTATCGCAGCATTAGCTCCTGAGCTGGGACCCAGGCAGATCTGCTACAAGAGAACCATTCATACCGGTATAAATTTAAACTTTGTCTGAAATCATCAGCTTGTGCCCAGTGAATCAAACTCCTGGTACAGGTGTAACACTGTAATTTCCACAGTAACACACTGGCTGAAACTTGTTTCTGTGTGTGCTAGGGATGTTCTGCAACTTCCCCTTTCAGGTGCCTCTACTAAAACTTTAGCTGCTTGGTATACACTGCTTTATAAGAATAAGTTCAGGATGGGAAGCAGGCACACAGACAATGACTCAAGTGCGGAGAAATATGGCAAGTGCAGGGCAGCACCATACTCGGACAACTGTGAATTCTGCTAGAGCTCTGGTTAAGTTAGGGTAGATGGTGATCTCACATTCTGAGTTGCTGAGCTGAGACTCAACACAGATCCATCAAAGTCGCTCCTCTCCGCATAAAATTAATTCATTCCATCAAATTTGTTATACCTTCCTAATAAGAGGTGGCAAGTTTTTTCTAAGGCAGACAGTGGACCCAAGTTGGAAGAGGACATATACTCAAATTTTGTTCAATGTGGCTCCTACAAGGTTGAGGAGTAAGAAGATAACACAATATATGTAAACTTGCCAATACCGTTGGTAGGCATTTCACACCTTTTTTTAAAAAAAAAGGATACACAAACATTTGAGATGAACTTGCAATGTGCACATGCTGCAAACTTGTTTCTGACAATGTACATTTTCCAGGGAAGAGGAAGTGCTGTGGCTCCCTGCCATGTGTACATAAAGTAGACAATATGTATATACTTTTCCCAGTGTGTACAGAAGCACCAAGTTAAGGAAGATGCTGTATCTGACAAATGATTGGTAGCCTCAAATGTTAAGAATCCCAAAGAGCCTCAAAACTTCTATTTGAGGCTAAATTCTATCAGAATTATAACAATACAATGGTTTTTAATTCCTTCCACTTGCCTCATTTCCTCACGCTCTGCACCTATCATCAATAGTTTTGATTTATTTTCACAAACATGAGAGCAACAAGGGGAGGCTCAGGTTCATTCCCCAACATCTCCAGAAATCTCAGGGAGCAGGGCTGGGAAGAACCTCTGGGCAGGACTATGGGAGGCACTGCAGGTAGCAGGAGCAGACAACCATCAGCTGAATGAACTGGCAGCCTGATTCAATGCACGGTGCCTTCATACGAAAAGTGTCCTCACAATACAAGGCATGCGCAGCAAAATTAACTACCCTGAGCAATATGGGGCACACCTTCCTCCAGAGCCTCTAGGTTAGTGTCTCTCAATAATTATTCAGTTCTAGCAAATTCTACCTTGGAATAAAGGCTGACCTGATGTCCCAGGAAGTCACAGTGTGGTGCAGTGGGAAGGAGGGGTTTGAGTCTCAAAGAGTCAAGGTCAACTCATCCTTGGTCATGAAGCTCACTGGGTGGCATTTGGCAAGTCATTCTCTCTAGTTTGGTGTTCGTGTACGCATATTGTCCTATTGGTATCTCTGGCAAAATCTAATTTGTGCTTACACTGTGGCAACAGGGAGAAGGGCCACAGAACACATGTTTGCATAAAAAGGTCCCCGCTTCGACCTACAGCATCTTCAGGAAGAGCTGGGAAAGACTGGCGTCTGAGCTAGCTGGATCAATAAGCTGACTTTGGTATAAGCCCAGACCCCAGCGTCCCCCCCCCCCCGGGCTGCAAAAGCAAGCAGACACCTGGATTCTGGAAGGGAGGAAGCAAGACAATGAACTGTAGCACCCAAGCATCCTCATCAAATCAAGTTTTGACAATGCCAATGCATTTCAGCTCAGGTGCAATTCTCCTTTCTGGGAACTGTTCCATGAAAGTGTCTGCCACTTCCAACAAGAAACCTATGGCTCAAATGCCCTGGGATATTCCCAGACACAAGGCTTTTTAAAAAGCCGAAAATACTTTTGCGATATTTCCTTGATGATTTTGCTCACTGCAGTTTAAAGCAGGTTGCAACAAACAGGTTGTGCCATTGGCCCGAGGAAGACTGGACTTGAAGCAGAACCATCAATGACTTTTTTATATTAGACAGTCGAAGGATAGACATACATGGCTCTAACTATTAATAATAGTAATAACGACAACCTGTGTTGCAGGTTAGGGCAAAAAGAAGGACCTCAGCTTCCAGAGGTTTAAGATTACTGGTTTAAAATGCCAGAGAAGATTGAATGATAGCATTTTGCACCTAAAATTGTGGGCCTCTTGATTCTGACAGCTAAACAAGTCACTTTGGTAAAACGAAGTGCTCTTTCAGATTTTATGTTCAACTAAGAGGCAAGTGCACACAATTCATGCTATTCACAGTTTGATCTCAGCCCACCATTCAACAGACAATAGCTAGTTACAAAGCAGCAATAGTATGCCCATGTGTCACTTCATACAGGGACTCTACAAGAAGTCTCTGGATTGCCTTGATCCGTGAATAAAAAAGACAGATCTACTTGCTTCCTCCCTGCCCTACCACTTTAGGAAAATTAATTTTTTGTTTATGTAAAAAGAGACGGAGAAGAGAAAACACTGGCGGGTAAGGTGTGGTGGTAGACTACCATCTAGTGGCAGTGCAACGTCAATGGCAAAATAATATAGAGAATGAAAGAACAAGCAAGATGACTGGAGTAGCTTTTGGGGGAATTGCAAAAAGTCAAAATTTCCACCACCTCTTGCTTTCTGTTATTGATGTTTCCTACTTAACAGTAAAAACACTTTTGGGTTGGAGTGTAAAAAATAAAAAATAAAACTTACTGAAATATAGAAGTAGGAAAGAGGAGAGAGTTAAGATCCGGACCACAAAAGAAGTTCTTTACGTAACAGCAGTTGTCACATCAGGAACTAAACACCAATTTGCCAGGATGTAGCTCAGTGCTTAAAAAACCAGCAGGTTGTTTTTCCTCTGAGTTGTTAACGCTGACATTTTACCGCCAGGTGCCTGGGACTTATTTCCTTTAAAATTAATAAGCTTTTCCAAGCACTGGACCTCAGCGACTGGTCAACAAGAGAACGTTTTAATCCCTGCTGAAATCTAATTTTAGCATGGGGCACAACAGAGCACAGCTTCTTAACAGATTGGCTTGTGATTGCATTGTATGTTTTTGAGTGCTGGAAAATTCTCTTAAAACAAAGTGTTTGCAAAACCAGATTCATCCCAACTGCTTAAGGAAGAAACACACAACCAAAGACTAAGATGCACAGGGTCTTCTGTAATATAACCCAAATGCTATGCTTAATTGTTCAAAACAGCCTACTCACAGTTCCAAAATTTGGAATTTCCATAGAATAATTAAGACAGGAAATGATGGAAATGACAAAAAGAACACACAGGAATTTCACAGAAAGATGTGTTGCATTATGGTAATAGAAGGCTGGAGATGTAGATTCCATCCGGTCTTGTGTGTGCTGTGGAATGGGCTTACATCACCCATGTTTGGAGGTAGCAGTTAAAATGGGTCTATATGTAAGGATATCTATAAGGCTTAGCAATCTCCCATTTAAGCAAACTATGAAAGGAGGACATTCATTCAGTGAGATTCCTCCAAGATTATTTCAGTAATGTCCCAGTGGTCCTCTCTTGCATCTAAAACTGTACTGCAGAACTACCAGAAGAATATTATTTGCATGGGCTAAGGAGGACAAAAATTTGAGAACTAACAATCAGCAAATTCCTAGTCCAAATTCTACTGCAGCCACAAACTCATCAGCAATTGCTGATATTAATGCAAACCTGCCTTAATGCACTGTTGTAAGAATTACTGAGATGATGTATTTGAGGTGCTCTGAATACTCTTAAAATCCTCTTAAAATGCCATGTATTATTATTGCTAATACGTGTTCTCAATAAATGCACTAAATTTATTTAACAGATTGTTAGTTCTGTTGATTAATATGCAGGATTAGTGATCATCTTCTTTCTGCCCTTTACCTGCTTGCCAAATGGAAGCGCCAACATCTTCCTGATGAGTCTTCCTTGCCACAGCAAATGCCAAAGCATCTTCCATGAACTGTATTTTCTTGCTGAACTGCATCTCTAAGATGGGGATGGCTTCCGGCATCTTTGCTGACAGCAGCCGATAGCTGATGTCTGGTTTCCCAATGAACCTCTGGCGGACGCTTATTTCATATGGTGTATGAACTTTGACATCGTCTACATCCTTCTTGTCAAACCAGTGAAGGAGCTGAGAGTTGGAATCGCTGATTTCCAGGCCAGAAGCCAGGAGGGCGAGTTTGCCTGGCTTGACGTTGGAATCTGTCCTTTCAGTGATAATAACTGGGATTCGCAATATTACTCCATCCTTGTTTCCAGAATCAGAAACGGCAGGGATTTCCTTTGGCTTTATGTTTAATGGCCCCTTCAACAGTTTGCTACCAAATGGCCACCAAGCGGGAGATTCCAGTTCTGACAATAGCCTAACAGGAAGAAACATACAGCATGATCAGAAACAGAAAGCTATATTGGCATCTCACACACTTTTCCTTGAAAAAGTGTAGTTTCAGCAAAAGAAACAGAAACTGCCTAGCTGGATCTGACTAAGGTCCAGCTACTCTAGGTCCAACAGCAACCTGCAAGATTCTCCTAGAATACCCCACATGCAGGGCATGAAGGTGATGGCCACCCGCTTTTTTTGTCCACAGCACTTCTATCAAAGAGCTAATAGTTGCTGAGAACCCCTCCTTCCATTAGTATTTCCATTCCATTTTTAAAGACATTTAAGCTGTCATCCATCATCACATCTTTTGGTGGAGGATCTGTAAGATAAAGTAAGCTGAGAGAGGAACTTGCTCAAGGCCGCCCCGCCCCCCAATCCAACAAGCTTCACTGATGAACTAGGAGCCAAATCTCTATGAAGTCCAGCATTGGTTCTTAAAACAAAACCTTATTCTTCCAAGCACCTATCCTTAAAACATACTTCCATCACAAAGAGCAGGCACAGCAAATTCAAGCACGTAGTGAAGAGACAGCAATACTTGTGTATACACCTGGGCTTGCAGGCTACTAAGTCTACATCTACCACTGACTGAGACTGCAAACAGTCGCTTGGAAAAAGCTCTGGCATTGAAAATCAAACTGGAGACAGGTTGTGCTTAGGGCTGCAAACATTAAGAGGTTGCATGTGTAACTATGCATTCCTAGCTGCACAACTCAAGAGAATCTCACTTGGTTTGGCACTGTAAACCCAGTCATACAAAATACTGCCTTGGTTTTGGAATCTATCTTTACCATTTATTTTGGTAAGCATTTGTTCCGACATTACTTGAATATTCAAGACCAGTCTAGTACGCCATTTCCCCTATGAGGTTGTTAATCATTATGTATATTGCAGGCCTGAAATCAAAGATCAGTATGTGAAATTCAGTTCTTCCCCCTCTAATGCCCTGCCTAAATCAAAGAGCACCAAACATTTTTGCTTGCCTGTTCTGTATAGTGGGGGTGGGGGAATGCAATATGGCCATGAGAAGGCTGCATCTCCTTTGAGCTCTGAAGACTGCAGTTTGTTTTTAGTTAGCTTTTAGTGTCTAGTCATTAGCCAGATTAAGTTTTTATATATTTCTTACAGTGGTACCTTGGTATTCGAACGGCTTGGCTCCCGAACAAATCAGCTCCTGAATGCCGCAAACCCAGAAGTGTTACGGTTTGAGAAGGTTTTTCAGAAGCCGAATGTCTGACACAGCTTCTGCGGCTTCCAATTGAGTGCAGGAAGCTCCTGCAGCTAATTGGAAGCCGTGCCTTGGTTTTTGAACAGTTTAGGGGTCCAACAGACTCCCAAAGTGGATTAAGTTTGAGAAGCAAGGTACCATTGTATTATAATATTTCTTGGGAGGTTTTGAAGCTTTCAAGGATGACTGGTAAAGTCGAACAGCTCTGTGAGCAAGTGAAGATATCCTCCTCTGACTTGGAGAGGCGAGCAACACCAAGCAGTAACAACACCTAATTTTCTGAGTTGCTTTAACATTCGTATCTGAGTTCTGTATGGTTTCCCAGGATTCTTTGTGAAGTTTTCCCTTTCCCCACATCTAATCTCTCACCCTTCCTTTCGTCTTTCCCTCAACTCTCCTTGTTCTGGGCCTTCTTCCTATCCAGTTCTTCAGCTCTGTTTCCCTACCTCTCTCCCTGCTTCTCTCCCTGCCAAACAGCAACTGTTGTCCTTAGGCCTCAGGACAAGTTTTCTCCCAAGCTAACTTTTATGACAAATGCCTCTTGGGAATACCTTTACTGTGAGAAGTTGGAATGTTTATGAATGCTCCATGACATCACAGGTACTCAGCCAACTGGGGATGGGAGGGTCTATTCACAACAACCCTTGAATGTTCTTGTTATTCTCATTTTACACATGGTGAACCACAGCTAAGAATTATTTGTCAAAAGCCCAAGTTACATCATATTCTAGCAAATGTTCCTGTTTGGAAACTGGTGAGTCAGGCAGCAATTCTGAAGAAGGAAGCTAGCCAAGAAGGTTGAAACCGAGTATTTCTTTAATCTTGAATAATCCAAATTAAACCTGTAGAACCACAGTTAACCTCAAATCGAAATTAAATTAATTAATTTGGAGTTTGGAGATTGCTCAAGAACACAAGGAAATAAAGGTGCAATCACTGTAAAACATATTCAGCTTCCACTTGACGGAAAATGCCGGTTGTTTCCGATTTCAAAAGCCAATTAAATATCTCACCAGGGGGAGAACTTTTTTAAAAAAATCCAGAGAGGTAGGAAGTCAATTCAGTGGGTAGATCTACTGTGTCTAACAAAATAGTTCTCAAACTACTACCAAAGAAATGCAACAACAGAATTCTGCTTTTGTTATAGAGATGTCTGCAAGTATTAGTTTCTCGGACTCAGAAAACCTTTCCTTGCGTCCTCCCAGTCTGGCAACAGACTCAGAATGGCCCCTTGTGGTATGATTGTGGAATTACTCCTGAAAGGTTACTCAGCTTCCACTTCACTGAGGTAACACACACACTATTTTCCGATTGGCCCCTTTGCACGACATCATCCAGGTGAGACTCTGGCCTGTTACAAATACCTATCCTTCCTCTGGGAGCTAACATCATCCAGTGAAAGCATTTTGAATCTGGCCAGTCCTTTGGTTCATCTGCCAACCCAGCCACTGACTCCTGAAATGGACTTGGGCAAGTAACTTCTTTCTCCACTGTTAAGATTTTATTCCTTTAAATTAAAAACAGAATGCCTAGTTCCACAGGCACAATGGAGCTGTGGGCTTGTTTCTCCAATAATACCTTACCTACGCCATGTGGCAAATTGCTTTTGAAACCAAGAGGTATTTTAAAAATAGTTTGTAATATGATACAGCCATCAACTAATGGGGGGGACGGGGACACAATGAGAAACAAAAGCAAAAAAATTCAAAGTGTTTGTATAAGATCTAAAAAAGTGAGCCTAAAATAGTTCTTTCATCACGGGCCAAGCTGATAAGTTGGCTCTCTCTTGTCTGGTTATGTACATATTCAGCTATATTTTCCAAAACTTTGCAACCAAACAAACCAGGAATCTGTCTTTTTTATTTTTAAAAAAGTTTAACGGTGGGCCTGCTGGATCACACAAAGGGATAGTACAGACTACCATATCTTAACCTAACAAGCAGAGATACGAATTAAACTTTGCCTGTGCACAAAACCCATTCACATGAGCCATGATTTAATAAGGAAGTCTCTAATAAACCATAGTTTCCTACTTTGTTAAAATAAAGAAATTGTGGTTATCAGCTTTGGAACAAGCCAGGACATTCAGTCACATTCAAGCCATGGTTTACTATTCTGACTTCTTCTGAAGCTGTTAACCACTGTTTCCTGTTTTGGACAAACAGAGAACTATGGCTAATTGAAGACTTTCTGGTTGGTTTCCTCACAAAAGGAAGGCAAAGGACCTGAGTGTGCAAGTAAAAGAATCATTCCGATGTCAGTTGTGTGTTACCATACCTGTCTGCTACATCCATCTCTGATTCAATCTTGTCCAGCCCTTTCATGATGTTATCAAACTGTTCCCCCTGGTGCTCAAGAACCTTTGCAGTGTCTTCTAGCCGTTTCTGGGATCCCGCCAGCAAGCCGGTCAGCTCTTGCCCCTTGGATGTTTGGGGGCAAATGGCCCCGGCTGCAGCCCCCTCCGAGGAGAGCAGCTGTTCCCTCCAAAAGTGCTCAAGGATATTGAAAACAACATTTCGGTTGGGCTGAAGGGAACTGAACCAGTGCTTGGTGCTCTTTTCCAAAACAGTGAGGGAACTGAAGATGAAGTTGGAAGATTCCTTCTTGATCTCACTGATGCCAGAGAGATGGAAGTCAGCCAGGACCTCTCCGGATTTGTCAGCTGTAAATCTGACCGAAATGGGTGTCAGGCAGAGTTTGCCAGAAATCCATCGTTTCTCAGAGTTGATGTAATAGGAGCAGGGCCACGTGTGGATACGAATGACCTCATTCATCACCTTTTTGCTTGTGTCTTCTTCCTCAAGGCAAATGGAACAATCAATTTCTAAACAAGGAGCAAACAAATGATGCAATTCACGATTCACAACAAAATGACATTTTGACCATTCTATCATGTTTTACTGTAAAAAAATTGCTGTGAAATTCTTTCCCCGCTTCCCTAATTTTTGGGTGAGTTTGGACTGAAACATACAATCCAAGACTGGATTGAAATTTCAACCCACTAATCCCAAATCTGAACCCATTAATACCAAATCTGAACAAGGATCAATTGCAATATGCAGTCTCTCAGATGATCTCAGAAACTAGCATTTCTCAATTATGAACTGTAATAGGTTGATATCTTGGTATGTAAGCATGGTGTTATTTATATGAGAAGCTGCCTTATTCGAAGTAAAACTATTGGTCTACATAGCCCAATGATGATTGGCAGTAGCTCTTGAAAGCCCCAGTGGGACATTAATTTCCCAGAACTACTACCAGAGAACTTTTTAACAACTGATGCCAGAGAGTAAGCCTGAGACCTTTTGTAAAATGCTCTATTGATAAAAAAGGGAAAGATGGTATTTTTGAGAGACGAGAGTTGTGATTATAATAGAACCTATAAATATCTTGGCACAGCTACCAAGTGACATTTACCTTTTCCATGCTGAGTAGTAGGAAGCAATTAGGGAGGCATCCATATAGACAAAGGCTACTGGTTTTCTTCCCAAACTATGTGGTAATAACTGTAGTAATTATGTCACACCTGAGTTGATTACATGCACAGGCATCCATTCTATTACTCAGTGACCGTATATGATAAAGGGTGTCAGTTCTGCATTTATCTACTTAGCATGTGAAAAGCAAAGCAAAGCAAAGTGTGTTCACTGCTGTACTTGGTTGCCAAAATTTGGACAGCCCCATTCTTAATATAAATTTGATATGCTGATATAGCACACCAGTAATCAGAACTGCAACACTCCGCTCTGCTATCTGAGTCATAGAATGAAATCTAAACGAGAAAATAACTATGTGCTCCCAGACAGTAACCCAAGGTCTTTTATTCCCCATCTCTTGCACCTAAAAACCCTGCTAGGGCTATATCACAGATAACAAGGATGCTGTTGTATCAGTGACTCCAGGGGCCAGGGAAGAAAGGAGAGAGGTGCTTAGAGAGAATAAGATGTAATCTGAAACCTCCATCCTGCTGAAGCATCAGCAACTGCAACATCTGGAATTTGGGGTGCTCATAGAGGAGTTGGAGGTTCTGAATCCTGGATATGCAGAGAGGTATTTCACATAATCATAGAATTGTAGAGTTGAAAGGGTCCACCGGAGTCAACTAGTCCAACTCCCTGCAAAGCAGGAATCTTTTGGAAGACACAAGATTTACCCACTCTGGAAGAATGGCAGATGAAGCTGATGGACTATATGGAATTGGCAGAAATGACTGGCAAAATCCGAGACCAGGGAGAAGAAATGGTGGAGGAAGATTGGAAGAAATTTAAAGACTGAAATACTGTAAAATTAATGAGTGTTAAAATGATGTTGGACTGAAAAGAAGTGGTTTTGGTAACAAGGTTAATAAGAATAGGTAAATATAGATAGTTATACGGATGAAAATGTATAGTTATAACAGGTTAAGTATAGAGCAAAGTCAAATGAAAGAGGGTAAGGATTTGCTGAAAAGACTTGGAAAACGGGAATACAAAAGGGGAGGTGTGAGGAGGTCAAGGAAATAAGATATTTTTTAAAATATCTTTTCTTTTTTCTTCTTTTTTCTATTTCCTTTTTTCTTTCTTTCTAGGTTGCCTTTTTGTCAACTTTCTTGTTAGCTTGTGTTTGCTAGTTTTTGTTTGTTTTTTCTTTATGTGTAATTTTTTGTATAATCTCAATAAATATTCTGTAAAAAAAACAAAACAAAAAAACAAAGCAGGAATCTTTTGCCCAACATGGGGCTCAAGCCCATGGCCTGGAGATTAAGAGTCTCATGCTTTACCAACTGAGCTAGTGGCTCACAGAGTGAAGCAGTGGGGAAAGAGATTCAGACTCCTTTGCACATCAACTGATGCCATTTGGAATACAATGGGGCTCAATTTAGCCCAAGAATTAACCAAGCTAGTAATCTTATTTTTGAGGATAGTTACCCAGTTTGCTGAGCCCAGTTCTCAACTGAACCAAAGAGGCCTTGCTCATCACTACACTTATGGTGTCTGTTAACATTAAAAATAAATAAATAAATAATTTAGTGATTTCTTTCTGGTGCTTCTAGTCACGAACAACCCCACACGGATGCACAAATGATTCTGACCACAAACTGTAATGAAGCCTAATACGAACACACACACCAAAATTTTCTCTAAAAACATAAATAATTCTACCACATCTGCAGTGCGTGAAGAGGACCTGGTGTAAAGTCTTTCCAGGTACAGGCAACCCCCCCCCCCCCATTTATGAGCATTCAATATGCGTGCAACTGCACACAAGTGATTTGCGCTGAACCCAGAAGTGACCCAAAAATATCACAAAAAGGGACAGAATTGGGTGCTTGCAGGCTTTTTCAATGGTGTTTCAAATATATGTGATTTCACTTAAACACACGGTGACTTAGAACATAACCTGTGGGTATAGGGCGGTACATAAATTTAATAAATAATAAAAATATTAACAACACCTACGTAAATGGGGGGGGGGGGTTTGCCTGTAAATAGATGATTTAGTCCAAACAGCCATCTCAATAGGGATTAGACAATATAAGGAAGACCTAGAGACCAAAGATGCAGGAGGATTGCAGACCATTATATGACCTTGCCTTGGTGGGTTATATTACCGTATTTTTCGCACCATAGGACGCACTTTTTCCCTCCTAAAAAGCAAGGGAAAATGTGTGTGCGTCCTATGGAGCGAATGCAGGGGGGAGGCAGGCGGGAAAAGCCCTCAAGAGCCGCACGCAAGCTTCGTGCGCTCTTGCGGGCTTTTCTCTAGGAGGGAGAAGGGACTGACTGGCTGCAGCAGTCCCTTCTCCCTCCTGGGGGAAAAGCCCCCAAGAGCTGCACCCTCTTTAAAGGCTGCGCGGCTCCTGCAGGCTTTTCTACGAGGTGGGGGAATCCCCCCACCTCCCAGAAAAGCCAGGAGAAGCCGCGCAGCCCCTTTAAAGAGCGGGCGGCTTCTGCGGGAGTTGGAGGAAGCTGCAGCAGATTCCCTCCTCCCGGGCTCCCTTTGAAGCGGCAAAGTGGGAGGGGAGCAGCTTACACTCGTGTAAGCAGCTCCTCTCCCACTTTCCTCCTTCAAAGCAACCACGGAGGAGGGAAGGAAGGGGACCATGGATCCTCCGCTGCTGGAGGCTTCAGCGGATTCCCTCCTCCGTGATTGCTTTGAAGCAGCAATGTGGGAGGGGGGCAGTTTACACTCGTGTAAGCAGCTCCTCTCCCACTTTCCTCCTTCAAAGCAACCACGGAGGAGGGAAAGAGGGGACCCATGGATCCTCTTCGCTTCTCGAGGCTGCAGCAGATTCCCTCCTCCCGGGCTCCCTTTGAAGCAGCAAAGTGGGAGGGGAGCAGCTTACACTCGTGTAAGCAGCTCCTCTCCCACTTTCCTCCTTCAAAGCAACCACGGAGGAGGGAAGGAAGGGGACCATGGATCCTCTTCGCTGCTCGAGGCTGCAGCAGATTCCCTCCTCCCGGGCTCCCTTTGAAGCAGCAAAGTGGGAGGGGAGCAGCTTACACTCATGTAAGCAGCTCCTCTCCCACTTTCCTCCTTCAGAGCAACCACGGAGGACGGAAGGAAGGGGACCATGGATCCTCCGATGCTGGAGGCTTCAGCGGATTCCCTCCTCCGTGATTGCTTTGAAGCGGCAATGTGGGAGGGGAGCAGCTTACACTCGTGTAAGCAGCTCCTCTCCCACTTTCCTGCTTCAAAGCAACTACGGAGGAGAGAAGGAAGGGGACCATGGATCCTGCGCTGCTCACGGCTGCAGCGGATTCCTCCTCCTTGATTGCTGGGAGTTTCTCTGGGCAGGAATTCCCTCAGCTTAAGTGGGGTGGGGGAAGTGTGGCAGGTAGGGGGGTACTGAGAGACACATGTCTCTCAGATGAAAATTGGGAGTGGGCATTGTGTGAAGTGGCTGTGGATCTCCTGCCGCAGAACTGTAGGACTGTATAGAGTTGGGAGGGCCACCCAAGGGTCATCTAGCCCAGCCCCCTCACAATGTAGGAATCACAGCTAAAGAACGCCAGGCAGATGGTCCCCCAACCGCTGCTTAAAAGCCTCCAGTGGTGGAGACCCCAAACACCTTCCGAGGTCATAGAATTGCAGGGTTGGAAGGGAACCCCAGGAGTCATCTAGTCCAGCCCCGGTGGACAGCGGGCGCAATCCATCCCATTGTGCAAGACTAAAGATGCTGTGCAAGGCTAAAGAAGAAGCCAAGGCAGTGAGCGGGATGGATCGCGCTTGCTGCCTTGTCTTCTTTAGCTGCACTGGAGAGGTTTAGCTCCTGGCTGGAGAGGTTGCGCGGCTATGGATCCCGCGCACTGTCTTGGCTTCTTTGCTCTTTGGGGCTGGGGGGGGGGGAAACCCGGGCTTCCCCCGCAGCCCCGAGAAGCTCTGGGAGAAGTGGACAGGCTGCATGCAGCCTGTCCGTTGCTCTTTGGGGCTGGGGGGGGATAATATTTTTTTCCTTGATTTCCCCCTCTAAAAACTAGGTGCGTCCTGTGGTCCGGTGCGTCCAATAGAGCGAAAAATACGGTATAACCCACAAAGAGATCAAAACCTAACATTAGTTTCAGGATGCCATCTCCTGAGAAAATTAAGAGAGAATTGGTTAAAAAACACACAATAGAAAGACAAAAATTGGCAGAGAAAAGAATGAGATCCTATAGGATCAAGGCAACAGAAGGATGCCATGTGGCACACTCTTTTAAGAAAGACAAAATATATTTCCACAATATTTATTCTTCAGTAAAGCATGTCTGGCACTGACTACTACCATTTCAGCACTAGATAAGAATGTTTTTATCCTCCTAGGCATACAGGCAGCTTTAATAATAGTGTTGTAATCCTGGCTTTAGGGTGTGTTTTGAGTAATACTGATATTGTGAATTGTTTAATGTTTTATTATATTATATGCACTGTACTGTAAATCACTTTGTGACTTTTAGTATGAAGCAATATACAAATCTAATAAATCAAAACAATATTTTATTATGTGTTCGTTTTCTTGCTTTTACTTGCCTTGTTCTGGTGCCAACACTCATTATTAAGCAGAATGTAGACTAGTACAATGTACACAAGTTTTAGAGGGTTAGCTGAGTTAGTGTGTTGCATAAATACAAGTGTTGTGGCACCATAAAGACTAATAGTTTAATTATGGGATAGGCTTTCGCAGACTAGTCTGCTTCATCAGATGTAGAACTATCCTGACCTTAAGTAGAATGGAGTAATAAGACTGGAGATAAATTAAAAGTGAATCTCATGTCGCAAATGAATGCTAAATGGTGGGCCTTAGGTCTAGAAAAGCTGGCAGCAGTTGCTTTATAACTTAAGTAACATACAAGGGTAGTTGAAAAATATTTTAATTGAAATGAAATAGGTCAGATCAAGCCTGTGTACCTTAGCATTCTGTTGCCAACACTGGCCTGCCAAATACAAAACATGCCATGAAGGCAACAACCCTCTCCCCCCGCCCCATATTTTGTGTTCAACAGTAACATGCCTCCACATGTGAAGGGTCCCTTTAGCCAGCGTGGCTAGCAGGCACTGACCAAACTCTTCTTTGTGAATTTGTTGAACCGCCATCTAAATCTAAGCCAGTGGCCATCTCCTCTTATGGAAGCAAGTTCTATAAATTGATTATGTGCCATGTTACATGAAAAAGTATTTTCTTTCATCTGTCCTGAATTGGCTGCCAATTTCAGTAGATGATTCCAAGTTCTAGTATTATGAGACATAGAGGTAAAAAGTGTCTGTCCATTATGGAAAGTCCACTGTATTCTTTCTCCCACATAAAGATTCACAGTAAGTCAAGGCTAATAACTGGGGCTCTTCAGGCAATTGTGTTATTATATTTGCAATTTGTTAGCCACTGCCTAGCCTAATAAACAATTTCAAGGCTTTGCTTGTTGCCAGACACTGAATAATTATGTCATGAATAATAGTCTATTATAAGCTTTTGATTGATCATTATGAAAGGCTACATGTCACTGCAATTTACATGCTGTACTCAATGAAGATCTAAAATGACATTTATGTTTCATATGGTGCCCATTAATTTAATCTACACAAGTTTGCACAATGCAAGCTATTATCTGAGTTGCCAATATGAAAAAGAAAATCTTCCTGTTGTATTATTTTATTGCAGTTCGATGCCACTGATCCAACTATGGCTTACAATGTTAAACTATATCCCCTTGGTGTATCACAGTTAAAATACAAAACAAAACAAACTGTGGACTTGCACACAACTGAGTGTAAAATAGTCTCTTTTTCTATTTTGTATATCAATTAATATTTTCAGCTGGGACTAACGGGTGGGACAGTATGGTCAAGGGCATTTTTATATTATATGTAATATAAGAAGAAGAGGAGGAGGAGGAGGAGGAGGAGGAGGAGGAGGAGGAGGAGGAGGAGGAAGAGGTTGGATTTGATATCCCGCTTTATCACTACCCTAAGGAGTCTCAAAGCGGCTCACAACCTCCTTTCCCTTCCTCGCCACAACAAACACTCTGTGAGGTGAGTGAGGCTAAGAGACTTCAGAAAAGTGTGACTAGCCCAAGGTCACCCAGCAGCTGCATGTGGAGGAGTGGGGAAGTGAACCCGGTTCACCAGATTACAAGTCCACCACTCTTAACCACTACACCACACTGCCTCTCAAAATATCTTAAATGTTGCTGCTATCATTTGATAAGAAAGGCTGTTGCCATTGTTAACCTCCTTTAGAGGCAGGTCCACCCTCTGTAGCCTTTAAGTACTTTGTTACCTACAGGGTTGTTGGTCTTTGCAAATGAATCAAAGTTGTTCAGAAGAAGGAAAAGCATTTTGATGATGTATGCACATCTCAGAACAGGCAACATTTCAGAACAGACATTCCTTGGAGGAGGTGTGGGAGAGCAGAGGAAAGCCTATTTTAAGATGCTTTAATTTAAAAAGAAGTAAATAGAACATAAACTATTCAAAACAATGCAAAAGTCACTACAGTATTTTGCTGAATAGACAGCAAGCTATTTCTTCAAGCATCATCAGCTTCATGGCATGTTCAATGATATTTGATCACCTATTATTTGACCATCATGCCAATTCTAGAAGCAAGGTTTTCAGGGGGTTTAATGAACTATTTTAACTGGAAGCACCTTAACATAATCCATTAACAAAATCCTGATGCCCTAGTCACAAAACAATCCTGACAACCCCAAGCAGAAAATAATACTTAAGTAAATTAAAAGGTATAATGACTGCCTGTAATTATTACATAAAACATAGCACAAAATTCTAGAAGAGTAATCTAGTCTCCAATAAACAAGACTATATAATTCTTACACAGAGAACCTGTTCAAATAATGTCAGTCCTGGAGACATCTAAACATACACAGGAGACTAGTTCACGTATGTATTATTCTTTCCCAGAATGAACACAAAATGAATGAATGGTCCATCACACATAATTGCCAACAGAAGTTCCAGCAAGTGTAGTCTTTTTCAATAGTCAATTCATATTTGGTTTACAGTTGTCATTAGAGAAATCAAGTGCTCAAAAAACAATATACATGTGTCTCAAGCCCAACAATCATAGCCATTTTGCCTTCTGTAAACAGCGTTTCATTCTGGTATGGTTTACAAGCACACACACAAATTACTTTGCAAGATATGTTTCCATACATATGTAACTATGTTGTTCCCAATGTTACCTTCTCTGGATGTTGATTCAGACAACCACTTTAAGACTGTCATCTCTGAAATTTTCATGTCACTGAGTTTTCTTTTAATTTCAGAGTCAAACAAAAATTGTCCAATCTCTTAGAAGCAGATACTTGCTAGCCTTCCAATAACACAAGGAAATTAAGAGTCTCTGGAGAATACTGGATATTATATACTCTTGGCTCTCATGAGTCACTGTTCATCTGTGAGCCAGTTACCGTTTGACTAGTCATGTTTTCATATTGCAGAACCTAGTATACTATTACTATCCCAGGTATCACATGCAGACCACACTACAGCTGATCACTCGTGCAAAATGATCTTAAAGGTGTCAGGTGAGCCATGCCAGATGAGAAACCCTAAATACCATTACTCTATGTCTCAGAGGAGGACACTGGGACTACCCTAAGCAGATGGCTTAAACAGGAAAGTTACACCAAAAGAAACAAAAATTGTACATATTGCATTCAAACTGACACACTGCTAACAGAGATTGTCTGGAGGTTCCATGGAAACTCTGAGCGAAACAGGGTTTTTTAAGAATGCCGGACGTGAAGCTCTATTTTTCATGTTTTCACCCTACTAACTGCAAGAGGTACTCACAAAGGAAGTAGCCACAGATTCTCTTATCATCAGTGTCTCAGCATTAATGAGTTACAAGTTTGTTTTACCAAACTAAAGCCTGCCTTATACATTATACACAAAGAAACGTAACAGCAACCCAACAACCCATTTAGTTCCAGGAATGCTGCTTCCAATGGGAACTGGGAAGCAGTGATAGCTACATAGGCTCTAAGTCTACTATTATATGCCTGAGCATATAGGCAAGGACCATTTTGCGCATGTTCAAAGCACATAAGCATCGCCACAAACCAGGAAGTGGCAGTAAAAGGGGGCGTGGTTATATGCGCTCCGCTACCACAGATGATGACCCAGAATGCAACCCCTGCGCAAATTGTGGATTGCCTGTATAATGTATAAAGGTAAAGGGACCCCTGACCATTAGGTCCAGTCATGACCGACTCTGGGGTTGCGGCGCTCATCTCACTTTATTGGTCGAGGGAGCCGGCGTACAGTTTCCGGGTCATGTGGCCAGCATGACTAAGCCGCTTCTGGCGAACCAGAGCAGCGCACGGAAACGTCGTTTACCTTCCCGCTGGAGCAGTACCTATTTATCTACTTGTACTTTGGCGTGCTTTCGAACTGCTAGGTTGGCAGGAGAAGAGACTGAGCAACGGGAGCTCACCCCGTCGCGGGGATTCGAACCGCCGACCTTCTGATTGGCAAGTCCTAGGCTCTGTGGTTTAACCCACAGCACCACCTGCGTATAGCTTGGTCTTAATTCTTACCCACCCAACTCCTGGTTTTCTAAGAATCAGTGCCTTTCAATTTAGAATGAAAGAATGCCAGAGGAGCAGCCCTGCTAGGCCTGCTGTGGAAAAACAAGAGGCTGGGACCCAACTGAAGGTTTAGAAGTTTGTTGCAACATGTGATTCTACACCTGCATCATATTGTGTGTCATCATTTTGTGTGTCTACAAAAATCATGTTGCAATAAATTTGAGATGACAGAGAACTGTTCGTCATGTCAGCCTGAATGGATAGTTCAAAGTCATTCAGTTCCATAGTAGTCAGGCTGCCATATCTTTCCAATAGATCTAACACTGGAACAATTACTGAAAAGCCCCTGCCACTTTAGAGCTCACATATCCTTGGAGTATTATTTATTTGTCAGGTCACAGAACAGATCCAGGCACTCTTGGAGGAAACAGATATTCTAGATTCATTTCAATCAGGGGTTAGGCCGTTTTGGCATAGAAACTGCATTACTTGCCCTGAATGATGACCTATGTTGGAGGAGAGACAGGGGAAATGTGTCCGTGTTAATTCTCATTGACCCTTAGTGGGGTTTTTATATCATTGACCATGGTATTCTTCTGGAGTGACTGTCCAAGTAGAGGTCAGTGGCACCGCTTTGCAGTGGTTCCAGTCCTACATGGATGGTTGTTTCCAGAGGGTGATACTTGGGGAGTGCTAATAATAATAATAATAATAATAATAATAATAATAATAATAATAATAATAATAATTTATTATTTATACCCCGCCCATCTGGCTGGGTTTCCCCAGCCACTCTGGGCGGCTTCCAGGAGAATATTAAAATACAATGATACCCTTCAATGCAGGGTTCCTCAGGGTTCAATTTTATTTCTGCTTCAGCACGTTAGCAGTGCTGACCTACCTTAGAAGTTTGTTACAAACACACAATAATAAATGTGATTCACTTTTTTCCTAAGAAATAATAATGTTATTATCAGATTCAAAACACTAGACAATGTTTACCAGGTACAGTGTTATCCATACTCCGTTATTTACTGTTAAGCAGCCTTCACCAACCTGGTGCCCTCCAGATGTTTTAGGCTATAACTTCCATCAGCTGTTCTGGCTGGGGCTTATGGGAGTTGCAGTGAAAACATCTGGAGGTTATCCAGTTGGTGAAAGCTGCTATAAAGCAGTAATGCTTCACCCTCAAGAAATGGGGAAGAAAACAGGGAAATAAAAATTCCCCTCCTGGGAAGTAAACATTTAATCATCACAATCCACACATTCATTTCTTCTTATATACATAAAAATGTAAGACTGTCATCATACAGCCCCCATTGGATGATTTGTGGTGCCGAATCACAAACCTGGATTTGCACGAGGGAAAACCCAAAAGGTCAAGAAAAGTAAGCTGAGTGGTTGCATGGGGTAGAAAGGGGAAGCTCAAGGGAGTTAATGTGAGGGGAAATAGCAGGGGATTGGCAAGGGACAGGGGCACATTTCTAACCAACCTTCAATATTACCAATCCTAGGGTGAGTGACAGCATAAAAAGATCACATGAAAATACCGCTAAGCCACAGTGGATAAAACACATCACTAAAACACCATATTAAAACAATTATTACTAAATATGCTGTTATATAGTGGAAATGCCTGGGCAAATAAGTATGTGTTAAATTGGCACTGAAGAGAAAAGATGGCTATGAATTGTACTCGAGATCACCGGTCCCCAAAGACACATAAACGTGTGTGTGAATGGATAGCACATTTTCCACATGGAATTGCTTTCCCTAATATAAAACAAAACACGAAGCATACATTAACTAGCATTGGCAATGAGTGGCACCTCTATAACCCTAACAAGTGTATGTTTTAATTTTATTAATTTAAGAAAAAAAAATTACGGCAAGCCCACAACTTCCACTCATTTAACTTGTACCCATTCAAAAATTAAAAAAGGTTGCAGGGTTACAGGAAAAATGACTTGGGCAAATCCACTCACCATTGAGCCCACTGTGTTTTGACTATATGCAATTTTGGCTTTAGACATGATCCCCGGAATGTAACCCCCACGTATTCGCAAAACTAAGCAGGGCATGGTGTGGTTTCAAATTGGATTGGGGGCCGAGTGTTGAGATTTCTGCATTGCAGGAATGGCCCTTGGGGTCCCTTCCAACTCTATGATTCTATGAAAATCACTTTGTTAATTCTGGTCCAGTTCTCCATTCTGTGTGTCATTATCATTAAACTTATTTACATCCTTAGCGCTACGCTATCTCTTACCCACTTTGGATGGTGCCATTGCTGACCTTACTTCTCAACGATTAATTCTGCACCTGCTCTTCCATATATAGATTTCTTACATTTATATACCACTTTTATGTTCCAAGGATCACTGGGTAGTGTACATGGTCTCTCAGGGATGGAAAGATGCGTCTTGTTATTCTATGGATCTATTATTATTATTATTATTATCAGGGCCAGATTCAGGTTTGATGAGGCCCTAAGCTCCTGAAGGTAATGGGGCCCTTTATATGTTCCGCTGTCCTTTGTCAAAAACAAATTGTCACTGTTTTTTGTGTTGAATACAGTGGTACCTCTGGTTGCGAACGGCCTCCATTCCAGAGGCCCGTTCGCAACATGAAAAGAGTGCAACCTGCAGCGGCGTGTGCGCCCATGTGCGGGTTGCAATTTGCCGCTTCTGCACATGCAGCAAAAACCGGAAGTAACCCTTTCCGGTACTTCCGGGTTGCGGTGGGATGTAACCTGAAAGAAGTAAACGTAACATGAGGTATAACTGTATATGCTATATGGTAATTTATGCGTCTAATGGGTATCTATAGCCATTTGCACGAGACAATATATGTATTTTATCAAAGTAATTGTTGAACTGAAATACAATTAAGAAGTATATCAATAGTGAAATTTGTGGGAGGGGGGCCCTAAGCTATAGCTTGTTTAGCTTACACGTAAATCCAGCACTATTACAGTATATTAATAAGTTTGCGTACCGCCTTTCACTCATAGATCAAAGAGCGGTTCACACCATAAACTCAACAATTCTGTAATATACAGTATATGATGAAGGTTCCCACACACGACTTTGCCAGTGTTGAATAAATAAATAAAAATACGAAGGGGCCAAGCTTCCCTGGCCCGTGGGGGGGGGGGGGGCTTCCAGAGGGCCTTGCTGCGGGCTTCCCCAATGCTGCTGCCGCTGGCCCCTCCCCACAGCCAGGGGTCGGCGGGGGCTCACCCACTTCAGGCAACAGAGGGGCGTTTTCCCTTCCCCACACCTCCTCCGCCCCCCCGGTCCCCGAGAAGGCCTGCGAGAGGGAAGGAGGGATGGAGGCAACCTCAGCGGCAGGTGCGGGGAAGGCCGGGGTGGGGGGTGGCGCCCCGAAACCACCTCAGAACCCGGGCGAGGCCTCGCGGAGGCGTTTACCTTCTACCCTCAGCCCACCTTCTCGCTTCCAAAGCCCCCGGCGGCTGAGGAGAAGAACCTGAGGCGAAGGAGGAAGACGGAGGAGTAGGCGGGGCTTACAGAGGGGGCGGGGCTGCGCCGGCTTCCCCCCCCGAAAGTTCGTTGGGCGCGCCTGCGCGGAAGCGGAGGGCACGCGCCGAAGTATTTGAAACGAACAACAACAAAAAAACCGACGCACGCTTCCTCGCGCCGGCTCGAGGGCGCACGCGCGGAGGCCGCCGCAGCCGTCGTCGCTTCTTCTTCCTCCTCTGATTCTGGGCTGCGTACGGCTAGCTCCGCCCACTTTCCGGGTTTTTTTTTTTTTACGTGCGCTGTGCAGTCAGTGAATAAGGGGGCGCGGGCGCGCGCCGGAGCAGTTACGGCGCATGCGCTTCGCTCTGGGCGCTCCCTCTGAGGGAAGAAGCGGCGGCAGCAGGAACCTCGAGCCGGCTCTGGAGGGGGGTCAGTAATGGGGACAAGGGGGGAGGAGAGGGAGGGCGGGGTGGGTGAATAATAGAGGAGGGTGGGGGGAGAAAACGTGTCCTCTGTGTTTTGGGGGGTAGAGAAGGTATTGGGGGGAGGGGCTCAGGTTTCAAAACGGGGGGGGAGCTGTGCTAATGGGGGCAGCAGAGCCCCTCCCCCCACGGTGGGGTTTATTTTATGAGGTGAGTGAATTAAGGGGGGGGGAAACAACCAGGGGGGAGGCTGTGTCCTACCTATGACAGGCCTTGAGAAATTGTGGGGGTGGCCTGGCTGGAATTAGGGGAGGGGGTGGGGAAGGGAGGCGGAGGTCCTGAGGGGGGACCCTTTGAAGGGATCTGGGGATCTTTGAGGGGATCTTTGAAGGCAGGGGTTGGGATTTCCTGGCGGGAAGGGGGGTGGGAGATTCTGGCTTGATTTTTGTGGGTGCTAAACTTCCCCCCCCCCTCCAAAAAGGTGGCCACTTACGTTGATCTGCGGCAGTTATTTATATCCTGCTTTTCGCAATACTGATCATTTCAAGGTGGTTTGCGAAATAATATCTCTGCCCTCTAAATAAGCACAAAAAAGGCATAATAAGCCTGCATCAGCATATAGGAAACATTATAAGGCAGATGGTGTTACATAGCCCTGGCAGGGGAGGCAGGTTGTCTGGTTGGTTAGCTAAAACAGGCCCCTGGTGTCTTAGGTCATTTGCCTCCCTTGCATTTCTGAACTGGCATGTTGTGCTAAGAAACCTGTTGTGTCAAGTGGAGCCAGGGGCCAATCCATGCCTCCAGGCCCTTGGGACTCTCCACAGGCCACAACACGTGCTTTTGCGTGTTTTTACCTGGCTGCAAAATACACTCGCACCCTGATGATGCTCCCAGATGGAGGATAGAGAATTGTGTGTAGAAACTAGCCTGCTGTGCAAAGGTAATGTTTACATTCAGTGCTCCATCTGGCCCCACCCACGGCTGGTGTGTGGCCCCTGGAAAGTTGCCCAGGGCAAACAGTGGCCCTCTGGCTGAAAAAACGGTTCTCCATCACCATCCTATTTTACAGACCTGTTGAGATATTGTGTCTAAACTTCATGAGGTTTTGCCTTTGGAGAGAGGTTATAAACAAGGAAAGTGCAAGGGTAGATTGGGAGGGATGTTTGTGTGTGTGTTGTAAAATAGTTGCCATGCTTTTCAGCCAAATCAGGTTTACTTAGAGTCATGCTGAGCTCAGTGGGGGTTAATCCCAAATAATTGTGCATTTTGGTACAGTGTTATACAAAATATAGGATAGTGCTCTTTGAGTAATGGCCCAGTTCTGTGTATGTTTCATAAGAAGCAAACCTCTGAGAATTGTGCATAGGGTCAGGTTTCTGGTGCATTTCACTGATTATTTTAGCAGTAACTGTAGGCCACTATTACTGTCGGCCTGCCAGAGAGATTGCTGAAGGCCACATGGTGTTGTGGCTTTGCTGAGATTTAAATCCAAGACTTCCAGCTCCTAACTCATCAGCTTAGCTGCTGCGCTGCAGTTGCTGGAATTGGAAGAAAATGAAAATGTAAGGTTGTTAGAAGAGCCAGAGGATTTGGACAGTGGGGATAGAGCAGCCAATTTGCAATCTCATTTATCTCTCCCTTATTTGCTCTTCATTTCAAAACAAGTGTACGCTGCATGGGAGTTTATAAAGCGTCGTCTCCTGTGATTGATAGTTTGAGGCCACAGTTAGCAAAGTGTGAGATATAGGCAATTGCCAAGGGACGAGTGAGCTTCTTGGCTTAGACTCAGGGACAAACCAGACAGATTTGCAACCATGATCTGTTGTGGTTCCTGTGATGGGTAAAAGCAGCTGGAGTTGGGAGCAGATCAGGACCATAGTACTCAGAGAGGGAAGTTCTGTTCTCTTTCACACACACACACACACACACACACACACCCGCTACTTGCCCCATGGGGGGAAGCAAACAGGTGCCATATATCCCTTATATGTTTCTCTCATGAGCAGCACAGTGTTCTCTACTTGTGTTTTAATTAGTGCAGAACCAGAAATTCTTTTGGCTTTTCTGCTGCAATGAGTTGTATGGATGTCTGACTTTGCACTATTTGGCCTAATCTCATTTATATTTATAAGAATAAAATATTAATGACTTTCATGGGATGTTATGTGAAGGAGGGAGCCACTTCAAAGCGAGGCTTTTTTAGAAAAATGAATATATTATTGTTTGCTTATAGAATTCAGGAGGAAGTTGCCCTTGATTGCTGCTTTCCATAAAATGCCAAAGAGGAGTGTGGAAGTTGTGCCTGTGCAGATGTTCCAAGGTTGAAGTGAAACTGCTCTGTTAGTTACTGCTGCTCAGTACAGCCTTTCAGGCATCCTTCTCCTAAAGAACCAAGAACATAAGGAGCCATATATGATACAAGCCAAATGGGAAGATTTTCCAGCAAGATTTGGAACTGGACTTGCTTATTCTATACACTCCATCTTTCCTGAGTCTTCAGTGACACTTCCTTTTTTTTTTAATTTACTGGTCTTCTAGCCCAGCTATTTATTTTATAATTTAATTCCGTCTGTCACCTGACAAGTTAGGTGTCAGACGCTTTCTATCGCCTGAATGGACAGGGACACTTTTGCTTACTCCACCAAGTTTTTTCGCGATTATAGCGGCCCAACTCGAGGCGCAAGCTGCCAATCCCACGAACATGTTGACTACATTGAGAAGCCAGAAATATTCACTTATGCAGACTTTTTCAAGGATTACTTGATCCCCAATGACCCCTGTGTTTTCTCTGCCAAATTCACTGAGGGCTGGGGCAGCAGGAGGAAGTGGGTGACTCCTGATGGGAAGCCTAACTTTGAGTATCTTCTGCGGACTTTTGGTAAGCCACCTTTAAACTAAAATTGCTAGCTGTGATTTTGCTCCTCTTAGAATTTTCAGTCTGCCTTCTGACTGGCCAAAAACCTGTGATTGCTGGTGACCACGTCCAAGTCCCTTTTCATTTGCTTCTAGTAATGTTTGATTCTGCCCTTATGCTTTCTTCACTGTTAATGTGGTATGTTTGTATTCATGCCTGAGTATGGAGTAGAAAGAAAAGTATATTGTAAGAGGTGGCTTAATTGACACATTTAATTGCAGCTGCACCTCTCACAGGTAGAGCTGTATCAAAAATAGGGTTGTATACAAATGTGACTTTCCACTATCTGAAGAAGTGTGCATGCACACGAAAGCTTATACCAAGAACTAACTTAGTTGGTCTTTAAGGTGCTACAGGAAGGAATTTTTTTATTTATTTCCACTAGCAAAAGCAGTGTTTTTGGGTGAGGCACCCAATTGCAGCTTGCTATGCCTTGTCCCATTCTGTTCTCTCAACTCTCCAGAGAAATTCCTGGGTCCCATTGAATGCAACCCTTAGCATTAAATAGTGCTTTTGTGTGCTCAAAGCACTGTAAAGACATAATTCTGTTGGAATCCTTACCATAATCCTGTAAGATGGGACAACATTCGTGTGGGCATTCTGCTGGTTAATGTATCTATGATTCAGGTATTGCAGCAATTGGAGGAAGTTCCTTTTGTTTCCGCTGTCGCTCTGCATAGCACCTAACCGTGCCACATAGGTGGAATGTTCAAACTGGCAGGATCAAGGCCCTTACACTTTCTTTTTTATTGGTAACCCCAACAGGGCATCAGTTATTTTCCCATATGGGCTCAAAGGGTTTATATTGCAGGGGAAGCTGTAGTACCCGTTGCCAACTGTGATGTCAAGGAATACAATTCTAACCCAAAGGAACATCTTAAACTCAAGGAATACATAAGTTATTGGAGAGAACACATTAAAAAAAGCTACCGGTCGCCCCGGGGGTGCCTTTACCTCAAGGACTGGCACCTGCACAGGTAAGCAAAACCTTTGAACTCCTCGGCATGCTCTTACGAATCCCTGGCATGCTGCTGAATTGTACCTCTGATGTTCCCTTACCAGATGATTCAGCTTTTCGGAGCATCCTTAGATAGTAGCCGCCTGTTTCAAAACTGCATCCTAAGAATCTACGGCTGTGACTGCATGGTAGGACACCCCAGTGATGTATAGCGCTGTTTGGCTTACCTTTCTTACAGTGCATGTACTTGGCACTGTCTGCTCTTTTCAGTGTGAATGCACATTTTTTCTTTCTTTTTCCTGTGTTTGCACGTGTTTTGATTATGCCAAAGTTGGTCTGCATGAGAGAAGTTTCCTTCTCTGACCCTGTTCTTTATATTAATTATCATTGTATGTTTGCATAGTTGCACTGGAACCAAACAGAAGAGAAGGCAGGGGAACCTGCTGAGGAGAACACAAATGCACTGTAGGCATCACCCACGCTCAGCCGTTGCACTAGCACAGTCAATTGAATTTATACTCTTCCCACGTTTTGGTTGCACAGCAAGTTGAAGCAGAATTGATCAGTCTTTAAGCAATGTTCAGCTTAATTAGTTATATACCGCCTACACCAAGTCTCAATTTAAAAGAACTTAATAGGTGCTTGAAAGCAACACTGATGTGAGGAAACACCTAATACAGGCAGGGCCATAGTGTGCCACACAAATAGGATGCCAAGGCAACTTCTTAAATGCCTTTTTGTATTCTTGGCACTTTGCTTTCCTTCTGATGAATCTACCGTTATCCTTTACTTAGTGTATATTGGCTATTTTTTATGGTTATAGGGCATTCAAAAGATAACTTGCAAGTTCAGAAATTGAGAATGTTTGCATGTTCAGAGCTACTGTACTTCTTGGCTTGAACATATGCAGAGCCTAAACACTACCTCCCTGCATAAGTCTTCTGTGTCCCAACCCAAAGCCCTTTACCGCTGGTGGAAAGGAAAGGTTGGAAAGATGGTTGGTTTAGAGTGATACCCCTTCCATATCCATTGTTTCAAGCTTCGGCTTAAGAGTCCATGGACTGATTCAGATGTTACTTTGGGCGGCTTCTTCCTTTTGAGATCAAATATGTTTTTTGTATTTACACGAAAACCAGTAAAAATTATTGGAGGGAGTAGTCATTGCACTCTCAAAGCATTGAGTAGACTTCTAAGTGTGTAATATTTGTTATATCCCCAAGACTTGGGAAAGGTGGCTGGTGCAGAAGTGAAATAAAGTACCAATTGCCAGGCCATGATCTAACCTTTATCATGCTGTTACACAACTGTTGAATGCGTCTTGAGTGGATTTTTCTTTCTGAGATACCATTTTCAATATTTTAAGGGCTTTCCCGGAGCAAGATGTTTACACCACTCCCATCTATTTCTCATCTGACTGGCTGAATGAATACTGGGATGCCATATCAGTGGACGACTATCGCTTTGTCTACATGGGACCTAAAGGCTCATGGTACAGCCGTTTGGATACTTTCATAGGTTCTCTTTGGAAAAGTTAGTCGTATTAGAAGTATGAGGTAGGACATGCAACTTGATTCAGTGGGGCTTCCTAGTAACTGTTCACAAGAGCAGCCTGTGAGATGTCTTTTCAAGGAAGAGGAAGACAGCACACCTGCTCAGAGCTTTAAACATTGTGCACCTTTTTCACATCAAGCAATGGGATCCCTGCCCCTCCCAGATTGCAGGGCCGGACAGTGTTCAGCCCTTTGGATATTATGCATTGTATAGTCCCTGCATATGAAGATGCTTCTTTGTTTTGAGACTTTGCATCTTTTTAGCTGTCAAGATATTGGTGAAATTCTAGACTTCCCACAAGCCAGTTTCAGTTTGCAGTAAGAGATTAGCAGAAAGTTGTTAGGTATGCACACATTACTGTCTCAGGTGCAGGGTATGAACTTGCATACTTTCAGATGAGAGACCTTTGTAAATCACTGGGTGTATCAGAGTACTTGGAGAGTGGAGAAATAGACGTTGATGCACAAATAGCTTTCTGTGAAAGCCTGATTAATGTCTGCTGGAAAATAGGTCTAGGTTTGGGTGTGTATACCTCATGTCTTCAGGGTGCAAAAGTAATTTTCTGAATGACTGTGATACTAATGTTTTGGGGCTCCTGAGATGGTAGGAGAGGAGGGCCTACTCCCTTACAAATCGGCTTCTACTACATAAATACTATTCCTGCAGCTATTCAGCTGCCTTCTCCTAACCTGGTTTTCCCCTCCTCCCTGTAGGACTCCATTTCACGCAGATGTCTTCCGCTCCTACAGCTGGTCGGCCAACATTTGCGGGAAAAAGAAATGGCTAGTCTTCCCCCCGGGGCAGGAGGAGTTCCTCCGCGATCGCCATGGTCACTTGCCATTTGACATCACTGCACCTGACCTGAAGAAGAGCAACCTTTACCCTCGCTATGCCCAAAGCAGCCCTCCTGTTGAAATCATACAGGAAGCTGGAGAGATCGTCTTCATCCCGAGCGGATGGCACCATCAGGTTTACAATTTGGTAAGATGCTTCAGACAGCCACAGCCTTGGGGTAATGCACCATTAAGTGGATTTGGGCAATGCTTTTGCTCATTGGGGACTGATAGGGCTTAAGGCCAGGAGCCGAACAGTAGATGGAGCCACAGCCAGTGACAGGCAGATCTGATTCTAGTGTGTCTGCATCCTCTGCCCTGCTGAGCTCTAGAACGGCAACACAGATAGAGGAGGGAGCTGTCAAGCAGTGCTACCTGATGGGCTAGGTAGCAGAGGCTTTGAAGCAGGCTTCTACTGGTGACTGGATAAGCTGAGTTTGTATGCTGCATGATGTCATATGTTCACTATGGGAATCCAGCTGAATATGCCAGCAGGCAAAAAACTGTGACTCCCTTCAATCTTAAACATGTGGAATAGCCATTTGGACTGTCCTTGTTTTTTCCAGGAGGATACAATCTCCATCAACCACAACTGGGTGAATGGATGCAATGTAGCCATCATGTGGAGCTTCCTCCAAGACGAACTAGCTGCTGTCCAGCGAGAGATCAGAGAATGGAGAGACAGCATGGAGGACTGGCACCTGCAATGCCAGGTAGAGCAGCCGTCTGAGAATGTTTGACATGGTCATAGATGCCCATTAGCAATCGAGTGTCTGAAATGGTGAAACACAGGAATTAAAAGGCTATTCGGGGATGAACTGTAGTAGCAGCTCAATATTGTTTTCAAGATTTGGATCCAGCTCATCGGTCTTAATTGTTCGGAAAGAAATTCCCTTGCACATCAGCTGGCTAGCTATAGCAATCACTACTGAGGACTGAGCAGGAGAAATGGAAAGGGGATGTGGTAGGTACATGGGAGGCTCTTGTGAAGCTAGTTCACATCAAGTAGGAGCAACTTTTCTATATGGTGTCTGGAAAGGGCCAGTGTGTTACCTTCTATTGTCAGGTTTGAGAAGTATGATCTAGCACAACCTGTGTCCTCACTCTCAGGGCCATTCTCGTGCTTTGTAATGGGAAAGAATTCAGACTCCCTAGTAGCTTAAGAATTAAGCATTCCTATGCTTAGCTCCCTGGGCCAGCTTTGTGCCTTGGGCTTTTTTGAAAATTAACATGAAGTTAAAGCATTTCCTTTTCATTCAACGTTTTCAACTGAACACCAGTTCCCATGTAACGGTTGGAACAACTGTGACCTTTGACTTGTTCTCTCACCTTTGCAGGTGTTGATGAAGTCTTACACAGGAATCGACTACAAGGAATTCTACAACTTCCTCAAAATCATTGCAGAAAACCGGATTTATGTCCTTGAAAACCACCATTCTGAAGAAGATGCCTCCAAGCATTCGTACAGAGCTGCCATCTCCGGCCTAGGAATGCTGCATGCGGTCTTTGACTTGAAAAGGACTGCAAAGGTCTTGACCTCTTTGAATGCCAATGAGGAATTCAAGAAACTGAACCCAGAGACCCTTTCCCCTCCTCCTCAGGCGCTGCTGCACCGCCTGAAAGCAGCGATAGATACAGCACTCCTCTAGTTCCCCATTTGATTTTGACCACTTGCAGAAATGCTTCTTTTGCAAGCTGGGTGCATGCTGATAGGTTATGTCGATCGCCCCATTTAGAAGTCGTAAGCACAGTGGATTTTAGTGACCGAGTAGAGAATACATAACCAGAGGCAGAATGTTAGGGAATTTAACCATCTAGAAAACTGGCAGTAGTTGGAAAAGGAGAGCATCCCTCAGTGAGATGTTCTACTTCTTCAGTGACTAATATGACCATTTATTTTTACCAGTATTTCTAAGCCCTTTGGGCTGCAACCCTATATGGCAGAGATTGGAGCACCTGCGTCCCTCCAGATAATGTTATACTACAACTGGTCATTCCTGTTGATCTTGCTGGCTGCAGCTGATGAGACTTGGGAGTCCAGTATCATCTCGAGGGCCACAGACTCCTCCTCCTCTGCTCTACATTCTCACCTGGGAGTATGACTTACTGAATACAGTGGATCTTAACTTTTGAGTAAACGTGTAGGATTGCACTGTTGGTTTCGGGAGCTTTTGTCCCACCAAAATACACGTGAAAAGCATTTCACACTAGACTGTACAGGTGAGTCTTCTTGTTTACCCACAGTGTTAGTGGAAGAATTTGATCCTATTTACATGATCAATAACTGTCCCTTTTCCCACCCACCAACTCACCTCCCTGCCCCTGAGCAATTCCCAGAGACATGTGTTTTGAGTGAAATAAATATAGGGGTGGGAGGGAAAGAAAAGTAAAAAATTTCAGCTCTTATGTTGAAATGGCTTAACTCCTTGAGGTAGGTAAGTATGGGAATAAAAGGTGTGTGTACCACCTCATTAAGTGGTGTGCAATACTCGCCTGTTCGTAGCCCCTGCTTCCATCACTCTCTGCTTTATATGTGTGAGAGAGAAATCAGGAATATACTCACCTCAGGATTGGCACCACACTTTCAGGGACTCTGAGCCATCAAACTCAGTGGGCCTAAACAGCCCAAGCATGGCAGCTGAACTCTGTGTGCCCTCCCCTCCAGTATGATAAGCTGGGGCAATTGTGTACTGCAAGCACTCTCTTCTCTCAAGCTACCTTTTTGGTTATTTCCCAGATAAGGTGGTCTCAGAGCTGTAGTTGAATGGTCTTGCTTCTTTTTCGATTCCGAAACGGCGGTGCCTTTTCCACTGCCTAAACAGTTGTAGCACGACCATCCCCAGAGACGTTGAGGCCAAAAAAATAGATATATTTTTAAAAATCACCCTTCAGGGCTTGTTGCATGGCAGCCTACCCATAATCCAGTTGACTGTACCGGATTACACTCCTTTGTTTCTCCAGTTCCCTTTCTCCTCCTGCACTTCTTCTGAATTGTTTCTGTGCCTATGCAGAATATCCTAAAGGAACACAGTTGCTGGAACTGGAGCCTTCTCTCCCCCAACTCCACCCCCCCCAAAGAAAAGCCACTAGGGGAGAGCAGAGGAAGAAGCCTGGGACTGCTTGGGAATGCCCAGCTAGTTTAGCACAGTCTGCCAATCGAGGCAAAAGCTCTAAAAGCAACCAGCAACATTCAGCAAGCCAAAGGGGCCCTCTTGTGTCTCCTCTCATTTGCCTTGTGGGAAATGTGTCCCTCTCTGAAAAGGTATCACATGGTACACAACTAAGCAGGTACACATCTTGGCAGTGATCCCCTTGGGTGGATAAGAGGTTAAAATGGGGACCAGCTTGCATTTTTACCTTGGGTGGCTACTGTCTTTTGGAATGGAGCGTGTCACCTTTGGGACCAGTTGGTTTTAACATACCAGCGCCAACATTTCTTGTTACTGAGCACAATTAGTCATAGCACTGTATGTGAGTAAGGGCTGGAAACGGTTTGTACAAGAAGCACTCCCCTTGCTGCTGGCAGCGGCGGCAGAACTAAAATTGCAGGGGCTTCTGAATGGGGACCGGCTAAGTTTGTTCCCATTTGCTATCTAGCCTGTTTGTTAGACTTTCACTTGAACCCTTTGTAGGGAACGTTTAAGCACTGAGCTGAAGTTTACTCAACCCTCGACTGTTCTGCCAAGTTGCCCCGAGACCTTTCTGAAACTGCACATTAAAAATATTTAAGTGTCCGTGGTTTCTGTCTTTCTTGCAGATGGCCAGTTTGATGCTGAAAATATTTCAGGACAAAGAGGAGGATAGCTGTAAATGAGGTTTACTTGAATCCCTGTCCGCTTGAGGGGGGGGGTGTTTCTTAAATCCTGTGTTCGGTGCTGTGCCGTCCTAGGCTTCCAAAGGGAACACACATTTTTAACTCACTCTAGTTTGCCCACAGGTGCAAAGTTTTTCTGGAGAATGGCTAGTACTACTGTGACTCTGCAAGTGGTGTTTGACTGCAGTGCTCAGCTATCCTGCTCCAATGATCAGGGATTATGAGAGTGAAGCACTGCTGTATCTATGTTACAAAAGGCTCCATTTGCCACAATTGTGGAGCACCTATATGAAACCATGAGAAGTGATCTGATGCTTTGGCAGGCAAATTGCTGATTCTACTTGGTAGCAGCAGCTGCTGAGGCTCAGATGGGAGAAATAAAAAGTTCTATACACTTTACAGAGCACTTTCAGGGAATTACTTCCTACACACATGGATGTTACCCTGTGAAATTATATGACGTACTCAGATATGCAATATAGATCACACATTCTCTGGGGATGGGGGGGGGGGCAGGTTCAGCTTTGAAGCTGCACTTTAAAACATCACAGCAACAGCTAATCCAAATTGGGGATGGACAAATTTCTAGTCCCATCTCCCTTTCACACGTTTTTACCCATAATTCTGTTCCCACCTTAATCCAGTAAATTTTGTTTCTAAACATTAAGGCCCCAAATAATGTATTTAAATGTGTTTCCTCTCCAGCTACGCATTAAATCTGTATTTTGATGCACTGCTGAAAATTGCTTCCCAACAACTGGAGAAATGTAAAATCAGTTGGGTAGGTTTGTTTCAAGTTGTAGATTAGCCAGAGGCACCTGTATTCCAAAGACAGACAATATTAGAATTGAGAGAACAGTGGTCTGACTCAGTTAAGGCAACTTCATTTATTCGTTTCATATAAATAGCTAAATGTCTCCAAAACAACGCAATAAAAAAATTTCCATACAAAGTCATTTATAATGAAGTTAGCATATTAAATATTTTATCCAGTGTAATACAGTGAGGCAGTAATGTACAGTTTTATGCAGCATATTAAAGCATTAAAAAGTTGTTTAGTTAAAAATGTACACACGTTTTAGCTCTTACACCATTCAGATAAGAACAGTGTTTTCACTTTCAATTAATTTCAAAGCAACAACTCTTTTATGCCTTCAGTAGTCAAAAATGAGCCAATATTGACCTAGTTTACATCCAGACTGAAGAATAAACCAGGCTTTTGCCAGAATCTCTCATTTTGCTAGACCTAAGAAAATGGGGCTCTGCATTTTTATATAAAACTTGTCAGTTACCTTAGAAAAGGTTTGCAACACCAACCCTTTTGCAGAAAAAAGCTCTGAGGCAAGGATGCAGGGTTCGTTAATCAAAGGAAGGGCAACTATGAGATTTTCAGTCTGTTCAAGCACAGTGGAACAGTTTGAAAGACCCAGACAACCGATGCTTAGAAAAACCTCCAAAAGTCTGTACCATGACTGCCGACACCTTTTAGTCCCATCCAAGGATTAGGTCAAGAGTTTAACCTGCCTCTGTGGAGATCAGGGCGTGTGAACCTGCGGCCCTCCAGATCCCTCCAACAACACTGAGGGCCATAGATTTGCCAGTCCAGATGTAGATTCTGGAAGTCCTGTTCTATTTGTGTGTCTGAGCACAAAAACCCAAATAAAAGAAGCAGTGATGTCACTGGAAAAATTGGGTGGTGCATGTTCACTCTCCCTTGCATGCGAAATACAGGCAGTGTGTATGTGTGTCACTACAGCTCTCGGTTGTTGTAACTTGCAAAATGCTACACTTTGAGCTGCATTTTCCAGTGGATAACTGGGTGTGGAAATCAATCCTTGAAATGATCTTCCCTTTACAATGGAAAAGGGGTAATCGGTTAAAAGGTAAGTTAGCAGCTTTGAATAAATGGAATGTGTGGTGGAACATTTTCTGCCCTGGTATTGGATATGCTGTTTGCTTTTGATGGGAGAAAGACAGAGGAGAGTCTTTGCAAATTCAAGGGCATCATTACAGTCCAAATGGTATGGTAGGAGCTGGACTAACCAGCTGGGTTGCAGTGGTCATCTGAACTGGTTGAGTGAGCTTCAATTGCCATTATTGTGCTAATGGTGATCCAAAGATCACTGCCTGCTCACCAGAGCGTTTGGATTACCAGCAGACCATTGCTGAAGCAAGTAAGACTTTGACCTTCCTTCAAATATTTCAATTTCAGCGTGGCTGCCAAAATTTTGCAAAGCCCAAATGAAGTGATCGTACCACAAGCAATGCATTAACTAAAATAGCATCCAGTATGCATTCTACCGGGATGTTTTAGCAGTACACAAGACTGTCTTTTGCAAGATGCTCCATGAATCATAAACAAACAAGGAAATAATAAACGGTGGTAATTTGCCATGAAAGGTTAAAGCGCTTAGTTAAAAAATTGCACTGGCCCAAACAAGATTGGTTCTGGCAAATTCCTGGTTTTGGTGACCTTCAAAACAGCTTTGTTTCTGGCCCCAGCAGGACCAGAATTAACCTCTTGCCTCCAAAATGAGAAGTCCTCTGGTCCAGGAATGGAAAGTTGCATTTTGCATGGGGATGAGACACAAGGAACGGGAGTATTGCACCTGGAATTAAGTTGACTTCCTTCTGCCTGCAGCCTTCTCATCAATGTCAAAGAACCATTCTTTTTCAAATGTCAATTTCAAAGAAATTGTGTCTTAAAAACCAAACATCCTTCCCATAGGAAAGACATACCAAAAAATGGAAAACCCAGCAGCGACAATTTCAAGTTCCTTCTCTTTTCAGCATCCTTTGTTAGGACAATGAATGCTGCTGTGCAACTCTCAGGAATTGTGTAGGACCTGCCAGCTTGGGCGGAGTCTTATTTCCTTCTGGATGAATTTATAACACGACTGGAGATGGGAAGAAAGAAGAGAACATTGTGATGGAGACTGGCACTCATTTGTAAGATTAAGATCATCCTAGATACACCAGAAATCTTTTGTGGAACCCATGGCAGAGACTCTTGGTGCTATGAAACCTCTCTTGGTTCTATGGTATACTTCTCTGAACGCCTGCCTGCTCTCTGAGGTAGCTCAGTTGGCAGAACAAGGGACTTAATCTGAAGGTCATGGGTTTGAGACCCAGAATCAGCAGAAATTGGACTAGATGACGCTTGTGCTCCCTTCCAACTATTCTATCATTCTAGCAATTACAAGAGAGGGCCATTGCATTTATGTTTCGCTAGTGAAACCCCCTGGGTGGCCATTTTAGGAAATAATGTTATCGATTTTCCATCAATCTAATTCGACTGTTTTATCCACCGTCACAGTCTAATTTTTGTCCTTACCTCGAGTGCTGTCAGCAGGAAGTCGTACATGCCTCCTTCATTTGTCGGGTCCATCAGATCTCTGATCAGGTGGATTTCTGCTCCTAAATGTTGTATACTGGATTGTGGAGGGGAAGGCAAGATTATTCTGTTAGAACAGTGAAGTCTTGCGGCATCTTAAAGACTTCTTAAAGCTTTCATGGGCCAGAGTCCATTTTGTCAGATTATAAAGGCACCATCCTCATTTGTACATACTGTACAGCGGTATAGATGCGGGCAGAAAGTATTAGTTAGTGAGGTCAAAGCCAACCTCGCCCCCTAAAAACAACAACAAAAAGCAGACTGTTAATTAGTTTAATGTGCCAAGGATAAAACATCCCAGCATTGGTAACCTAATTAATACCTGCAAAAAAGGGTAAAGGGACCCCTGACCATTAGGTCCAGTCGTGACCAACTGGGGTTGCAGCGCTCATCTCGCTTTACTGGCCGAGGGAGCCGGCATACAGCTTCCGGGTCATGTGGCCAGCATGACTAAGCCGCTTCTGGCAAACCAGAGCAGCGCACGGAAATGCCGTTTACCTTCCTGCCGGAGCGGTACCTATTTATCTACTTGCACTTTGACGTGCTTTCGAAATGCTAGGTTGGCAGGAGCAGGGACCGAGCAATGGGAGCTCACCCCATCGCAGGGATTCAAACCGCCGACCTTCTAATCGGCAAGTCCTAGGCTCTGCGGTTTAACCCACAGCGCCATACCTGTAGTGGAGTTCAAACCCATTATCTTGGTTTAGGCCAGGATTAAACTTCTTGACAAGTTGCTACAGTGGATGCTCGGGTTGCAAATGTGATCCGTGCGGGATGCACGTTCGCAACCCACAGCGTTCGTGGCCCGCGTCTGCGCATGCACGGGTTGCGATTCGGCGCTTCTGCGCATGCGCAAAGTGCGATTTAGCGCTTCTGCGCATGTGCGACTGCTGAAACCCGGAAGTAACCCTTTCCAGTACTTCCGAGTTTTGGCGGTCCGCAACCCAAAAAAACGCAACCTGAAGCGGCTGTAACCCGAGGCATGACTGTATTTGGTTAGGGTGACCAAAAGCACGAGGAATCCTGCGTCTTTAATAGTTGCACAGAAGTCATAATTCTAGCAGGTATATATAGCTTGCATTAACAGCCTCTCTTGGTTGCGTGTTGTCACCATAAATTCAGGGGTATAACACTTATGCCAGAGAAAACAGCTGCATTGAAGGGATTCTTGGTAAGGGTCTTTGTGTGTGTATACAGACTCCAGTCAGCAGGCCAAATCCTGAGCAACAGCAGTACTTGTGCGCCACTTGGATAGGTGGGTGGGGCCACCTTCCTGTCAATCACTTGGTGTCACCATGACATCAGGTGACCCAAGTTCAAAAGAAACTTGAGCGCAGTCTAAGTTAGCTCTGAAGTTGTTGTTTTTCCTTTCTCTCGTTCTTCCTATGAATGTGCAGCTTCAAACTGTGTTAGCACGCTTTGTAGCCTGACTTGAACTCAGTTCTCTGCGCTTTAAGCACATCTTGAAATCTGATCAACCAAAAGCCCCCTTTCAGCAGGGATCGACTGCGCACTTGCAAGCTGGGAACCCGCAAGCAGATCTCAGCGGGACTTGCCGTCAGCACTGGTTAGTGCTGAGATGGCATGCCCCGCTTTAAGCGAGAACCAGCTCCACTTGGCAGCTCTTGAAACCAATCCCAGAAGGGCTTGCATTTGCTGCCAAATTTAAAAGGTACCACATGCAAGCCCCACTTGCCAAGAAACAAATCAGGAAAATGCTTTGCGGGTACAAACCATACTTTTAAAGGAGCCTGCCCCCCAAATAATAATAATCATAATGGAAACTGTACTTTGTTAATAGTGTCAGATTAGTAGCTCTGAATGGTAAGTTACAGTTCCCAGAGTTCTTGAGGGGAGGGCTGTGTTTTAACCATGATTATTGATTATTGTAGCTCGCTCTACGCAGGGCTGCCCTTGAAGCTGATCCAGGAACTCCAGCAGGTGCAGAATAGAATCATAGAGTTGGAAGAGACCACAAGGGCCATCGAGTCCAACCCCCTGCCAAGCAGGAAACACCATCAGAGCACTCCTGACATATGGTTGTCAAGCCTCTGCTTAAAGACCTCCAAAGTAGGAGACTCCACCACACACCTTGGCAGCAAATTCCACTGTCAAACAGCTCTTACTGTCAGGAAGTTCTTCCTAATGTTTAGGTGGAATCTTCTTTCTTGTAGTTTGGATCCATTGCTCCGTGTCCACTTCTCTGGAGCAGCAGAAAACAACCTTTCTCCCTCCTCTAGGTGACATCCTTTTATATATTTGAACATGGCTATCATATCACCCCTTAACCTCCTCTTCTCCAGGCTAAACATGCCCTGCTCCCTTAGCCGTTCCTCATAAGGCATCGTTTCCAGGCCTTTGACCATTTTGGTTGAATAATTATAATAACAACAATAATTTATTATTTATACCCCGCCCCTCTGGCTGGGTTTCCCCAGCCACTCTGGGCGGCTTCCAACAAAATATTAAAATACAGTAATGCATCAAACATTAAAAGCTTCCCTAAACAGGGCTGCCTTCAGATGCCTTCTAAAAGTCTGGTAGTTGTTGTTCTCATTGACATCTGGTGGGAGGACGTTCCACAGTGTGGGTGCCACCACCGAGAAAGCCCTGTGCCTGGTTCCTTGTAATCTCACTTCTCGCAAGGAAGGAACCGCCAGAAGGCCCTCAGCGCTGAACGATGGGGGTGGAGACGCTCCTTCAGGTATACTGGACCGAGGCCATTTAGGGCTTTAAAGGTCAGCACCAACACTTTGAATTGTGCTCGGAAAGTTACTGGGAGCCAATGCAGGTCTTTCAAGACCGGTGATACGTGGTGTTGGCGGCCGCTCCCAGTCCCCAGTCTGGCTGCCGCATTCTGGATTAGTTGTGGTTTCCGGGTCACCTTCAAAGGTAGCCCCACATGGAGCGCATTGCAGTAGTCCAAGCGGGAAATAACTAGAGCATGCACCACTCTGGCGAGACAGTCTGCAGGTAGATAGGGTCTCATCCTGCGTACCACATGGAGCTGGTAAACAGCTGCCCTGGACACAGAACTGACCTGCGCCTCCATGGACAGCTGTGAATCCAAAATGACTCCCAGGCTGCGCACCTGGTCCTTCAGGGGCACAGTTGCCCCATTCAGGACCAGGGAGTCCCCCACACCTTCCCCCCTCCTGTCCCCCCAAAACAGTACTTCTGTCTTGTCAGGATTCAACCTCAATCTGTTAGCTGCCATCCATCCTCTTGAGCTACAGGGGAGGCAATTTCAAAAGTCTATATAAGAGCTTGCACACCAATGTTCTGGGTTCCTCCCCCCTGCTTTGGGGGCGGGGGGTGAGCACCCTGTTGCAACAGATTAATAAATATCAGGCTTACTAGCTGCTTTGCTTCTCAGTGTTCTCTGGTTGGCCTCTGTTATTTTTCTCCTACCGATAGATAACCTACATAAGGACCTGGGTACCCCATAAGGGAAAAGGAATAGTTCTTTTCTTATCCCCAGCTGGGAAAAACCAGAAGAAATTTATGATGCTAAGCTCCAAAACAAACCAGCAACTAATTTGAAAATGGAACAGTTCCGGAGCTATTTACACTCCAGTCTGCAGACACGGAAATGGACCCTCCTGAGGGCCTGATCCAACCACATTGGAAAGGATGAGCAAGAAGGAGACCGGCTTCCCTTACCTTGCCCGCGTCACAACATACATCAGCAGTGGCAAGAGGTCATCCATTGGCAGGCTATATTCCTTCTCCAGAACCCGGTTCACTGTCTTCTCAATTTCCTCGTATGTCTTTTGGAGGATGTCCAGTTTTTCCCGCGGGTCAACAGTAGTGCTGCACAAAGGTGAAGACCTGGTGAGTATCAACGTAAGCCCTAAAACACTCAAACCAGAAAGCGTATGGAAATCCTTGGGTAAGCGGCCGCAAGGATACTTCTGGCTCAGAAATGGAAATCGCGGGAGCTTCCAACGCTGGAAGAATGGCGGACTAAGATGGCGGAATATGTAGAGTTAAGCAAAGCTGACGAGGAAGATCCGGAATCAGAGTGACGAACTGTTTCAAAAGGACTGGAGCAAATTCATATTCTATATGAAAGAACATTGTAAACATCTGAAAACGTTTGTAGCTTTGAGTTGAAATGTTTTGTAATTAGAATATAAGGAACTGATTTACATTTAACAAGGGGAAATATAAGAATAATAGAGAAGGTAAAACAGTGGTTACAGAAATGCTAAGAATAAAGCAAATATGTATGGAAGTCAGAAAGGGGGCGGGAGGTCGATGCTTGGACAGAGCGATGTATGAAAATTGTGATAATGACAAAACTGAAAATGTAACAAAAATTATTATTAAAAAAGAGGAAATCCTTGGGGAGGTGAGTGTGGGCTTAGTCCTCCTCGATTTGGATAGGGCCTACGATCAGGTGCCTTGGAAATCTTCACTTTCCTTTTGGTGAATGAACAAGTTGCTAGTCCCTATGGAGGAATGGGGAACTTTTGTCAACCTGCAGTCATGCTGGCCAGGCTGGAGGGCAATAGGGTTGGGGGCGGCTGAGCTAAGAGAGTCAGACCAAAGTTCATGGCCCAACTCAGCTCATAGGTAAAGGTAAAGGTAAAGGGACCCCTGACCATTAGGTCCCGTCGTGGCCGACTCTGGGGTTGCGGTGCTCATCTCGCTTTATTGGCCAAGGGAGCCGGCGTACAGCTTCCAGGTCATGTGGCCAGCATGACTAAGCCACCTCTGGCGGATCAGAGCAGCGCACAGAAACGCCGTTTACCTTCCTGCCAGAGCGGTACCTATTTATCTACTTGCACTTTGACGTGCTTTCGAACTGCTAGGTTGGCAGGAACAGGGATCGAACAACGGGAGCTCACCCTGTTGCGGGGATTCGAACAGCCAACCTTCCGATCGGCAAGTCCTAGGCTCTGTGGTTTAACCCACAGCGCCACCTGCGTCCCAACTCTGCTCATAGGAAGTTACTATTTCTCAACCGAACCCACTTCACAGGGTGGTTGTGAGAATAAGGAGGTGTGGAACCATGCAAACTGCCTCCAACACCATGGAAGGAGGAAAAAGAAAACAACTTGTTTAAAGCTGACCGAAAGTCCAGAGGTACCATTATTATCAATTTATGATGATGGGGTGGAAGGTTTGCAGGCTATGAAGGACTTGCTCACAAATTTATTGACAGCTGTACAAATTATGATAGCTAGGAAGTGGAAGGCGCAAGCAGAATACAAAATGGAAGAATGGTATAAAGAGGTGTGAGATATAGCTCTTAACGGTAAATTAACATGTGCCATTACAGTAAGACGGGGAATATGCAGGAGAAATGATTTTGAGGCCATACGGAGGGTGTTTGCAGAATGTGTGCTGTTAAAACGGAAAGGGGTCAAACCATCGCATGAGGTGTTGAAATTTTGGGGGGTTGGATAGTTGCAATGGAATGGTCTCGGTGGTGGGGCGCACATTTTTATTCTTATTCATTTATGATTATTACTTCGTCAGAGAAAGAAAGAAAATGTCAAGAAAAAGAAAGAGGAAAAAAGAAACAAATTTTTGCTGTTAAATCGGCTCCTCCCGGAAAGAGGGCACGTGTTGCGGTGAGACCTGGCAACCTAACCCTGTGTTGTGGGTGGGTACGTTTGGATAGCCACAACACCCAATTGGTAGGTCCCTTGATGCAGGGTGCAATCTGGCCAATGGGACGCAGTCCAAATGGTTCGAGGGACCTATTTATGCATGTGACCCAGAGCTTCCTCTTTCGGAGCTTGCATTCGGAACACCCGTCCACCTCTCCCTCTATTTAGGGCTTGCGCACTTGACCTTGCTATGCCGTCATGTGTCGTCTCTCGTTGGGACAGGGGCATGGCAGGAATTCCCCACTTGGCTGATTGGCGTGCCTGAGTCCAGGGGAGCATTTGGGTGGCGGAGATAGCCTGTTCCTGACTTCCCACTTATCCAGGTGTTCACCCTTGGCTGACCTATGCTGGTGCCCTGGGTCAGCGCTACCTGCAATGGTGCAGGGAACTAGTCGAACCAGAGCCTATGCAACCAGTCACTTGCTGAAATCAATAAAGTTGTGGCCTAAATTCTGCCAAAAACCAAACCAAACTTTGAGTCTTGTCTGAATTTATTTAAGGGGGAGGTTTAAAGGTCTAAACACGCAACTGTTTCTCCACTTAAAAAATTAATGGGTGGCAACTTACATCAGCTTCTGTAGACATTCAGTAGCAGAAAGAAAGCAGCGGTCTTTGACCAGTGATCGTCTCTAAAATACACACACATATATAGAATTATTGTTCTTCCTATTTATTTATTATCCACTTGCACCTGGAACCTTGTGCTTGAAAAGCAGATGTTCTGCTCCAGAACTGTGGTCCCTTCCCACACTTGGAAGTAAGGAGACTTCCTTATGCTGAGCCCAGACTATTAGTCATAGAATCATAGAATCATAGAATCATAGAATCATAGAATCATAGAGTTGGAAGAGACCACAAGGGCCATCGAGTCCAACCCCCTGCCAAGCAGGAAACACCATCAGAGCACTCCTGACATATGGTTGTCAAGCCTCTGCTTAAAGACCTCCAAAGTAGGAGACTCCACCACACTCCTTGGCAGCAAATTCCACTGTCAAACAGCTCTTACTGTCAGGAAGTTCTTCCTAATGTTTAGGTGGAATCTTCTTTCTTGTAGTTTGGATCCATTGCTCCGTGTCCGCTTCTCTGGAGCAGCAGAAAACAACCTTTCTCCCTCCTCTATGTGACATCCTTTTATATGTTTGAACATGGCTATCATATCACCCCTTAACCTCCTCTTCTCCACGCTAAACATGCCCGGCTCCCTTAGCCGTTCCTCATAAGGCATCGTTTCCAGGCCTTTGACCATTTTGGTTGCCCTCCTCTGGACACGTTCCAGTTTGTCAGTGTCCTTCTTGAATTGTGGTGCCCAGAACTGGACACAGTACTCCAGGTGAGGTCTGACCAGCGCAGTCCAGTCCATCTAGCTCAGTATTGCTTCAGACAGAATGTCTCCCTGCCCTGCCCAGAGATACCATTGAGGACTGAGCTTGGGACCTTCTACGTCAGGCATAGGCAAACTCGGTCCTCCAGATGTTTTGGGACTACAACTCCCATGATCCCTAGCTAACAGGACCAGTGGTCAGGGATTTTTTTTTTATTTTATTAAATATTTTCTTGTTTTACAGAAGTAATGTCTCTCATATTTTTTCCATGTAACATTTTTACAAATCCGTTTCATTTGTTGAGACATTAGGGGGAGAAAAAAAAGAGAAGGGGTGGAGGAAGGGAAGATGGGTGGGGGTGGGGTGGCGATGTTTCTGTTATGCTTAATGTATGTGGGGTTTGGTGTCAGCGTTGCTTGTGCTGTTCACTTGTGTTCCTTTGGTGGTGAGAGAGGTTGGGGTTGGGGTTGGCCTAGGGTGTGGTTGTTTGTTTGTGGTTGGCTGTGGTGATCTTTGTTTTTGTGTGTGAGTGGGGTGGGTGGGTGTTTTGGATCAGGTTAGCCATATTGATTTGTTAGTGGATTATTGTCATTGTCTTGTTGGGCTGTGTATGTGATAAAGGGGAGCCATACCTGGGTAAAGGTGTCTTCTTCTGTTTGTCCCCATGTCAGTTTCAGTTTATTGGTTAATTTTTCTAGTAGGGCTGTTTCCCATACTATTTGGTACCATTGGTCCATGCTTACTCCTGACAGATCTCTCCAGCGTCTGGTTATGGTGTTTCTGGCTGCTGAAAGTAGGTGGGTTATGAGTTCTTTGTGGTGTAAATGGGCATTGTTGTCTTGGAAGATGTTTAGTAGGGCCAATTCTGGGGTGGTGTCTAATACTTGCTTTGTTATTTTACATATTTCTCATATGGCTGTTGTCCAGAATAGTACCAGTGGTCAGGGATGATGGGAGTTGTAGTCTCAAAACATCTGGAGGGCTGAGTTTGTCTGTGCCTGTACTACGTGCAAAAGATGTGCATTACTAGGAAATTGGAAAGCTCCTTTTTACCACCAGACCCTCTAAGTTATCTATATTAACTGGCTGCAGCTCAAGAAACCACCGAATTGAATTCCAAATATCGCTGAATTTGTCAATAACAGCAACAATAGCAGCAGCAGCAGCAACCAGGGCTTTTTTCTAAAAAAAAATGTTTAGGGGTACTCTCATTTTCCTACTCATATTGAAAAACTGCCCATCAATGAAGCCAAACGTAGAGTCACAAAATGTTTAGGGGTATGCGTCCCCCCAGAAAACAGCACTGATGATGATGATAATAATAACAACAAAAATAATAATAAATTTATTACTTATACCCCGTCCATCTGGCCGGGTTTGCTGTTTTAGGGGTTGTTTGACAACAGAATTGACCCAGGTTCCTTCTCCCTGCTAGGCAGCTCCTTCTCCATTGAGCCACACCTGTGCTACTCAAATGAGTTATACACGAGGGATCTGTTTCTATATTTTTTCAAGGCATCCTCTCGCTGTCACCTGCAATGGTCCAATCCCACCTTACTGCGTACACGAACCAGAAGAGAACTGAGGGTGGACTTACCTGGTTACTTGTGAGCGTCAGATCTTTGAGGGGCCACAAATATCTGAAACGAGAAGAGGCCGGGGTCAAAGGGCGGAAGAGGGATTTGCATCTGGAGCAGCAAGGCTTGCTTGTGGGCTTCCCAAAGGCATTGTGGGAAACAGGATAAGAACAAAACACAAGCCTTTTGGTATGAGCCAATGGCCAATCTAGTCCCGAATCCTGTTTTCGCAGTGGCCAGCTAGATGCCTTGTGGGAAACCCTGAGCATAAGAGCATAAGAGCTCCTCTCTCGCAGTCTCCAACAACTGGGACTCAAAAGCAATGCTGATTCCAGCCACAGATGCCGATTCTTCAACATCAACTTCGTTGGACTGGTCATGTTGTGCAGATGACTGACGATCGTCTTCCAAAGCAACTACTCTATTCCCAACTTAAAAATGGAAAGCGTAATGCTGGTGGTCAACAAAAGAGGTTTAAAGACTGTCTCAAGGCAAATTTCAACACCAACAATTGGGAAGCACTGGCCTGCGAGCGCTCCAACTGAATAATAATACAGTAGTACCTTGGTTCTCAAACGCCTTGGTACTCAAACAACTTGGAACCCAAACGCTGCAAACCCGGAAGTAAGTGTTCCGGTTTGCAAACCTTTTCAGAAGCCAAACGTGCTCCGTTTTGAGTGTTGCGCTTCCGATGTGAGTGTGACGCTGAAGTCTGTCTGTTTTTGCTATTTACAGTATTTTGCGTTTTCGTTTGTGCGACTCTTTTTTTTAAAAAAAAAATTGTGACTGTGTGGAACCCAGGTCAGCTACTGATGGATTGATTGATTGGTTGACTGCAGCACATTGTGTATTGCTTTCATTTTATGGATCCATGCTCTCGTTAGATAGTAGAATTCATGTTAAATTGCTGTTTTAGGGTTTGCTTTTAAAAGTCTGGAACGGATTAATCCCTTTTGCATTATTTTCTATGGGAAAAACGCGCCTTGGTTTTGGAACGCTTTGGTTCTGGAACGGACTTCCGGAACGGATTAAGTTTGAGAACCAAGGTACCACTGTAGTGTTGTCAGAAAGGAAGAAAAACAGCTGGCCACCACACGCTTCCTCCAAGGGCACTGTTCTCTCCTTGCCAAGCAAGGTGCCACTGTAAATAATAATAATAATAATAATAATTATTATTATTATTATTATTATTATTATTATTATTATTATTATTATTATTATTATTATTATTATTATTATTATTATTTCAGTGTGTGGACAATATTGAGCTAGACTGACTGAGCAATGATATGATGGGAAAGAGCTTTAGCTCAATGGTAGAACATGTGCTTTGCATGCAGGATATAGAAAGGGAGGGAGAGAATTTCTACAGCACCCGCAACCACTCACTTTTGGACCTCCAGGAATTCAAGCAGCTTAACATCAGGAAACAGGCTCAGATCCACAATCCCTTGGCAATACAGGTCATCCTCTTTCTGGTGGTAAAGCATGTAGAGCATCGAGAGTTCTGGGTAGAAACACGGCAGGATGAGGGGCAGAACGAGGGCCGGTCCGTTGAGGTCACTGAGGCGGAGGAAGCGGAAAGGGAAGTTTGTACAAAGGGCTGCAATCCAGATTGTGGCAGCTAGACTGGTGACTGGGAGCGGATGCTGAGACCACATAACAGCGGTCTTGAAAGACCTACGTTGGCTCCCAGTACATTTCTGAGCACAATTCAAAGTACAATTTATTGTAAAGAATGCAGGGTGAGGGAGACGTGGGGAAGTCCAGTTGGTTATGAAAAAATGTTTTGGAATGTTGGATTTTTTCTTTCTTTTTTCTGTTTTCTGTTACTTCTTTCTTATATCTGACTTTATATCTGTATCTGAAAAATGTAATAAAAAATATTTTGAAAAAAAAACAAAAAAACAAAAACAAAGTGTTGGTGCTGACCTTGAAAGCCCTAAACGGCCTCGGCCCTGTATACCTGAAGGAGGGTCTTCACCCCATCGTTCTGCCCGGACACTGAGGGTCCAGCACCGAGGGTCTTCTTGGGGTTCCCTCCCTGCAAGAAGCCAAGTTACAGGGAACCAGGCAGAGGGCCTTCTCGGTAGTGGCCCCCGCCCTGTGGAACGCCCTCCCACCAGATGTCAAAGAGAACAACAGCTACCAAACTTTTAGAAGACATCTGAAGGCAGCCCTGTTTAGGGAAGCTTTTAATGTTTGATGTATTATAGTATTTTAATATTCTTTTGGAAGCTGCCCAGAGTGGCTGGGGAAACCCAGCCAGATGGGTGGGGTATAAGTAAATAATAATAATAATAATAATAATAATAATAATAATAATAATAATTATTATTATTATTATTATTATTATTATTATTATTCACAGAGGACCTTGTGCTTGGCGCTTGCTTTTCGCAAACCGGCCTTGGGAAACAGAGCAGCGTAAAAAGGATCTTTTTTTTAAAAAATGCAGAATGTTTATTTTGTAAAATTTAGACACTGCTTGATTGAAAATGAAACCTCAAATCGGATTAATGCATTCTAATCAAGTAACTGGGTCAGAATGGAGCCAACCATTGAGGGTAGGTTAGTGGGAGAGGGTCTTTTCTTGTAGGATCATAGGGGCAGGGACCTGTTTTTGATCAGAATCCCCAGTTGCTAAGCACACCGTGGGCTTTGATGGAGCTCTAGAATGAAAATAAAGTAGAATCTAAAAAGGTAAAGGACCCCTGGCAGTTAAGTCCAGTCGCGAATGACTCTGGGGTTGCGGAGCTCATCGCGCTTTACAGGCCGAGAGATCAGACGTTTGTCTGCAGACAGTTTTTCCAGGTCATGTGGCCAGCATGACTAAGCCACTTCTGACAAACCAGAGCAGCGTACGGAAACGCCGTTTACCTCCCCGCCACAGCGGTACCTGCTTATCTACTTGCACTTTAACATGTTTTCGAACTGCTAGGTGGGCAGGAGCAGGGACCGAGCAACGGGAGCTCACCCTGTCGCGGGGATTCGAACCGCCAACCTTCCAATCGGCAAGCCCAAGAGGCTCAGTGGTTTAGATAACAACGCCACCCCCGTCCCCAAAGAAGAATCTAATTGCAAATAAATAAATAAATAAATGGCAATGCACTTTAAAATAGGACTAGGATGTAATCCACAGTGCTGATAATTAATTGGGAGGGCAGGGGCTATGCCCATATTATAAGGGTTGTGGGTCAATGGTAGGGCATCCTCAATGGCATCTCCAAGTAGGGCTGCGGACGTCCTCTGTCTGAAAAACCTGGTGAGCTGCTGCCAGCCAGTGTCGACAATACTGAACTAGCTGGACCAAGGATCTGGCTCAGTGTGAAGCAGCTTCCTGCATTCAAAAGGCAAGAAAACCATCCCGTGCCACTACCTCTCCTCCATGCCTCCGGCAGACGGTTGACCTTTGACCTCCAACGCAAGACGCAGCAAGCCCCTGAATGGCAAAAACAGCAAATTAAAGTAAATTAAAGGTAAAAGGACCCCTGACCGTTAGGTCCAGTCGTGGACGACTCTGGGGTTGCGGCGCTCATCTCGCTTTACTGGCCGAGGGAGCCGGCGTACAGCTTCCGGGTCATGTGGCCAGCATGACTAAACCGCTTCTGGCAAACCAGAGCAGCGCACGGAAATGCCATTTACCTTCCCGCCGGAGTGGTACCTATTTATCTACTTGCACTTTGATGTGCTTTTGAGCTGCTAGGTTGGCAGGAGCAGGGACCGAGCAACGGGAGCTCACCCCGTCGCGGGGATTCGAACCGCCAACCTTCTGATCAGCAAGCCCTAGGCTCTGTGGTTTAACCCACAGCGCCACCCGCGTCCCTAAGGGAAATTAGGGCCACTTAAAATCAGTGGGTGCTCACAAGCTAGACAGGATCGCTTAACTCAAATGGTTCTAACGAATCTATCGGCTAGCTTCTTGCTATGTACAAGGGAATGTGCTTCGCTACTAGCTCACTAGGGTGAGCGAGGAAGGATAATATTTAATCAATATATCCTCTCCTACTATCCTCAACATTCCCACAATTAGATACCCCTGATCATCGTGAAAAACTTTAAAGACTGGTCTGGTTTGCACCCAAGAATATTGGGAATTGCAGTTCACCAGCCCGGCTCTCCCAATTTCATACTGCCACCCAAGACTCAGCAGCCATTGGCTACAGAGGATGCTCATTGGATTTGCTTCCTGTGAATTATTCTATTAAAGATTTCTTGTGCTTCTGCGAAACCCCAGGATTCCAATTCTTCCCTCTTCTTTCTGGACCCTGCTTCTATCCTCACTAAACACCAGCATTGGCTGTGATAGGAACCATTATCACTCCATCTAAACGGCAACCATGTTCCAGGGGCCCATAGTTACATATCTGCATATACAGAAGCCCTGGGGGGTTTGGATTTCACTAGAACATCCTTCAAATGAATCCCCTGGCAAAATTTGCCACACGCTCAGCTCCTGCTCCGTGACTGCAGTCGTGGGATCGTTGTCTATCACATGATGGTGTATGTTTTCATTCCACAGAGTGGAAAGTGACGGAGACAGGATGTTTGTGTTACTGTGTTCCGTGAAGTGGGACTCTTGTCCTTTGTTCTTTCTCTTTGCTGTCTGATGCTAGAGAGAGAGGGAGCCATGTTGCAGTGCTCTGTGTGTGTTTATATGTAAATAAAGTAGATTAGCCAAAATGCTGAGTTGCTGAGGTCTGTCACGCAAGCTGTGAAGACTCTGCGGATCCCTAAGTGTGCCAATGTCTGTTGGCATCGGTCGCTGTGATGTTCGGGCTGAAGAAAGCTTTTGAAGCTCCTGAACGATCGACCAGGAGGGAGAGAGCATGCCAGTTGGGCATGTGTCTCTGCCAGGGTCCTACTCAAGTGTAGGATGAGCTCCTGACAAAGGTCACCTGCAAGGTGGATCCTCTTTGAGTTTCTCGGAGCAAAAACGAGGGGCGCCGCAGCGTGCAGATACGTACTGGTAGAATTCCCAAATCTTCTTTGCGTAATGCTTGACCTCCTCTTGCGCCATGCTGAGAAGATGCTTGTTTGCTCCGATTCCAGAGTAGCTGGCTTGGAACGCCAACGTCAGAGCCTTCAGGAATTTCCCCAGCGGGTGCAGAGAAGATTGCAGAGCCTGCAAAAGCGACGGGAAAACATAGCCTCTTCAGACTGAAGGCAAGACTCAGCTATTGGGAATTGATTTACAGTGGTACCTCTAGTTGCGAACGGGATCCGTTCCGGAGCCCCGTTCGCAACATGAGCAGAATGCAACCCGCGTCTGCACGACTGCGGGTCATGATTCACCGCTTCTGCGCATGACGTCATTTTGAGCATCTGTGCATGCGCGAGCGGCGAAACCCGGAAGTAACCCTTTCTGGTACTTCCGGGTCGCTGCGGGACGCAACCTGAAAAGACGTAACCTGAACCAAACGTAACAAGAGGTATGACTGTACAATGAAATGAAAAACATGTTTAAGACAACGTTTGTTAAAAAAACAACAACCAGAAGCCTTTTTGTTAGGTATTACAGGACAGGACTTGCCAAAAGACTGGAAGAAGTTTTTCATGCACGCTACAACAGCGGCTAGGATCCTGCTAGCCCAAAAATGGAAAGATGAAAAGACACGAAAGAAGAGTGGCAAGCAAAACGTATGGAATATACCAAAATGGAGAAGCTTATTGGTAAACTTACAGATAAGGAAAACAGAGACTTTAAGAAAGATTGGGAACCGTTTATGTTGTACATAGAAAAATATTGTAAAGAAGTGGACTCAGTAGCAGGGTTTGAGCAAACACAATTAAGAAAACAAGTGTGAAAGTTAAGGAGCGATAACTGGGAAAATAAAGTGTAAGAGGTCATTTGGAAAGATTTGGTATAAAAATGGTAAGAATATAAGAACATTTAGTTAAAAGATTTCAGAATTAAGGTAAAATAAAATAAGCAGAAGAAGCAAATATTTAAAGAACCAGAAGAGGAAGTTGAGAGAGGTCAAGGGTGGGGGATATTAAGATTAATATATATCTTCTTGTGTTGATGATGATTATGTTGAATCTAAAATTGTAAAACCAATTAAAGAAAAAAGATTCAAGGCTAGGTTGGCAGGAACTGGGACCAAACAAGGGGAGCTCACCCCGTCGCGGGGATTTGAACCGCCGACCTTCCAATCGGTTTAGACCACAGCGCCACCCGCATCCCCAATATTGACATAGGCATAATACAAGTTAATTTGGGGGCTAAACTAAATTTGGGGGTGCTGGGCAGATCTTTGCACCCCAGGAGCACATCTGCTAAAGACGGCCCTGCTTGGCGTTATCAGGATCACACTCTAACCAACAGAGCTATTATGCAAACAGCGTGGAACAATTTACCTGGTGCAGGTAATCTTGCAGGTCATCCTTCTCCTGGTGTTCAATGAGTTCCTCAAGATAGTCAACTTTCTTGGGAGCCTCTTCAGTCCCTCTGAGAGGACAAAGATTAACAGAGTACAGTAGTCCATCACCACTCAAAACGTCTCCTAAGACGATTTGCCTCCCATTTTTTATTCTTGTCCAGGCAGAATGATGGGGGTGGAGATGTTCCTTCAGGTTCTGCCTGGACACTGAGGTCCAGCTCTGAGGGCCTTCTGGCGGTTCCCTCCCTGCGAGAAGTGAGGTTACAGGGAACCAGGCAGAGGGCCTTCTCGGTGGTGGCACCCGCCCTGTGGAACGCCCTCCCACCAGATGTCAAAGAGAAGAACAGCTACCAGACTTTTAGAAGACATCTGAGGGCAGCCCTCTTCAGGGAAGTTTTAAATGTTTAACAGACTACTGTATTTTAATATTTTGTTGGAAGCCGCCCAGAGTAGCTGGGGAAACCCAGCCAGATGGGTAGGGTATAAATAAATTATTATTATTATTATTATTATTATTATTATTATTATTATTATTATTATTATTATTATACTGGGCTGAGGCCATTTAGGGCTTGAAAGGTCAGCACCAACACTTTGAATTGTGCTCGGAAACGAACTGGGAGCCACTGTAGGTCTGGACCGGAGTTATATGGTCTCGGCTCCCATTTCAAATGTGACCTGAGTTCAGATTTCGCCCCAAGCCCTTCTCCTCACCTGTGGCAGAAGAGATACTCTTGGGATTTCCTCAGCTCTTTGCTCGTCTGAACGTGGAAGCCCATGAAAGCCTCCTCTGTTTCCCCTTGACCGCCTGAGCGGATGAACTCCAGGAAGGGACTGTAGAGGCCTTCCCATCGTTTCTCTACCGGGAATACTTCCTGACCCAGCTGTCTGAACAAGGAGAGAAAAGTTTCTCAGATGAGGTCTCCAAGAATCACAGAGTGGGAAGGGACACCGAGGGTCATCTAGTCCAACCCCCCGTGTCACCGAGTTAAAAACAAAAGAGGAATGCAAATGGGTAAAATTGATGGCAACTGCAGCCAGACAGGCTATAGCGAGTGACTGGGAAAATGCAGAAGAGTTAAGGGTGAACCAATGGAGGGAAAAACTGAATAATATTATAATTTTAGAATACCTAACTGTGCAGATACATAGAATGAAAGGGTTTAAGGTCAGTGAGAAAGAGGAGGATTGGTTTGAGAAGCTACTGAATTATTTGAACAATTTGGAGTAATTAAAATGTTAAAAGTTAAATAAACCTTGTGGAAGGAGGAGTGTAAATGTATATAGAAGCGTACATATGGTTGATTTGAAAATGTTATTATTGAATAATATTGAATATGTATATTATTGAATATTGTATTATTGAATATGTATCAGCTGCCAGGGGGCGGGGTTTCACTGTGTTTTGGTGGTTGGTAAAAAATAAAAAAATAATATATATATATATATTTAAAATCTAGTCCACCCCCCTGCTATGCATTCAAATTCACACAACCCCTGCCTTCCCGTCCCTTGATGGCTGCAGAGTAATGGAGGCAGCATCCCTGAGTGAAGAGGAAGTGTGGTACAGTGGTTAGAGTAGCCTCTCTCAGATGTTCTTGAGCTACATCCCTGACCACTAGCCAAGCTGGCTGGAGGGGGGGGGTGATAGGAGTTGTAGTCCAACGGCATCGTAGGTGGAGAAAGGCTGGATTAGGGACCTGGGAGACTCGGGTTCGAGTCTCCACCTTGGGCCAGTCACTGCCTTCTCCCTGCCTCCCTCTCAGGGTTGCTGTTGCCGTGGGGATTGAATGAGGAGGGAAAGGGTCGTGTGTGCCATTTTAAGCTCCTTTGCGGGGGGAGAGAAAAGTGTAGTGTAAGTGCAAGAAATACCGTATTTTTCGCTCTATAGGACACACTTTTTCCCCTCCAAAAATTAAGGGGAAATGTGTGTGCGTCCCATGGAGCGAATGCAGGCTCCTTAGCTTCAGTGGTAGCAACGCGATGCCTGGAGAGCTAGAGGGGTCGGTGCACACTGACCCCTCTCGCTCTCCAGGCTTCAGGGATAGTCGCCTGAAGCCTTCGGAGCGCAGCGCGAGTTCCCGCTGCGTTCTGGAGGCTTCAGGTTCCTTTTGCTGAAGCCAGGAGAGTGTGGTCTTTGAGGCTGGCAGTGGGGGAAAGCAGCGCTCCCCCCCACTGCCAGCCCCACAAGCTCGGGGGGCAGCAGGAAGGCGCCGCGTCCTGGTCTTTGCAATAGCAGGGAGAAGGTCTGGGAGAAGCTCACAGGCTGCGCACAGCCTGTCCGCTGCTCCCAGAGCTGGGTGGGGGAGAAATCATATTTTTTTCCTTGATTTCCCCCTCTGAAAACTAGGTGACCCTATGGTCAGGTGTGCCCTATGGAGCAAAAAATACAGTAAATTAAGATCAAATCGCCACAAATGATCCTTCACCCCAGGCAACGCTTCTCCAGCCCCACGTTAAGTTGTCTTCTTTTAATTATATTTATTCCTCGCCTTCCCTCTGTAGAGCTCAAGGTGGCAGCAAAAGCACAAACGTGTTTGTATGGTGGTAAAACAAGAAATAATTGTAATAACCATGGTTCCCACTCGCCTCCATTTTCACCCTCACAAAAACAACCTTGTGAGGGAGGTTAGGCTAAGAGGGAACGGCTGGCCAAGATCTGCTGCAATTCCTGTGTGGAAGGGGGTTGAACTGGATGATGATGATGATGATGATGATGATGATAATAATAATAATAATAATAATAATAATAATAATAATAATAATAATAATTTATTCATATCCTGCCCTCCCCAGCCAAAGCTGGGCTCAGAGCGGCTAACAACAGTAGCAACCCTTGAGGTTCGCTCCTGACTCAACAAGCCTATGAAATGTAGGCAGAAAGTTGCCCCCGCTTTAGGCCAAAGCACTGGTACTTAAGAGGTTAACCAAGCTCTCTTTTTATTAATCGATCTGTCTATATAATTTTTATTAAATTTTCTGCCTGCGATTCAAAGTCTGGGGCTGCTCTAGCAAAATAATCAAAATATAATTTTTATTACATTTTCTGTTTTACAACTTAGAATATTCATTTACACAACCTTAAAATATCAGTCACTTCCCTTCTTCCCTTTCCGTGGTTCGTTTTACATATCATAAATCCCTGCAGATTTTACATAAACGAAACCATTCTGTATTCCATTATTACTTCCATCAAAATGTATTTACACTGTTGAATTTATCTGATAAAATAAATAGAATAGAAATAGATAGAAACAAAGGGGTTTCCAGCTGTAATGCTTTAGGAGATACGAAAAGAAAAGGTTTACAAATGGGTAAAAGCTTAATGGTAAGGATTTGCTGAACTAACGAATTGAAGTGGAATACAAAGAAGGGAGGTATGAGGAGGTCTGGGGAAATAAGTGTAAGGAAGATATGTTATGGGAAACTATTTGGGTTTTTTTAAAACTGTTTTTATGTTGTATTTTGTATTTTGTTTCTTTTTATTTTTCATTTTCACTGTTATATTTTTTTAAAAAACTTTAATAAATATCTTTGAATTTATCTGAAGGCTGCCAACATTTTCAAGTGTACACAATTCCCCCCATATAGTCAATAAACATTTTCCAATCTCCTTTAAATGAATGTTCCCTCTTGTTCTCTTATTCTATAAGTTAGGTCTGCAAGCTGCGCATATTCCATCAATTTAAGTTGCCATTCTTCTTTGCTTGGGACCTCGATTGTTTTCCATTTTTGGCCTCGGGCCGCCGTAGTGGCATACATAAATAACCCTTTTTGACACCTGGGAATTTCCATCTGAATTATCCCCCACCCACCCAAGAACTCTGGCTTTTTGGGGAAAGGTGCTTTTAAACATTATTTTCATTTCATTATAAATTATTTTCTGGCCCACGTAGGACCAGTCTGGATAGTTAGCCTTGGTGAAGACTTGACCTTTTCATCCCCAAAAAAGTTTTGGAGTTTCTGCTGAAATGAGGCTGCATTTTAATGTTGTATTTTAATCTTGTTTTTTAAGTTGTATTTCAATCAATTGTTTTATATCTGGTGTCAGCCGCCCTGAGCCGGGTCTTGGCTGGGGAGGGCGGGGTATAAATAAAATTATTTACAGTGCTACCTCAGGTTAAGTACTTAATTCGTTCCGGAGGTCCGTACTTAACCTGAAACTGTTCTTAACCTGAAGCACCACTTTAGCTAATGGGGCCTCCTGCTGCTGCCGCGCCACCGGAGCACAATTTCTGTTCTCATCCTGAAGCAAAGTTCTTAACCTGAAGCACTATTTCTGGGTTAGCGGAGTCTGTAACCTGAAGCATATGTAACCTGAAGCGTATGTAACCTGAGGTACCACATTATTATTATTTTTATTATTTTTATTATATTATTATTATTATTATTATTATTATTATTATTATTATTATTATTTCTATTTCTTCCCAATACTCCTTTACCCTTTTACAAGTCGACCACATATGAAAGGACCACATATGAAAGGACACTGACAAACTGGAACGTGTCCAGAGGAGGGCAACCAAAATGGTCAAAGGCCTGGAAACGATGCCTTATGAGGAACGGCTAAGGGAGCTGGGCATGTTTAGCCTGGAGAAGAGGAGGTTCAGGGGTGATATGGTAGCCATGTTCAAATATATAAAAGGATGTCAAATAGAGGAGGGAGAAAGGTTGTTTTCTGCTGCTCCAGAGAAGCGGATACGGAGCAATGGATCCAAACTACAAGAAAGAAGATTCCACCTAAACATTAGGAAGAACTTCCTGACAGTAAGAGCTATTCGACCGTGGAATTTGCTGCCAAGGAGTGTGGTGGAGTCTCCTACTTTGGAGGTCTTTAAGCAGAGGCTTGACAACCATATGTCAGGAGTGCTCTGATGGTGTTTCCTGCTTGGCAGGGGGTTGGACTTGATGGCCATTGTGGTCTCTTCCAACTCTATGATTCTATGATTCTATGAAAGAACTTTCTTTCAGAGGTAAACCACGCTCTCGACTCCCACTTACAGTTTCTCTGCGGTGTCATCCTGTTCGCCAGACGTGTCCAGGATTCCTTGAGTCTGCAGCCCATGGGTCGATTTGCTGCTGAACGTCCCCTCCAGAGTGAATCCGTTTGGGAAGGTCAGCTTGCCCTGAAAACCATCCCCAAAAGCCAGAGTTAATTTTTCATTCATTCAAAACCATTCATACCCTGGATTGTATAGCGGCAGCAGAATTTCGGGGAGCCTGGCATCACTGACAAGGAACAGGTAGGTTAACCGACGGATGGCATTTCCTCTGGCAAATTCAGATTCCTGCTTTGCGGGGGGAATGGGAAATCATCCCTATTGGGCCATGGTACACACAACTCCGGGACGTGGCTGGCGCTGTGGGTTAAATCACAGAGCCTAGGACTTGCCGATCAGAAGGTTGGCGGTTCGAATCCCTGCGACGGGGTGAGCTCCTGTTGCTCGGTCCCTGCTCCTGCCAACCTAGCAGTTCGAAAGCACACCAGAGTGCAAGTAGATAAATAGGTACTACTCCGGCGGGAAGGTAAACGGCGTTTCCGTGCGCTGCTCTGGTTTGCCAGAAGCGGCTTAGTCATGCTGGCCACATGACCCGGAAGCTGTACGCCGGATCGCTCGGCAAATAAAGTGAGATGAGCGCTGCAACCCCAGAGTCGGTCACAACTGGACCTAATGGTCAGGGGTCCCTTTACCTTTACCTTTACACGCAACTCCAAATATTCATTAGTGCCCCCACTGTTCTCCAGGCAGAGTAAGTCCAAGAGCAGGGGTTGTCAAGAGCTTGTCCTACACTCGAGTAGGACCCTGGCAGAGACACATGCCCAACTGGCATGTTCTCTCCCTCCTGGTCGTTCGTTCGGGAGCTTCAAAAGCTTTCTTCAGCCCGAACATCACAGCGACCGATGCCAACCGACACCGGCGCACTTAGGGATTTGCAGAGTCTTCGCAGTTGCGTAACAGACCTCAGCAACTCAGCATTTTGGCTAATCTACTTTATTTACATATAAACACACACGGAGCACTGAAACATGGCTCCCTCTCTCTCTAGCATCAGACAGCAAAGAGAGAAAGAACAAAGGACAATAGTCCCACTTCACGGATCACAGTAACACAAACATCCCGTCTCTGTCACTTCTCACTCTGTGCAGTCAAAACATACACCGTCATGTGATAGACAACAATCCCATGACTGCAATCATGGAGCAGGAATTCTAACAGGGGTCAGCAATTTTTTCAGCAGGGGGCCGGTCCACTGTCCCTCAGACCTTGTTGGGGGCCGGACTATATTTTCTTTGGGGGGGGATGAATGAATTCCTATGCCCCACAATTAACCCAGAGATGCATTTTAAAGAAAAGGACACATTCTAATCATGTAAAAGCACGCTGATTCCCGGACCATCCGTGGGCCGGATTTAGAAGGCAATTGGGCCGGATCCAGCCCTCGGGCCTTAGTTTGCCTACCCATGTCCAAGAGCAGTTCCTCCCGTGAAGCTTACATACCCCATGGAAGTGACACAGCAGCAAAGGGGAAAAGGTTGAGGAGGGAAAAGGAAAACGAAGTAAACACGAAGTTCTTCATGTTACGAGGTTCTCATGATGACCAGAGAGCAGTGCCGGATTTACGTACAAGCTAAACAAAGTATAGCTTAGGGCCCCACTCTCTAAGCTGGATGTACATTTCCAAAATATAAGATAAAAAACAAATAAAATGGCTCTAGATACCTATGAGGTCCATCAATTACCATATAGCATATATTCAGCACAAAAAAACAGCAACAATTTGTTGTTGACAAAGGACAGCTGGACATCGAAAGGACTCCATTACCTTCAGTAGCAGAGGGCCACATCAAATCTAAATCCGGCCCTGCCAGCATCTTAAAAGCATGGCTTTAGGAATATTTTCCAAACAGCACACTCTTTCCCGACCCAAATGTGGTCAAGTCAAGCCCAGTTCGCAGCTTTTTAAGCCCAGAGCAATCGAAAAGCCGAGCCCACAACTCACTTTGCCGACAAAAGTCAAGTCTCTGGTGAAGTTTCCCACAAAGATTGAGTCGTCTTCCAGGAGGAGCGTCCCAGGTCCCTGCAGATCGTAGGAGAGAAGGGGAGATAAATTAGCAAAACATGCCTCCTAACTGAGCCTACTTAAAAAAGGAAGGTGGAATTATGAAACCCATCTAACATTGTGCAAACTTGACTAACTCAAATGACTTTTTATTTTGCAGAAGTTATTCTGATGGAACTCTTGAGTCCAGGGAATCCTCCGCCTCTGCAAGCGTCTATCTGCACTCATACGGGCTAGAAACTTTTCTTCCCTTTTAAAAATAAAAAGTAGGAAGAAAAGTTAGGTTCTGCTGGGTCAAATTTCTCCTAGGTCCTTCTCTCACAGCCTACATCCTTGCAATATGATACTGGACTGCCTTGCAGGGATGTTTGTAAGACTTGCTTTGGCACAGCACTTGAGTAAATTGGCAAAGATCAAACTCAAATACAGTGGTACCTCGGGTTAAGAATCTAATTCGTTCCAGAGGTCCGTTCTTAACCAGAAACTGTTCTTAACCTGAAGCACCACTTTAGCTAATGGGGCCTCCCACTGCCGCCGCACAATTTCTGTTCTCATCCTGAAGCAACCCGAGGTACTATTTCTGGGTTAGCAGAGTCTGTAACCTGAAGTGTCTGTAACCTGAGGTACCACTGTAAGTATAGGAAATGTAAAGAAGGTTCTTTTTATCATACGTGGTGGTCTTGTAGTAAGGTTAAAGCTTGCTGGAAAATGATATATAATGAATTGGAAAATGTGTTTAAATTAACATTTGTAAAAAAAAAACCCCAGAAGCTTTCCTTTTGGGAATTATAGGGACAGAACCACCCAAACTGTATAGAAATTTATTCATGTGTGGGACCACAGCGGCAAAAATGGAAAGAAGAAGTCCTAGTGAAAGAAGAATGGATACAAAAACTTATGGAATATGCAGAAATGGCAAAACTTACCAGAAAAATAAGAAATCAAGATAACAAACTTTTTTTTATAAAAGAATGGAATATTTACAAATAAACTATAAACAGATAAGAACATTGGCAGGATTATTGTAATAACCTGCAGTTTTATAAAAGAGTATATATTTAAAGTGGATGAATATATGAGCAAATTAAGCTAATTTGGATATGCAGAAACTATGAAAAATAAATTTAAGGAACCGCAGAAACAGGGGGAAGGAAGTCGAGTTTTGAAATGTCAAAATGACTGTAAAATTATCGAAATGTATAAAATTGAAAATCATTTTTTTTTTTTTTTAAAGAAACCACTTGGTGAAGGCTACCTGACAAGCCTGCATGAGAGTTCAAACATTTTATTTCCCGGTGATCCTTACCACCATTTTATCCATGTGGAAAGTTCTCTGATAGCAGACGCCCGACTGCATGAGCACAAGCCCTGGTCCATGCCTCTGGTCTTCCTGCCACATCCCAATGTACCTCTCCCCTCTGAAATAGAACGAGAGGAATCACAGAATTGTAGAGTCGGGATATGCCACTGCCATAATATCAGGATGAAAGCCAAATAAATCATTCCGACCATATTCTCTTTCTGCAAACCTCATTACAGTGGTACCTTGGTTCCCAAACTTAGTCCGTTCCAAAACCAAAGCGTTCTAAAACCAAGGCGTGCTTTCCCATAGAAAGTAATGCAAAAGGGATTAATCCGTTCCAGACTTTTGAAAACAACCCCTAAAACAGCAACTTAACATGAATTTTACTCTCTAACGGGACCACTGATCCATAAAATGAAAGCAATAAACAATGTACTGCAGTCACACAATCAATCCACGAAAACAAAAAACAAAAGCAAAAACACAAAATAAATAGCAAAAACAGACAGACCTCAGCGTAACACTCAAAACAATGAAAATACTCAATACTCAATGTACTGTACTATAAAATAAATAAGACAGCATTGTAGATGATAAAAAAATTTAAAAAAAATTCTTACGTGCACCGATGATCAGTGGCGTAGCGTGGGTTGTCAGCACCCGGGGCAAGGCAAGTAATTTGCGCCCCCTAACCCATGGATTTGCGCCCCCTAACCCTAACCCCCAGATGTTGCGCCCGGTGCGGCCGGCCCCCCCTGCACCCCCCACGCTACGCCACTGCCGATGATAGTCATTGTTTGGATGGGGGGCTGATTTCTTCAGTCACACAAGCAATCAGTCAATCAGTAGCTGAACTGGGTTCCACACAGTCACAAAAACAAGTCACGAAAACGAAGTCACAAGCCACAGTCACAAAAACGAAGACACAAGGCACAGTGACACGTCAGTCCCATAAAACGAAGAACAAGTCACAGTCAAAAAAATGAAAAAGCTGCACAAACAAAAACGCAAAAAATAAAATAAAATGCAAAAACTAAAGCTCCAAATATCACCTCTGCGTTGCGTGGGTGCAGCCGACAGTCTCAACATAAAGCCTCTGATTAGCAGCGAGGGACTCAATTTAAAAACGGAACACACTCAACAGAAAGCGGAACATGTTCCGCTTCCAAGGCAGGCATAGGGCAAACTCCAGCCCTCCAGATGTTTTGGAACTACAATTCCCATCATTCCTAGCTAACAGGACCAATGGTCAGGGATGATGGGAATTGTAGTCCCAAACATCTGGAGGGCCGGGGTTTGTCCATGCCTGTTCCAAGGCAAAGTTCACAAACCAGAACACCTACTTCCGGGTTTGCAGCGTTCTATTTCAAAGTTGTTCACAAACATAAGCTGTTCTGAAACCAAGGTACCACTGTACAGTGGGCGGCTTAAAGAAAAAGGCTCCAAATTAATGGGTGACTTACCTCTCTTTGTCGTCCCAGACGCCATAGCCGTGTTTCTTGTCATTTTCCCAGTGCCCGGAGTACTTGAACGGCTGCTCAGCGTCCGAAGCGTTCTCCAAGATGCCAAACCCTTGGCGTACGTTGTCCTTGAAATACCCTTTGTAGACCATCTCGTCGCCATACCTGGGAAAAATGCGCGCAACATCTATTTTGGATGCTATTTGGCAACTTTGGAACTCCCCGCCAGTTGATTCTAGAGTTGTAACTGCTTCTGGTGCCTGCTAAAAGCTTAAGCAAGCCTACCCAGACATTTAAATGGGACATGGATTTAAATACGTAAATTTCAATTCATAGTGTGCATTTTTGAAACTGCTGGTTCTATTTTGAAAAATTGGGAGGGGGTCAACTCGTTCTTAACGTTTGATTCCACTGAGAATTTGCACATATAGTTTCTATAAGATGCTTAAGGATTGTGATGATTATGCAGTATAAAATCATGGAATTGTAAAGTTGGAAACAGCCTATCCACTTGCAGGTGTGAGCATGGAGCCTATCCACTTGCAGGTGTCAGCATGGAGAAGGTGGAAACAACCTCTCTTGCAAGGCTTAAAAAAGGCAAAGGGTAAAGGGACCCCTGACCATTAGGTCCAGTCGTGGCCAACTCTGGGGTTGTGGCACTCATCTCGCTTTATTGGCCGAGGGAGCCGGCGTACAGCTTCCGGGTCATGTGGCCAGCATGACTAAACCGCTTCTGGCGAACCAGAGCAGCGCATGGAAACGCCGTTTACCTTCCCGCCGGAGCATTACCTATTTATCTACTTTGACGTGCTTTCGAACTGCTAGGTTGGCAGGAGCAGGGACCGAGCGACAGGAGCTCACCCCGTCAAGGGGATTCGAACCGCCGACCTTCTGATCGGCAAGTCCTAGGCTCTGTGGTTTAACCCACAGCACCACCCGTGAACCCCATAACCTTTGCAAGGCTTACTCACTCGCAAATCCCATAACCGCTCATCTTGCCTTCTCGCCAGTGACACTTGTAGCAGTCATAGCGGTCCTCGGAGGCGCGAGGGATGAGGCAGATGCCAAACCTGCAGCCAGGAACAAGATGATCATAGAACCACAGAACGGTGGGGCCGGAAGGGACCCCCAATGCTCATCTAGTCTAACCCCCCTACAATACAGGAATGACAGCTCAAGAACCCCTGAGATATTTCCATCCGACCTCTATTTTAAAACCTCGAAGGAAGGAGAGTCCACCATCTTTCAAAGGAGACCGTTCCACCACTGAACAGCTCTCACCCTCAGAAAAGTTCTTCCTGATATTTAGTTGGAATCCGGGTGGATAAAAATCAAAGATTTTTTTAAATTTTAATTAGATTTCTTTGATTTAAATCGGATTTTTAAAACAAAATGCTTTTGGAGGAAAAATCTTTCTAAAGATAGTTTTCTATTTATGTTACATTATAGTCCAAAGGCTATTCATCAAGAAATAAGGATTTCTTTTAAGTTTTTCATGTGTGCTACAACTCAGTCTAAGTTTTGTTTTAAAATTGTTTTACCACATTGGTTAACAAACATATACATATGCTATAACGTTATTGTTTTAGTTAAATAAATTGTTTAAATTGCTATTAAGGAAGTGATTATTTTCCTCCTTCCAATAAAGTGCAGCAGAAAAGTGGTCCAACTATAAACACCAATTTCACAATTATCTGTCTATGTATTTCTGATAGTATAACCGAATCAGTAATGTTTGATAAAACTGTAAAAAATACTCTGAAAATTATTCCAAAAATGAAACCTTCACCTGGTTGTAAATATTAAGAAGATGCCAGCAAGGTTCAACCTTTATGTAAAAAATAATGATTTAAATCATTAGTCTTACTGACTAGTGTTTTAAATCAATTTGATTTAAATCAAATCCACCCTGGTTGGAATCTCCTTTCATGTAACTTGAGGCCATTTTTTCGAGTCCTACCCTCCAGAGAAAACAAGCTCGCTCCATCCTCTATGTGACAGCCCTTTCGATATTTGAAGATGTCAATCCTATCTCCTCGCAGTCTCTCCTTTGCAGGGCAAGCAAACCAGATGGCCCTCAACTGTTCTGCTTAGCTTCCAGACCCTCAATAATCTTCATCTCCCTCCTCTGCAAACCTTCCAACCTCCTTCTTAAATTGTGGCACCCAGAACTGGACACAGGGCTCCAGGTGGGGTCCGACCAAGGCAGAATAGAGCAGTACCATTTACACACCATCGAGATGTGCAATTCAGGGGGGACCAAAGCTCTTCCCCTTGCACACCTGGCAGGTGAGCCCGGTAGCATCCTTACCCATGTTCCATGCCTTCCTGGAAGTCCCCGACGTAATTCCGACCATCTGGCCATGTCAGAGTCCCCCTGTAAAGAAGATAAACCCGTTATGGCCAGAGGAAAGCCAAAGTTTGACTCAGTCCAGGGAAGCAATCTCTGTGTATTGGAGCAGGGTCAGCAACTACCGGCCTGCAGGCCCAATTCCGCCCATTTAGCTGGCTTGTCCCTCTCCTCCCTTTTTTTACAAGTTAAAAGTGGAAGTGGGGATGGAAGGGAGAGAGAGAGATATGGCGGCCAAGAGGGCCAAAATGAAGCCCGGCACCCTTCCACTGCGTATGCAGGCTGCCTGTGCCGATCACGGAAATGTCCTCCTGCCTCTTTGGCCGATTTAGCAGAGCGAACACAGCGGTCAGAAGCGATTGCAGTGTGTGGGTAATAAATCAGAACACACACAAGCCGTTCTCTTATCTTCTACAGCCTTTATTTTTTTTTTTTATTAAATTTATTAAGAAAAAATGCACAGATTACAATATAGTACAAATACCACAAGTACAAACATACAGCAAAAAAGATCCATCAAAAAGGAACAATCCTCCATCAGGCTACAAAGTCGTCCCGTCAGGAGGGCAAGAAATGAAGAGGAAAAACAAAAAAAGATAAAGGTAAAAAGAGAGAAAAGTAAAATAAAAAAGAAAAAGAGAAACAAAAAAAACCACAGATACAGATACAGTTAACAGAGCTTCCGTCCAACCCGGTCTTGGAGTTACTAATACCCATGTTACCACTGCAGTTCTAATAAAACAAAAATACATCGATGATTTCAGCTATCGTCTACTGATAAATTATTTATTCCCTGGGTGTTTACGAAATAAATTAAAAATTTATTCCATTCGTCTTTAAGTTTACTTGAGTTGTGTTGTCTTATTTTTTGTGTTAGTCTCGCTAGTTCAACATATTGGTATAGCTTCAATTGCCACTCTCCTATATCAGGTAAGTCAGAGGTTTTCCATTTTTGTGCTATTTGGATCCTCGCCGCAGCCATGGCATATTGAAAAAAGGTTTGATCTATTTTCTTTACTTCCTTACCAATCAGCCCTAAGAGAAACAACTCGGGGATTTTGGGGATGTTATACTTCAAAATTTTTTTCATTTCTTCATGAATTTGCGTCCAAAATTTTTTTATTACATCACAGGTCCACCAAATATGGAAGAAGGTCCCAACCTTATCTCTACATCTCCAGCAGGTGTTATCAACAGTTTTATACATTTTTCCTAGCTTTGCTGGGGTCAAGTACCAACGGTAAACCATTTTCTCTAAATTTTCCCGCAAAGCTACGCAAGCTGTAAATTTTACTCCTTTCGTCCAAAGTATTTGCCATTTTTTATAATCTATGTTATGACCAATGTCTTTCTCCCACTTTACCATAACCCCTTTCACCCGATCTTCCTTAGTGTCCCATTCCAATAATTGTTTATACATTTTTGAAAGGGATTTATTATTACTTTCCAGGATTTCTACCTGAAACCACGATTTTTTTTCATTCATGCCCAATCTCTTATGCTCACCCCATAAGGCGTAAATCTGGTGGAAGTGGAACCAATCTTTTATTTTATCTTTCAGTACCTCATAAGGCTTCACCCTCCATCCTGTTTCTGTCTTCTCTAGAATATCCTCATACGTGCATTTTTCATCTGCCATATTTATTTTTTTTATTTTAATAATATTGGTTGGGGAGAGCCACCATGGGGTACCTTTCTCAATCCGTTTTTTATACCTCTTCCACACTTCCAATAATGGGCCTCTGATAATATGGTTAGAAAATCCTCTGTGGACCTCCCCTTTATCTTGCCACAGGTAGGCATGCCACCCGAATCTTATATTGAAACCCTCCAAATCTAAGAGGTCTGAGTTTCTGAGGGTGGCCCACTCCTTTATCCAGCAGATACAAGCTGCTTCATAATATAACCTAATATTTGGGACCGCAAATCCGCATCTTTCTCTCGAGTCTGTTAGATATTTCAACTTTACTCTGGCCCTCTTTCCCTGCCAAATAAACTTGGTCAGGGTTCTTTGCCAGTTCTTAAAGAGGGAGGTGCCTTTAATTATTGGTATATTCTGAAAGAGGAATAATAATTTCAGGAGGATGCACATCTTAATGGCTGCCATCCTCCCTGTCCAAGAGAGTTTTAATCTATGCCAGGTATCTAAGTCCTTTTTAATGTCCTGCCACACCTTACTGTAATTATCCTCCACCAAATTTATATTTTTAGGTGAGAGCCAGATTCCCAGATATTTGACTTTATTCACAGCTTTAATGCCGGTCTTTTCTTCCAAATGAGTTTTCTCCTGCTCAGTCATGTTTTTTGTTAGGACTTTTGTTTTCTTCCTATTTAATCTGAAACCGGACAGCCTACCAAAGTCTTCCAAGAGTTCAACCACTCTGCTTGCACTATCCACTGGGTTCTCCACAGACAGAACCAGGTCATCAGCATAGGCTTTAAGCTTAAATTCTTTACTCCCAATTTTTATCCCCCTCACATTCACTGCCTCCCTTATTCTATTTGCAATAACTTCTAAAACCATTATAAATAACAGGGGGGACAGAGGGCAGCCCTGCCTTGTACCCCTCTTAATCTTAAATGGTTTTGTCAGGTTATCATTTATGATCAGCCTGGCCTGTTGTTCTGAGTATATTGCCCTGATGCCTTTCAGGTAGGGGCCTTCAATGCCTGCCTTTCCCAGGCATTGTAATAGGAATTCCCATGAAACATTATCGAAAGCCTTTTCGGCGTCTATAAAAATTAGTGCAGCCGGAACATCTATTCTCATATCTAGGTATTCAATGATATTTAATACGTGGCGGACATTTTCTTTCTGATGTCTGTTTGGTAGAAAGCCCACTTGGTCTTTATGTATATGCTTCGTTAAGAGCTTCTTAAGTCTGCTGGCCATAATATCAGCAAAGATCTTATAATCGTTGTTAAGCAAAGAAATTGGCCTGTAATTTTTTATATCTGTTTTTTCTTTTTCTGTTTTGGGGATCAGAGTTATGTAAGCCTCCTTCCACGAGGCCGGGATCTTCCCCCCCTGAAAGATATTATTAATCACGTCTTTTAGGACCGGGGCTAGATGTTCTTCTAATGTTTTATAATATTTTGCGGACAGACCGTCCGGCCCGGGGGCTTTCCCGGTCTTCATTCTACTAATGGCCTCTTTGATCTCATTTACTGTGATCTCCTTATTCAGTTGTATTCTATCCTCTTCTGATATGTATTTCTTTTCATTTTGTTCTAAATAATTCTTGATCTCTACACTGTTTTCCCCTCCTTTTTCATATAGCTTCCCAAAGAATTGAGTAAACCTATTTTCTATTTCCTCTGGATCTTCTATGATGTTATCCTCCAGTATTATTTTGTTTATCATGTTTTGTTTCTTTCTTTTTCTTAACTGCCAGGCGAGTAACTTCCCCATTTTATTTGCCGACTCAAAATACCTTTGCTTTGTAAATTTAATTTTCCACTCTATCTCTTGATTTAATATCGCTGAGTATTGAGACTGTAACACCTTAGAGGCTCGGTTAGCAGCTTCATCTGTTGGGTTTTTAATTAATTTTTTCTCATAATTTCTCAATTGAGAGAGAATCTCCTCTTTCTTACACTCCCTCACCTTTCTCCTATAATTATTTTGTTGTATTAAGAGACCCCTCAGGACCGCCTTACTGGCGTCCCAGACTACATCTATGGGGGTTTCTTTGTTCAAATTTAAATTTAAGTATTCTTTTAGGGTGCCTTTAATTCTCTCCCTCACCTCTTCACTGTCAAATAAATTCTCGCACATCCTCCATCTGTATTGTCCCTTCACTTCACTTTTTATTTCCATATCTAGAGCACAATGATCTGATAATGTCCTAGGGTGAATTTCACAATTCTTAACTCTCATGGAGATTGCTCTTGTCACCCAGATCTGATCTATTCTACCCCAGCTCTGATGGGGTTCGGAATAATGAGTAAACTGTTTAGAGGTGGGGTTTTGGTGTCTCCAAATATCAATTAGATCTAAGTTTTCTTCCATATCCCTAAATGATTTCGGCAATTTACCCCTGTTCAGTTTTCCCTTCTCTGTACTCCTATCCAAATCCGGCGCTGGGACGCCATTCATATCCCCGAGCAAGATTAATTTTCGGTTATCCAGTTCTAATAACATGCTTTCAAGTTTCTCAAAAAACTCCCCTCTGTTTGTGTTCGGAGCGTATATCGTTACGACATTAATTTTTCCCCCCCGGAAATTTAGTTGAATTCCTAAAATTCTTCCTTCCTCATCCTTGCAAATCAGAGTCGGTTCCCATTTTTCTTTAGCATATATTACTACTCCTCTTTTTTTCCCAACATCGGAGTTAATAAAATCTACCCCTAGTTTTTTATTCGCCAAGATATGTTTGTGTTTTTTAGCAATATGAGTTTCCTGAAAGCAGATTACATCATATCTCTTATTTTTTAAGGCTTTCTCAATTTTATTCCTTTTAATTTTCTCATTCAACCCATTTACATTCCAAGATAAAAATTTCAATGAGTGTGTAATGCTTTACCTTTTATCTGCTTCTAAACCTTTAACCGTATTCAACAACTATAGTCTCTCTCCCCTGTTTCCTGAGGGCTCCCCCTCTTCTGCAATCTCCGCTCCCACTGCGGTCTCCTCATCCTCTTCATCTGACTCCACCACCTCCCCCTCTGCGCTCCTCTCCTCCTCGTGTATGTTTCTTATCTCTCCATCCTCTTTTTCCAACCTGTTCCTTAGTCTGTTCTCTATCTTTCCCAGATCTTTTTCGTATCTTCTCAAAAACTTATCCGCCTCCTGTATATCCAGCAATCTAAATTTTTTCTCTTTATAATCCTTTAATCGTGTAGCATAACATCGTAAATTCCACTTCAGACACCCGGCGACAGTTCACACATCTTTCCTCTCGCGGAGCGTATGAGAATAAACACACACAGAGAAGAACACTCCCGTATGTGTCGTAACCACGCCTCAAGATGTGAGACGTCATTCAGAACATCACTCAGAACTGTTAACCCTGTAAGTTCTGAAACCCTTCACAAGAGAGAGAGAACACAAACGGGGGCTATGGACTTACTTGCCGTGGGGTTTACTCAGCCGCCACTCTCCCTCGTAGGTCGCGCCTTTCAACCTTCCTTCCTCCCGGAAAGTGAAGCTGGAGAAGCGGCAGACCGGCGGGTCTCTCCCTCGGCCGGCCTCGCCCCACAGAGGGAAGTCTCGCTTCCCGCTCAACGCCTGGCGCACGGCCTGGTTCAGCTTCCACTGCCACACGGCCTGCGGGATGGAAAGAGGAGGAGAGCAGGGAGGATGAGAGGATTAAGCAAGGAAGCAGAGATAGAGGAGGGGGCTTCAGCTGCAAAGTCTGCATCAACTCATTGCTGGGAGGTGCACAAAAGTGCCCGTTCAGCTCTTCGCAACTCCATACCTGTTTGCCTGTCAAAACGCACCCCCCAGTTTGCCCAATCGCCAATGCAAACCCCTCGTTCTCGTTATATACAGTCATACCTTGTGTTAAAGTAAAAGGTAAAGGGACTCCTGACCATTAGGTCCAGTCGTGACCAACTCTGGGGTTGTGGCGCTCATCTCGCTTTACTGGCTGAGGGAGCCGGCGTACAGCTTCCAGGTCATGTGGCCAGCATGACTAAGCCGCTTCTGTCGAACCAGAGCAGCGCATGGAAACGCCGTTTACCTTCCTGCCAGAGCGGTACCTATTTATCTACTTGCACTTTTGACGTGCTTTCGAACTGCTAGGTTGGCAGGAGCAGGGACCGAGCAACGGGAGCTCACCCCGTCTTAAGGATTTGAACCGCCGACCTTCTGATCGGCAATTCCTAGGCTCTGTGGTTTAACCCACAGCGCCACCTGTCTCCCCTCATATACAGTCATACCTCGGGTTAAAGTAGCTTCGGGTTAAATCTTTTCAGGTTGCATCCCGCGGCGATCCGGAAGTAACAGAACGGGTTACTTCCGGGTTCTGCCGCTCGCGCATGCGCAGACGCTCAAAATGGCGTCACGTGCAGAAGCGGCGAATCGTGACCCGCGCATGTGCAGACGCGGGTTGCGTTCTGCTGAGGATGTGAACGGGGCTCCGGAACGGATCCCGTTCGCATCCACAGTTACCACTGTAAAGGTAAAGGACCCCTGGACGGTGAAGTCCAGTCAAAGGCAACTATGGGGCTGCGGCCCTCATCTCGCTTTCAGACCCAGGGAGCCAGTGTTTGTCCGCAGACAGCTTTCCGGGTCATGTGGCCAGCAGGACTAAACCGCTTCTGGTGCAACGGGACACCGTGATGGAAACCAGAGCGTATGGAAACGCTGTTTACCTTTCTGCCGCAGCGGTACCTATTTATCTACTTGCACTTTGACGTGCTTTCGAACTGCTAGGTTGGCAGGAGAAGGGACCGAGCAACGAGAGCTCACCCCGTCATGGGGATTCAAACCACCAACCTTCTGATAGTGCCACCCGCATCCCATGCATTTGTGTACACGTTCCTTGGCAGGAGAACTGCATTGCCAAATTTGGAGAAGTGTGAATCTCAAAGGACGACTGTGCTTCAGTTCATGTAAAAAGGTAAAGGGACCCCTGACCATTAGGTCCAGTCGTGGACGACTCTGGGGTTACAGCACTCATCTCGCTTTATTGGACGAGGGAGCCGGCGTACAGCTTCCGGGTCGTGTGGCCAGCATGACTAAGCTGCTTCTGGCAAACCAGAGCAGCGCACGGAAATGCCGTTTACCTTCCCGCCGGAGCGGTACCTATTTATTTACTTGCACTTTGACGTGTTTTCGAACTGCTAGGTGGGCAGGAGCAGGGACCGAGCAATGTGAGCTCACCCCGTCACGGGGATTCGAACCGCGACCTTCTGATTGGCAAGTCCTAGGCTCTGTGGTTTAACCCACAGCGCCACCTGCGTCTGTTCAGTTCATGTAATTAGGTGCAAATTTGATCGGCTGTCCTTTAGAGCCAAATTTCTCCCTCGCATCCCAGACAGATCCAACTTTTAACCACCAGCATCTACCCGGACAGTGAGTCCCACACAGCTACATACCCGTGACTCTGGTTCTTTGGCCAAGAGGAAGAACATGCCTTCTGGGGTGTTGATGCGGAGAGTGTGCCTTGAGAAACAGCAAGCAAAACAGAGTGCGGAAGGAAAAATCTTTCTAAAGCTTTGTATTTAAGTTACAGTACATTATAGTGCAAAGGCTATTCATCAGGAAATAAGGATTTGTTTAAAGTTTTCCATGTGTGCTAAAACTCAGCCTAAGGTGTGTTTTTTTAATGGTTTAACCATGTTTGGCAAACATGGATACATATGTTATAATGTTATTGTTTTAGTTAAATAAATTGTTTAAATTATTATTAAGGAAATGATTCTTTTTCTCCTTCCAATAAAGTACAGCAGAAAAGTTGTCCAAATATAAACAATAATTTCACAATTACCTGTCTATGTATTTCTAGTAGTATAACCAAAACAGTAATTTTTGATACAACTGTAAAAACTACCCTCAAAATCTATTATTTCAAAAATGAAACCGTCATCTGGTTGCAAAGATTAAGATTATACCAGCAAAAATGAGTCTTTCTGTGAAAAAAATTATTTAAATCAAGTCTTACTGACTAGTGATTTAAATTGCGATTTAAGTCGTGATTTGAATCGATGGGATTTAAATCAAATAACATGTTTGGAAATACAGTCATACCTCGGGGTACAGACACTTCAGGTTGCACGTTTTCGGGTTGCGCACAGTGCTGAACCCGGAAGTACCGGAACATGTTACAGTGGTGCCCCGTAAGACGAATGCCTCGCGAGACGAAAAACTCGCAAGACGAAAGGTTTTTTCGTTTTCGAGTTGCTTCGCAAGACGAATTTCCCTATGGGCTTGCTTCGCAAAACGAAGCTTGCCCCCGCACCCCAGACCTCTTTTGAAGCAAGGGGCGGTGGGGAGAAGATCGCTTCTCCCCGTTGCCAGCCCCGCAATCTCCGGGGGCAGAGGGGAAGGCGCGTGTGCGCCTTCCCCTCTGTCCCCGGACCCCTTTTGAACCAAGGGGCGGCAACGGAGAGAAGCGATCTTCTCCCCTCCGCCCCTTGCTTCAAAAGAGGGGACAGAGGGGAAGGCGCACGCACGCCTTCCCCTCTCTCCCCGGACCCATTTTGAACCAAGGGGTGGCAACGGGGAGAAGCGATTCTCCCCGCTGCCCCTTCCCTTGCTTTAAAACAGGTCCGGGGACAGAAGGGAAGGCCCGCGGCGCTTCCCCTCTGTCCCCGGACGGTCTCCATAGGAACGCATTGATTGATTTTCAATGCATTCCTATGGGAAACCGTGCTTCGCAAGACGAAAAACTCACAAGAAGAAAAAACTTGCGGAACGAATTAATTTCGTCTTGCGAGGCACCACTATACTTCCGGGTTTCGGCACTTGTGCATGCAAAGCACTAAATCACGCTTTGCACATGTGCAGAAGCGCCAAATCATGACCTGCGCGTGCGCAGATGCGGCGCTGAGTGTTGTGAACGTGCCTCCCACACGGATCACATTCACAACCCAAGCGCCCACTGTAAACAATTTGTCACCAGCAGAACACAAGAAGCGCCTTCTGGATCAGGCCCGTGGCCCACTTAGTACAGAATCCTGATCTCACAGCGGCCAACCACATGCCTTTGGGAAGCCTGCAAGCTGGACACGAGTGCGAGAGCACTCTGTTCACCTGCGATTCCCGGCAACTGCAATTCGGAAGCATTTCTGCCTCTGAGAGCGAAGGCAGAGCCATTGTGGCTTGGGGTGTTATGTACTGAAGTTCTCACCCTGGGCCAGCAGGGGGATACTGTAGTTAGTTATGCAAATAAGGGATTGAAAGCGATGTTCAGTGATTGGATAGTTACAGAAAGTTGTTACAGTTACATTGTACTGGAGCTCTATATAAGCAGGCTGACTGAACCCTTCAGTTCAGTTCAGTCCTGGCCTGTGAATAAACAAGAGCTGTTTGAAGAATCGCTGTGTCGTCTGATATGTTCACCCACAACTTAACACGGAGGAAGTCCACTTACTTTCCTGTTTCCTTGAAAGTTGCATCCACCCAGGTGAGCTTCAGGTCAAAACTCTGGAAGGTGTTCCCCTAGAAAACGTTGAAATGCAGAATTAGATAAATTAACAGGAAGGATTCGAAACCTGTGGGACCAGAGATTTTTAGAGGACTGGAGTAAATATCTGAACTATTAGAAAAGTAATTGTAAAAAACAGATTACGCTAGTAGGATTGCAAGAAGTTCTGTAAGGAGGACTATGCAAAATATTGCAAGGAAGACAATGAAAATAATTATTAGTTAATGATAATTAAAAGTAATAGAGAAATTAAGAAAGGCAGAATAAGTGATTAAGAATGGAAAAGCTTCAGAAGTTGTTGATGGAAGTCCAAAATACTGTATAAGATAATAAAGTATGTTAAATGACTGTTGGAAAAGACATGTTAAAAATCAATAAAAATGTATATAAAAAAGAAAGAAAATGTTGAAATATTTTTCATTGCGGAGGTGGGGGGAAAGTGACGACTTCCTCACAAATTTATTGGGGGGGGGTAAAGGGACCCCTGACCATTAGGTCCAGTCGTGACCGATTCTGGGGTTGCGGCGCTCATCTCGCTTTACTGGCCGAGGGAGCCGGAGTACAGCTTCCGGGTCATGTGGCCAGCATGACTAAGCCGCTTCTGGCGAACCAGAGCAGCACACGGAAACGCTGCTTACCTTCCCGCTGGAACGGTACCTATTTATCTACTTTTGAACTGCTAGGTTGGCAAGAGCAGAGACCGAGCAACAGGAACTCACCCCGTTGCGGGGATTCGAACCGCCGACCTTCTGATTGGGAAGTCCTAGGCTCTTGGGTTTAACCCACAGTGCCACCCGTGTCCCCCACAAATTTATTGACAGCTGCACAAATTATGATAGCTAGGAGGCAGAAGGGGCAAGCAGTATATAAAATGGAAGAATGGCATAAAGAGGTGTGGGATATAGCTACTAATGATAAATCAACATGTGCCATTAAGAAATGATTTTGAGGAGATGTGGAATTTGTACTGCTAAAACGGAAAGCGATCAAACCATCGCAATAGGTGTTGAAATTTTGGGAGGTTGGATAGTTACAATGGAATGGTCTCTGTGGCGGGGTGCACATTTTTATTCTTATTTATGTATGGTTATTCCTTTGTCAAAAATATCAATAAAGAAATAAACAATAAGGGGGGGAACCGCAAGAGCAAAATGTTGCACAGCGTTGGTCTCGATGAGGCGAAAGGCCAAAGAGATTTAAAGCATCAGTTCTTCAACACGCCCTCAGCAACGTCAAGGGCGCTTTATAAATTTAATAAATAATAATAACGCGAGGGAAAGCTGTTGTTGTGTGTTGAACCACGGGCAATTTGTTCCAGGAGCTCTGCTGGATACTCAAGATAACATCACAATTGGTGGAACAGTCTCCCTCGAGAGGTTCCTTGGAGGTTTTTAACCAGAAGATGGATGACTGTCTATCAGGGATCCTTTTAAGCTGAGATTCCTGCATTGCAGAGTGTTGGAGCAAATGATCTTCCAATTCAATGAGAAATTGGAATTCCACCTAGATGCCCTGCAAACAGTACAGCAGAACGCGGTGAATGCAAAGGAAGAATCCCATTGTAAAGGATCTTTGGCCCTGTAGAGTTTGCTGAACTATAAAACGCAGGAAGTACCAACAGTGGAAGAATGATGGAATTCTTGGAGCTAGCCAACCTGACTGGAAGAGTCCGTGACCAGGAGGAGGAGGAGTATCAGGAAGAATGGACGAAATTCTTGGAAGACACAAGATCTACCCACCTTGGAAGAATGGCAGATGAAGGTGATAGACTACATGGGACTGGCAGAAATGACTGGCAGAATCCGAGACCAGGGAAGAGAGACGGCGGAAGAAGATTGGAAGAAATTTAAGGACTATCTTGGGAAATATTATAAAATTAGCGAATGTTAGAATGATGTTGGATAAAAAGAAGTTAAGTGGTTACCAGCTGTAATGATTAAGATAATTGGGGGGGGGGAGAAAGAAAGGTGTAAAATTAAGTGAAAATTAAGGGTGAGGATTTGCTGAATGAATAATTTGAATTGGAATACAAAAAGGGGAGGTATGAGGAGGTCCGAGAAAGAAGTTAAAAGAAAATAAGTGAATGAAATTACATGTGTTTTTATTTTTGTATTTTTGTTTTTTGCTTTTTTTGTATACCCTCTGAAAAGTTTTATATATATATATATATATATATATATATATATATATATATATATATATATATATATATGCAGGTTTTGGTGTCTTCGGGTGTCTTCCCGTGTAAGAGTTGGGGTGTCTAGGCGACGTTTCGACGAGGTCTCACTCGTCATCTTCAGGCTGGTGCTTTCGGCTTCTTGTTACTGGAACAGAGCAGGATCTCAGTGTTTGAGTTCCTATAAATACTGTTGAGGGGTGTGGTGTATAGCCTCCAACGTTCTGGGCAGAGAGGAAGTTCCCAGGTTAGTGTGCCTATTCTTCTTTTGTTCATTAATTACTTGAGGGATATCTTGAGTGATTTCTTGAGTGATATTCTGAGTACCACTTAGGAGGGTCATTAGGTGTGGATTAGTTGCTAAAGCTTTCGTGTCTTGACCTCTTGAGCTTGTGAAGAGTTTTTCTGAGAAGATGGCTGTACTGCACTTAGTTGTGCTCTGGCTTGGCTTCGTGTATAGGGGCGAGCTGTGGTTTTGTGCCCTGTGCCAGCCAGATCTGTGTAGGGATTGCAGGGGGGTGCAGCATCCGGAGGTGCCACTATGGTTTGGCTACTGGATGGTGTCTGTAATTTATCTGTGGAGGGGGTCTGGGTTTGGGTCTGGTGTGGTTGATTGGAGATGGCGTTCTGTGTGCCTCTGGTTCTGGTGTCGGTTTTTGTGGGGAGGGCTAATTTCCAGATGTCTGGCAGGCGGGACGTGTCGTCACGCTTGTTCATGTTGTGAGGGTGTTTCTCTATCTCGATGGCTTCCATGATTATTCTCTTGTGGTGATGTTCCATGTTAAAGAGCAATTTGGAATCTGCAAAATTAATTTCGTGTCCTGTTTCTTTCATGTGTTGGTAAAGAGAGGAAGTTTTTTCTTCTTTTTTGACGGCATTCTTGTGTTCTGCGATACGTGCATTTATTCGTCTGTTTGTTTGTCCAATGTACGTGGCTGGGCAGACTTTGCAGGGTATTTCATAGACCCCTTGGTTTTCTAACTGGATTTTATCTTTGGGGTTTCTGAGGATATTGGCTATTTTTTGGTTGGTGCAAAAGGCTGTTTTGATATTGTGTTTATGGAGGATTTTGCTAATTTTATCTGTAGTGCCCTTGATATAAGGAAGGACCCAAACCCAGACCCCCTCCACAGATAAATTACAGACACCATCCAGTAGCCAAACCATAGTGGCACCTCCGGATGCTGCACCCCCCTGCAATCCCTACACAGATCTGGCTGGCACAGGGCACAAAACCACAGCTCGCCCCTATACACGAAGCCAAGCCAGAGCACAACTAAGTGCAGTACAGCCATCTTCTCAGAAAAACTCTTCACAAGCTCAAGAGGTCAAGACACGAAAGCTTTAGCAACTAATCCACACCTAATGACCCTCCTAAGTGGTACTCAGAATATCACTCAAGAAATCACTCAAGATATCCCTCAAGTAATTAATGAACAAAAGAAGAATAGGCACACTAACCTGGGAACTTCCTCTCTGCCCAGAACGTTGGAGGCTATACACCACACCCCTCAACAGTATTTATAGGAACTCAAACACTGAGATCCTGCTCTGTTCCAGTAACAAGAAGCCGAAAGCACCAGCCTGAAGATGACGAGTGAGACCTCGTCGAAACGTCGCCTAGACACCCCAACTCTTACACGGGAAGACACCCGAAGACACCAAAACCTGCATTCCTGTACCCGTGAAAATCTACGAAAGCATATATATATATATATATATATATATATATATATATATATATATATATATTAAAAAAGAATGGATGAAATTCGACTATTTAGTTAAATATGTTAAGTTAAATTAATTAGGGGGGAAACCTGCAAATACCGGATAGGCTTAGGATTTAAATAGGCAATACGTGATGATTCAATATGTTGAATACTGAATTGGTTAGAAAGAAAGATGTTAAGCGATTAAGTAAATTTTATCAGAATACTGAATTACAAAACCGTTAAAATGATATCCATTGAAACCCAACCATGGGGATACGAGGAAGTCACTTAACAATGTTAATTAGATTAAGGCTCAAAAAGGCTACGATTTATGTTTGTTTATTTGTTTATGTGTTTATCTGTTTGTGTGCTTAAATATTTGTGAAAAAACCAATAAAAAATTCAAAAAAAAGTAGTAGTAGTTGCTGAACTATAACTCCCATCAGCACCAACAAACATGGTCAATGGCCAGGGATGATGGGAGCTGTAGTTCAGGAACATCTGGGGGCCCAAAGATTCCCCACGCCTGGGGCCATTGTTCCCTCCATTTCCAACGTTCCAGTTGTGGGTGCGAACCCTAACAGAGAGGAAACAGCGCCACATAAGCACAGGAAGAATCTCACTCAGGTTTCTAGGAGGGCAAAAAGCTTCAGGAAAAACAACATTAAGGCGAAGGAGGGCACCAAACCACTGGCGATGACCAGTGGCTTCAGAATTCTGACTGGGAGACAATGGAAAAACAGAGGGAGGAGAAGCAGTGGCGTAGCGTGGGGGGTGCAGGGGGGGGCCGGCCGCACCGGGTGCAACATCTGGGGGTTAGGGTTAGGGGGCGCCAATCCATGGGTTAGGGGGCGCAAATCCACGGGTTAGGGGGCGCAAATTACTTGCCTTGCCCCGGGTGCTGACAACCCACGCTACGCCACTGAGGAGAAGGTAAGGGGATGGAACGGCTTGAATCCTGAATTGGGAACGCTCCACACGGCAGCAATTTTTGGCACAGGTCAAAGTGCATCTGGACTCCTTACTTGAATCAGCACAAGGACGTCATTGAAGAGCAGAACCCGGTCAGATCTTCCTGTGCTGGGATAGAGGGCAAGATTCCGGCTGTCTTCCAGCAGCCTCCTCTCAGGAACGCAAAGAACATCCTGGAAGAACAGAGTTATTTCATCATTGCACAGTATACTTGAAGGAGCGTCTCCACCCCCATCGTCAAGCCCGGACACAGAAGTCCAGCTTCAAGGGCCTTCTGGCGGTCCTCTCATTGAGAGAAGTTTCAGGGAACCAGGCAGAGGGGTTTCTTGGTAGTGGCACCTGCCCTTTGGAACGCCCTACCTGTTAAGTACTTAACCAGAAGTACCACTGTATTAATATACTTCTTCATTGTATTTCAGTTCAACAATTACAGTGGTACCTCGGGTTAAGTACTTAATTCGTTCCGGAGGTCCGTACTTAACCTGAAACTGTTCTTAACCTGAAGCACCACTTTAGCTAATGGGGCCTCCTGCTGCTGCCGTGCCGCTGGAGCCCGATTTCTGTTCTCATCCTGAAGCAAAGTTCTTAACCTGAAGCACAATTTCTGGGTTAGTGAAGTCTCTAACCTGAAGCGTATGTAACCTGAGGTACCTCTGTACTTTGATAAAATACATATTTTGTTATGTGCAAATGGCTTGAGATACCTATGACGTCCATAAATTACCATGCAGCATATATTCAACTCAAGAAACAGCGACAATTTTTTGTTGACAAAGGACAGCTGGACATATAAAGGGCCCCATTACCTTCAGTAGCTTAGGGCCACATCCAGTGGCGTAGCGTGGGTTGTCAGCACCCGGGGCAAGGCAAGTAATTTGCGCCCCCTAACCCGGGGCAAGGCAAGTAATTTGCGCTCCCTAACCCCTAACCTGCAGCCGCTGCCAGCTTCTCCTTGCTGCTGCCTGGTCTGGTCTGGTGTGGTTCTCTCCCGCGCTCAGCGCTGCGCTGGGCGGCCGCTGCACTGTCCCTCCCCCAGATAGTCCCTCGCTCTCTCTCCGCACCGCACGCCTGGCACCCCCCCCCCTCCACAGTGGGAGGCGACCCAGCGGCTCGGATCGGATTTGCACAGCCAGCACTGCAGTGAGAGAGAGTGAGTGAGCCAGGTAGGGGCAGAGAGCTGAGAGTGCGAGCGCCCCCCCCTTTATTGGCCAAGGGAGCCGGCATACAGCTTCCAGGTCATGTGTCCAGAATGACTAAGCCGCTTCTGGCGAACCAGAGCAGCGCACGGAAACGCCGTTTACCTTCCCGCCAGATAAACCTATTTATCTACTTGCACTTTGACGTGCTTTCGAACTGCTAGGTTGGCAGGAGCAGGGACCGAGCAACGGGAGCTCACCCCGTCGTGGGGATTCGAACCGCCGACCTTCCGATCGGCAAGTCCTAGGCTTTGTGGTTTAACCCACAGTGCCACCCGCGTCCCTCCAGGGGAGCCCTTAGACCTCTCCCAACCGTTTCCCCTCTGTGACACACCGTGAACTTGTGGCCCAGGGACTTCCAGAGGTTCCGGGTGAGGTTGGCTTCATCCAAAGCTTGACAAATGAACAAGTGAAGCTTTGCAAACCCTTCGGCAGATTCGCTCACTTCTTTAACCAGGTTCTGTTAGATGGGGATAAAAACAACAACAACATAGATCTTCAGAAATCTTTCCTTTCTTTTTTTAAGTCACCAAAAGGCAGATCTACGCCACCAGAAAAGTGGATGTTATTTATTTATTATATTGTATTATATTATTGTCGTTTTGTTTGCATAGTAGCTGTCAGGGAACTGCCATCGGAGGAACAGGTGGGGAAAGGGCTCACGGAGGCTGGGAGGGACTCAGCAGCTGAAGCAGGGACCAGCAGGGGGAGAGGTGAGTCTCTGGTGGAAAGTCTCACGGAGGCTGAGAGAGACTCAGCAGCCAAAGCAGGAACCAGCAGGGGGAGAGGTGGATCTCTGAGGGAAAGCGAGCAAGAGGGAGGGCTCAGGGACATGTCAAGCGAGAACAGTGGGGGGGGGTGTCTGAAGCTCCCATAGGGAGACCCACTCCTCGCCGGAAGCTGTCACGCCGTGAGTCCAGAAGACGTGTTTCCGTTAAGGAGCTTTTATGCTGGAAACGATTCCGAAAGCAACCACTGTCAGAATCTGCAAGTGACTAGAGCAGACATGTTCGAGGAGCTCTGTCACAGACAGAGGTTTGTGGATTTGCACAAACTCTGAGGGACTACGATTTTACACACAAGCAGCTCATCATCCCATCACAGTAGCATATAACTCCTACCGCACAAAAATCCTTGGGAATCTAGCTCAGGAAGGACGTTGAGAATTGTTAGGAGACATCCTACTGTTAGGATATTTCCGTTCCACCTTAAAAGGGAGCAGGCTTTGGGGAGTCACAGAGTCTGCGCATGTCCTGATCACAGGATGTTTTTGTTCTGATATTCCTTTCGATTTCAGTCGGCTCAGAGACACTGACAGAATGGACGTGTTTTCTTTTGTTCTGTTCATGTCCTAATAAAGTCTGTAAATTATGCTCTTCTGCTCTTCTGCGGTGCAAGCTTTTGACTGTGCTTTCTGCTGAAAGAGGGTGCACCCAGCCTAGGAATGTGGCTAGGAATTTCTAAGGCTTTGTGCCCCTAACTGTTGGATCTGCGTGACTACGGGAGGCCGATGGACGTCCAGAACTCCGGCTTGGGGGCTCAGATGGACGTTATCTCCCTGGCAGTTTCCCAACAAGGTTTCGGGCCCAGATTCACGGCACCTACAGGAGAGTAAAGCTGCAACAGACTGCGTTTGAGGTATGTGGGGAAAGCGAAAGGAAGGGACGTTTTCCTGTTTTACCTCGGCAAGGAGTCTTTGAACTCCGGCAAGGCTTAATTGGCCTGGGAGCTGCGCCAAAGAGAGTTCGTGATTAATGAGCTGCCAAGATAAGGAGTCTTTGAAGGCATAGGGCTCATGGCTCAAGTAAAAGGCTGAGATGGATCTCTTACAGACCTCAGAAACTGCTCAGTGTCCTAAGTTGGATGGGCAGAATTATGAAACCTGGGCAAAATGGTGTGAGACTTTGCTGCGTCAGTTTGGGGTATGGCATGTCATTTCTGAAGCCCCCCCAGTTCCTCTGACAGAGAGATGGAAATCGCATGATTCGAGAGCGATGGACGTAATAGTCCTATCCGTATCTCTTGAGGAAATTAAGACGCTGGCTGGCAACACCACTGCACGTGCAATGTGGACTGCTTTAATGAAAGCTCACAAGCCAATAATCCCAGCCCAGAGTTTGACTGCATCGGAAGTCCTAGCTGTTTCCCAGAATGCGGGTGATTGCAGGGATGCTGAGGGCACCGGTTGCAAGCTGCAGGGGGAGCTGACCGTCACGTCATCCCAGGCAGCATTCCAGCCTCCAGGGGGAGCCAAGGAGTCGGCAGCTGAGAGCTCTGTTTCTCATGGGAACCAAGGCCATCGCCTTTGCAGAGGCCGGAAAGGCAAAGGTAAACAGAGCCACAGGCAGACACCTGCAGATGGCCAGGAGCAGAGGGAGGGTGAAGAGCCCGCGCAAGGGAAAAACAAAGCGTTGTTTGCTGGCACAGCTTCACCAAAGGGCTACAGGCACGTCTGCTGACCAGAAGCAGGGGGGCAAGCTGCAAAAGCCCACGCCAGTGGAAAGCAAGGTTTTGCTTGCTGGCACAGCTTCACCAAAGGCTAAAGGCAAGTCTGCTGGCCAGGAGCAGGGGGGCAAGCTGCAAAACAAGGGTTTGCTTGCTGTAAAGACTGCTCCAACAGCCAAAGGCAGGTTTATTGTGGATTCAGGTGCCACCCGCCACGTTTCCAAGGACAGGCATCTCTTTATCTCCTTCAAGCCTCAGGAAGGTGAGATCCACCTGGCTGATGGAAGGACGTTGCAAATTGCTGGAGAAGGGACTGTGAAACTTGCAAGTCTGCACACTACCATCAGTAATGTACTTTATGTTCCAGGAGCTGCGAGCAACTTGTTGAGTGTCCCACAGCTTACTGGGCGTGGTTTTCAGATTTCCTTCAAGAGGAGCGTCTGTGTCATCAGTAAAGGCAAAGAGGACTATTTGCATGCAAAGTTTATGGATGGTTTGTTCCATATAACTTATGATGACACTGCTGTTGTGAATAATGCTGATTCTTGTTGTGTTGCACAAACTAACAAAGTTCTTCATGCAGGTTGCATTCATGATGCGCATCGAAGGTTTTGTCACCTCTCTTGGAAGGCACTGGCCAAGATGCCAGAGGTGGTTGAGGGTTTGAACATCAAACCCTGTAAATTTCACATGAAATGTGTATCTTGTGCAGAGAACAAGGTGAAGGTTGCCCCAAAAGGCAAGGAGTCTAGCAGGCAGGCTTCCAAACCCTACCAGCTAGTGCATGCGGACCTGGTTGGTCCACTTGCGCCCTCTATAGGAGGAGCAAGGTACTTCATGATTCTGATTGATTCTTTTTCGAGGTTCATTCATGTGTTTTTGCTCGAACAGAAATCGCAAGCGTTTCCAAAGTTTAAGGCATTCTGTGCTTGGTTGGAAAATGTGCACGGTAAACGTATTTCTTGTTTTTTTACTGATCGGGGCGGGGAGTTTACTTCTCAGCAGTTTGAAGCTTTCCTGACTGAGAAGGGAATCCAGCATGACATGTCAACGCCCAGATCGCCATGGATGAATGGTCTTGCGGAGAGAGCAAATCAAACATTGCTGCAAGGAATCAAGACCTTGTTGCATGATGCCAATCTCCCTGATAAGTTTTGGGGGGAGGCTTTGGGGAATTTGGTTTACAGTTATAATCGCAGATTGTCATCACCCATTGGTTGTACCCCCTATGAGAAGATGTTTGGCAAGAAACCCAACACCAAACACATGAGAATTTTTGGTTCGGACATGTGGGTACGCACACAACAAACCAACAAGCTTGGGAAGCGTGGAGCACATGGTTTGTTCATGGGGTACGAAAAAGGTGCATACAGGGTATGGATGACTGACTCTAAGTCCATTAAGTTCACAAGGAGTGTTGAGTACAATCCTAAGTGGGGGGAAAATGTGGGAATTTTCCAGAGTTACCCAGAGGAGGATGAAGGTGATGTCAAGCAAGCAGCTAAAGATGAGAAAGCTGCTGCTGATGATGATGAGGATGAGGATGATGATGATGAGGATGATGATGATGATGATGATCAGAGTTCGGATTCCAGTTCAGTGGGCGGCGCTGCTGCTGCTGCTGCTGGTGTCAGTGACAGTGATGACACAGCAGACTACCAGAGCGCAAAGGCCTCAGTCAGACCATCTGATGCGTCTGACAATGAACTGGAAGAACCACTGTTCACCATTGGTCACTATTCTCCTAAGAAAGAGGAGATGAGTCCAGAAGACTTGCGTCTAGTACGCAGATCTGAAAGGGCGACCAAGGGCAGACCTCCAAAGAGGTATGCTGATGAGTTTGCTAAGACAGCAACTGCTGTTCTTAGTAGCTCAGAGAAGGTATGGGAACCTTCAAGCTTCAAAGAGGTTCAGGAGTTAACCTCTAAAGATGCTGAGCCTTGGCTTAATGCCATGAAGGCTGAAGTTGATTCCTTGAACAGGAACCAAACTTGGGAATTGGTACCGGTAGTCCCAGGAATGAGACTGGTTGGCAGCAAATGGGTCTTCAAGGCCAAGACAGACCAGAATGGCAAGGTAGTCAGACACAAAGCCAGATTGGTTGCCAGAGGTTTTTCACAGGTACCAGGACAGGATTACCACGAGACCTATTCTCCCACAGTCAAATATGAGAGCATTCGGCTGATGCTCAAGATCGCTGCGGAGGAGAAACTGCATGTTACCCATCATGACATTAATACAGCTTTTTTGTACGGGATTTTGGGGGAGGAGCTGTTCATGCTTCCACCTGATGGGATGCAGATACAGAAGGGAATGGTCTGTAAACTGCGGAAATCCTTATATGGTCTCAAGCAGAGTGCCAGGTGTTGGAACACAAAACTCACTGAGACATTGCTTTCTCTAGGTTTTCACCAGGGCAAAGCTGATCCATGTGTGTTTGTCAAGGAGGAGGGGCAAAACAAACTGTATTGTTTATGTTTTGTTGATGATCTTCTGATGTTTTGGAAGAATCAGGCTTTTTACCAAAGCACCCTAGCTCAGCTGAAGGAGCACTTTGACATGAAGGATCTTGGTGAGGTATCCAACTATCTTTCTCTGCAGGTGGAGAAGGACCAAGCAGGTAATTTTCTGGTACACCAAACACAGAAAATTGCTGATGTGTTAACCAGGTTGAATTTGGTTGATGCAAACCCAGCAGACACACCGATGGTGACAGGTTACCAGGTAGACAGTACTGCTGAAGCGTTTTCTGACACAACGCTATACAGATGCATTCTAGGCAAGCTGAATTTCATTGCCAGATGTTCAAGACCTGACATAGCTGTAAGCTGTAATCTGCTTAGCAGACATGCCAACAATCCTACGGTTCAGGATTGGAAAGCTCTGAAGCGCATAGCTCGCTATTTGAAAGGGACTATGCACTACAGGCTGAGGTTCACCAGTCAGAAGACTGGAGGTCTTGAAATCTTTGCAGATGCAAGTTTTGGAAGTGACACCACGGATGGTACAAGCACTTCTGGAGTATGCTACATGTACAACCACTGCCTGTTTGACTGGTTGTGCAAGAAGCAAACAACAGTGAGCCTAAGTTCCTGTGAAGCAGAACTCAATGCTCTGTCATTTTCACTCATGGATTGTGAATGGTTGATGCAACTGTTTAAGGACATCAGGGTTTCTGTGAAATGTCCTATACAAGTGTATCAAGACAATAGATCTTGTTTGGCTTTGCTGAACTCGGAGAGTTGCAAGCAGAGAACCAAGTACTTGCAGATTAAGCTACATCGTGCAAGAGAGTGTATTCAGAAAGGACTGATTCAGGTGTCCTACATGCCAGGAAATGAAATTCCTGCTGATCTGTTGTCTAAGGTTGTTAACAGAGAACAACTTAAGGTTTATGTACAAAGGTTGCAATTGGGTGAACCACAGGTACAACAGGTTACACGGAAAGGGGGAGGATGTTAGGATATTTCCGTTCCACCTTAAAAGGGAGCAGGCTTTGGGGAGTCACAGAGTCTGCGCATGTCCTGATCACAGGATGTTTTTGTTCTGATATTCCTTTCGATTTCAGTCGGCTCAGAGACGCTGACAGAATGGACGTGTTTTCTTTTCTTCTGTTCATGTTCTAATAAAGTCTGTAAATTATGCTCTTCTGCTCTTCTGCGGTGCAAGCTTTTGACTGTGCTTTCTGCTGAAAGAGGGTGCACCCAGCCTAGGAATGTGGCTAGGAATTTCTAAGGCTTTGTGCCCCTAACTGTTGGATCTGCGTGACTACGGGAGGCCGATGGACGTCCAGAACTCCAGCTTGGGGGCTCAGATGGACGTTATCTCCCTGGCAGTTTCCCAACACCTACCACCAGTCCTCCACTTTTGGCACCATGCATAAAATTGCAACCTATCTGAACACATAATGTCCATTCCACACTTACAAGGAATCAATGTTTTACCCTGTGGAACTCCCTGCCCATTGACATTAGGCACCTTCGCTATACTATTTCCCAGCACATGCTGAAACCTTTTCTGTTTTGGCAAGCTTACCCCGGATGCATAAGCTAAATGCAATTTAGTTTTTTACTACTATTTCTAACTTCTTGTATTATTCATATTATGATTTCTCTTAGGCCACATCGTTTTTAACTTCTGGTTTCTGTCCAAAAAAATGTATGTTATGTAAACCACTTGGCAGTTTCTTTACAAATACAGTGGTACCTCAAGTTACGTTACCAAAATAAAATAAAATAATCTGCACAGACAAGTCTAACAGCTTATTTTTAATTATTTTTATATATCCTTTATTTATTTATTCTTGCATTTCCTCCAAGGAGCTCAAGGTGATGCGATGCGGTTCTCCCCCTCCTCAATTAATCCCCCAAACCACAACGCTGATTCTGTGAGGTGGGTAAGGCTGAGAGGTGGTGACCGAGCCAAGCTCACCCAGTGAGCTTCAGGGGCAAGTTGGGGGTGCGAACCCAGGTCCCCTGAATCCTAGGTCCCAGCGCTCTAATCACTATGCAACGCTGCCTACTGGAAGGTGTACAGGAATCCTCTACCTGGCCAGGAAGTTCCTTGAGCTGGGAGAAGACCAGGCTGTACTTCTGGAGATGCTCCCAGAAGGGCTTGTGAAGCACAGTGTGGAGAGCGACAGCGATGGACGTCCCCGGGGAGAAGTCGGCGAGGAACTGCTGCAGCGACGGCTTGTGGCTCTTCCAGAAATCACTGCAACAATTCAGAGTTGGCAAGACAGAAACAAGCTGTGAGCGGTGTGGGATGTGAAACACAAGAGCAGTCAAGTACAACATTCCTAGAGTGAACATGTTTACGCATGGGGAGGAAGGTTTGTCCAGCCAGCAGATAAACTTCCTGTGTCCTTCTGGGCTGGGACAGACTTCCTCTGCAGGTGACTAGAGGTGGGCGTGGCCTCACCTGTGCAGGTAACGACAAAAGCAAAGGGCAGGGCACCCATCTCTCTCTCTTTGACTACATGCATTGAAGAAGCAACATCTACTTAGCCAAAGATGCTCTCTTGGCCTCCAGCCAAGAGAGGACAAAGGGACTGTCTCCTTATGAGATAGTTTCCAGGTGTATGTTACTTTTCTAAGCTAAGTCTGCCTTCTGGGATCCAACTGTGAACAGAATGATGTGTGAGTAAACCTTTTTATACTTTTATAGAAGACTGTGTCGTGTCTTATCTTTTATGAGGGAATAAGACGCCTGCTTCTTGGGAGAAAAGCAATGACAAACCTAGACAGCATCTTAAAAAGCAGAGACATCACCTTGCCAACAAAGGCCCGTATAGTTAAAGCTCTGGTTTTCCCAGTAGTGATGTATGGAAGTGAGAGCTGGACCATAAAGAAGGCTGATCGCTGAAGAATGGATGCTTTTGAATTCTGGTGCTGGAGGAGACTCTTGAGAGTCCCATGGACTGCAAGAAGATCAAACCTCTCCATTCTGAAGGAAATCAGCCCTGAGTGCTCACTGGAAGGACAGATCCTGAAGCTGAGGCTCCAATACTGGAAGCTGGACCAGATAGGCCACTGGCCTGATCCTGCAGGGTCTTCAAGCACGCTACAAGCCACACCCACCTTTTATTCCTGGCAGCATGGTCAAAGACTTGGGTCACGACACAACTGGCGAAAGTGGAGAAGTACCTGTTTAAAATAAATCCGGACAAGCATTAGGCTGCGTGTCTGAGCTCCCCGGGACTGAAGCAACGTTGCAGATGTTTTGCAATGCTCTTTTACGAAAGTTTGATGGGAAGGTCAGGGCAAGCTAACAGGTATCTAAACCCATTTGCACATAACAAAACATGTATTTTATCAAAGTAATTGTCAAACTGAAATGCAATGAAGAAGTATATTAATAGTGAAATACAATGAAGAAGAAGTATTTTAATACAGTGGTACCTCGGGTTACATACGCGTCAGGTTACAGACGCTTCAGGTTACACACTCTGCTAACCCAGAAATAGTACCTCGGGTTAAGAACTTTGCTTCAGGATGAGAACAGAAATCGTGCGTCAGCAGCAGCGAGAGGCCCCATTAGCTAAAGTGGTGCTTCAGGTTAAGAACTATTTCAGGTTAAGAACGGACCTCCAGAATGAATTAAGTTCTTAACCCGAGGTACCACTTTAGTGAAATAATTATTGAGCTCTTACTTAAAATGATTTTTATTCATAGCAAACTTAATAATGCAAACACATGGGCATTTGGCAATAGTAAAAGTTATTTTGATAAAATATGTATTTTGTTATGTGCAAATGGCTTTAGATACCTATTAGGTCCATAAATTACCATATAGCATACAGTATATTCAACACAAAAACCAGTGACAGTTTGTTGTTGACAAAGGACAGCTGGACTTATAAAGGGCCCTTTTACCTTCAGTAGCTAAGGGCCTCATCAAAACTAAATCCGCCCTGGTCTCTTTTTTTTAATAGAAATTTTTATTAGTTTTTCACCTTTTATAAAGACAAATACACACAAAAAAGACAAAAGACAAAAACATGTATAATTTCAGAAAATCCTACTTTCCTAACCTTGTTCCCTGACTTCCCCCCACCCCCCTTCATGCATCCCCATTCCCAAAATTGTGTCAGCAAATTGGTATTTCTCTTCTTAATCATCTTAAAATTACCTCTTTTATAAAGAAAAGTATAAATCCGCCCTGGTCTCACAGGTCCTAGTCCATCACTCTTAACCCAAAGCTTTCCAAACTCTGTGTCATGAAACATTAGTGTGTCGGCTGCAGTGTGTAGTCGCACAAACACTCCTTGTGCTCCTCCCCGGGCTGGAAAGAGAGCAGGCAGGCAACCGGTTTGCTAGCCAAACTGAATTACTGCGTCACAAATTGACGCACGTCTAAAAAGTGCGTCGCCAACAGGAAAAGTTTGGAAAGCTGTGCTCTAACCACTACGCCACGCTGCCTCCACGGGTTTGCGGTTGTACTCACTGGATGTAAGCGTCAAGGAACAAGTGGGATTTCTGGGCCAGGTACAGGTCTTGGATGCTGACGGATTCTGACACGCCGAAGGTTTGCTTCAGAGTTCTGTAGCTCTCCTCCGTCAGGTCCCAGATGACTTGGAAGCGGTCGTTCAGCTCCTCCAAAAGCTTCGCGTTCTCAAAAGACCCTTCGGCGCAAGCGGGGAAGGTAGGGCAAGGAGCAAACGTTAAATCAGGGGTCAGCAAACTTTTCCAGCAGGGGGCTGGTCCACTGTCCCTCAGACCTTGTGGGGGGCCGGGACTATTTTTTTGGGGGAAATAAACAAATTCCTATGCCCCACAAATAACCCAGAGATGCATTTCAAACAGTAGGTAGTGGCGCTGTGTGTGTGCTGCTGGGCAGATTGCCCCGCCCCTCGACACACCGCACTGGGTGCCGGAGAGCCTTCCTTCGCCCCTGGCACAGAGTGTGAAATTTCAAGGCCAGGAAGCCCACGCCGCTCACCTGACTGCAGGAGGGGCTGGAGGACGACGCTGTTGATCCGAGCAAGGCAGGCAGAGAAGGAATCCTCCGTCCTAAGCAGTGAGGCAGCGACGTCTGTGATGCTCATGTCCTGCCAGGGATCAGGAAATAGGGGAGAACACAAAAGACTCCAAATTAGACCGGAGCTGCAAAATGAGAATAAAAACCAGCTACCCAGCTTGCCGTTTATGAAGCCCCATCCCAACCCAAGTAGCCTGAACCACGTTGAACAAATCAAATTAGCAAATCTTTATTGGCATATACAGTGGTACCTCAGGTTAAGTACTTAATTCGTTCTGGAGGTCCGTTCTTAACCTAAAACTGTTCTTAACCTGAAGCACCACTTTAGCTAATGGGGCCTCCCACTGCTGCCGTGCAATTTCTGTTCTCATCCTGAAGCAAAGTTCTTAACCCAAGGTACTATTTCTGGGTTAGCGGAGTCTGTAACCTGAAGCGTATGTAACCTGAAGTGTATGTAACCTGAGGTACCACTGTATACAAGATTCCAGCAGGGTTCGGAGCAATAAAAGAACTCAGCATAATCTGCATCGGGCACTTAAGTTAACGTTGTATAACATTCACGAATCCTCATTGCGCATTGCAGAAACCTCCATTTTTCAGAGACATGGTTGATGGAATCTTTCAAGGAGTTGGAGACGGCGTTTATAAGTGGTCCACGTTTCACAAGCACACAGTAAGGTTGATAGTGCAATAGCTTTGTAAACAAGCCTTTTGGTTTTCCTGTGAACATCCCAGTCCTCAAACACTCTGCACTTCAATCAGGAGAAAGCTGCACTCGCAGAGCTCAGGCCAGGCATAGGCAAACTTGGCCCTCCAGATGTTTTGGGACTACAACTCCCATGATCCCTAGCTAACAGGACCAGTGGTCAGGAATGATGGGAATTGTAGTCCCAAAACATCTGGCAGGTCAAGTTTGCCTATGCCTGGGTCAGGTGATGATGGATTTCGGCATCAATGTCGGCCCTTGTGGAAAGATAACTGCCCAAGGAGTTGAGGAAGGGGGGGCCTTCATATTTTCCATCTGGCACAGAGCCACTTCCTTTGTTACCTTAATAGCCCATCGCCTCAGCCTGGCAATTTCAGGGATTTCAATACCTGCTTAGATTTTAACACTTGCTGGATACAGGGATTAGAAGGGAGCCCAAGCATACAACCTAAACCCCCTTTTTAAAAAAGAACAACAATAAGGACTGGCAACACTTTTCCAGAAATGAATATTTTCCTATTTCAGTGTTATAAGCCTAGCTCCCCCAATTTGGTGCCCTCTGGGTAATGTTGACCCTTTGACCGTGCTTACTGACAGCTGATGGGAGTCATAGCTTGACAAAATCTGTAGGGGAGAATGCTACTGGGGAATCCCATTGCAAAACCCAGCTGAAGAAACACCACTGATTCAGAGCCATTTTTAGAAAGCTTTTTCTCCAGAAGTGGTATGATTAATGTGGGAAACAGGAAGCCGCATCTTATGATGGTCAGTTGATAAATTAACTTTCATTCTCCCCCACAGTTTGCCACCAAAAGGATATCGGGAAATCCTTTGCAGTGAGCGAAGGCAAATCTAACAGGATGGGGGGAGAGATATTTTTGCATATTCAGGGTACCAGTAAAGGAAATAAACTACAATGCCATGATTTCCCCCCTCCCTGCTTGCTTCTACTTAGTGGGTTCCCAAATTAGTCCTCAGTAGCTGCAGTTTCTGTGTGCAAAAGCTTTTGACTGTGTCGACCACAGCAAACTATGGCAAGTTCTTAAAGAAATGGGAGTGCCTGATCACCTCATCTGTCTCCTGAGAAATCTCTATGTGGGACAAGAAGCTACAGTTAGAACGGGATATGGAACAACGGATTCGTTCAAAATTGGGAAAGGAGTACAGCAAGGCTGTATATTGTCTCTATGCTTATTTAACTTATATGCAGAATTCATCATGCGAAAGGCTGGGCTGGATGAATCCCAAACCGGAATTAAGATTGCCGGTAGAAATATCAACAACCTCAGATATGCAGATGACACAACCTGGATGGCAGAAAGTGAGGCGGAATTAAAGAACCTTTTAATGAGGGTGAAAGAGGAGAGCGCAAAATACGGTATGAAGCTCAACATCAAAAAAACGAAGATCATGGCCACTGGTCCCATCACCTCCTGGCAAATAGAAGGGGAAGAAATGGAGGCAGTGAGAGATTTTACTTTCTTGGGCTCCATGATCACTGCAGATGGTGACAGCAGCCACAAAATTAAAAGACGCCTGCTTCTTGGGAGAAAAGCAATGACAAACCTAGACAGCATCTTAAAAAGCAGAGACATCACCTTGCCAGCAAAGGTCCGTATAGTTAAAGCTATGGTTTTCCCTTTCATGTATGGAAGTGAGAGCTGGACCATAAAGAAGGCTGATCGCCGAAGAATGAATGCTTTTGAATTCTGGTGCTGGAGGAGACTCTTGAGAGTCCCATGGACTGCAAGAAGATCAAACCTCTCCATTATGAAAGAAATCAGCCCTGAGTGCTCACTGGAAGGACAGATCCTGAAGCTGAGGCTCCAATACTTCGGCCACCTCAGGAGAAGAGAAGACTCCCTGGAAAAAACCCTGGTGTTGGGAAAGATGGAGGGCACAAGGAGAAGGGGACGACAGAGGACGAGATGGTGGTACAGTGTTCTGGAAGCTACCAGAATGAGTTTGTCCAAACTGCGGGAGGCAGTGGAAGACAGGAGTGCCTGGCATGCTCTGGTCCATGGGGTCACAAAGAGTCGGACACGACTAAACAACAACAGCTGCAGTTTCACCTGCCCTGCACCGAAAGGATGTTGGAGAATTGCAACAGAAACAGAAACAGGAGTGGAAATCGCTTATGTTCCCCGACTCCTCCTATTTCTGGAATGCAAGTCAGTCCAACAGATCTGCTGATATCTGCTGCTTTTTTTTCTTCCCTTCTTTTTTGATCTTGTTGACTTGTTAACAGAAGAAGCGTGCAAACGTTACAAAAAGAAACAGAAAACAAAGATTCGATCTTCCAAACCAGAAATCACCACCGCCTGGAAGCACAAATGTACAAAGCAGCAGGGATAATGAAATATTGACTCATAACCATTTTTTGTTGTTGAAAAATTCTCCAGAGAGTGCAGTATTTATAGAGGTCATGTAAAAAGAACACTGTCAAAAGATCAATCCGTTGGCAGGTCTTGATTGAGCTGCGGTGTGTTAATAGGATAACGGGACAAAACAAAATTTATAGTAACTCAAATAATATGGAGAAAGTAAAGTTTAAGAGCGTGTTTAAGGAATTTAAATCAGGAATGCAAGGGGAAGATCAGAGGTCTTGCCAAACTAAGGCCCAGGGGCCGGATCCAGACCAATTGCCTTCTAAATCCGGCCCATAGTCGGTCCAGGAATCAGCGTGTTTTTACATGAGTAGAATGTGTGCTTTTATTTAAAATGCACCTCTGGGTTATTTGTGGGGCATAGGAATTTGTTCATTCTTTTTTTCAAAATATTGTCCAGCCCCTCACAAGGTCTGAGGGACAGTGGACCCTGGCCCCTTGCTGGAAAAGTTTGCTGACCCCTGAATTAAAGAATGAATAACTGTTTATTTTTATTTCTCATTTTGCCTATAATATCGATTGTAAAAGGTAAAGGGACCTCTGACCATTAGGTCAAGTCGTGGCCGACTCTGGGGTTGCGGCGCTCATCTCGCTTTATTGGCCGAGGGAGCCGGCTTACAGCTTCCGGGTCATGTGGCCAGCATGACTAAGCCGCTTCTGGCAAACCAGAGCAGCGCACGGAAACGCCATTTACCTTCCCGCCGGAGCGGTACCTATTTATCTACTTGCAGTTTGAAGTGCTTTAGAACTGCTAAGTTGGCAGGAGCAGGGACCGAGCAACCTCCCGTCGCGGGGTTTCGAACCGCCGACCTTCTGATCGGCAAGTCCTAGGCTCTGTGGTTTAACCCACAGCACCACCAGCATCCCTTAATATCTATTGTATACTTCTGTTATAAAGTTTTCAATCAGTAAAGCACTCAAAAGACTCATAACAAAGATTCCCTTTAAAATAACCAAGATATAGAAAAAGAAAAATCTCATCCACTTGTGAGTTCCATCATTCTTGAGAATAAAGGTTCTATATACTCTTAAATGAGACACACATTTGCTTATACTGGTGACCTTGAACGACCAGAGGGGCACCAGGTTGGTGATGCTAGGTTGGCGATTTCCCCCCTCCCTTTTCCTGCTGGAGGGAAAAAAAGCATCTCCCATTGTTAAGGCTCAAGAGACTTCTCTTCCAGGAAAGATAAAACAAAAAACTCAACAGGTATTCAACCTTATTGAAGCCTGGTTTGAGTTTCAAACACAGGAAACCAAACAAAGCCAGTTGTGATGCAACAGGAAAAAATGTGCATCAAGTCCATTCATAAGAAGCAGCCCAATGCGTACACTGGCCTTTCGCAAAATGGGGAACTTTCACAGCGGCCGTCATTTCATTCATTCACTTGTTCCATTCTTTCAGCCTTCCGCTAGCCGGTCCCAGCCAGATGTTGCTGGAATACAGCTCTCATCACCCCCAACTGTTGGGTCATGCTGTCTGGGAGCTAAACAGGGTCACTGACAGTCCCTGCCGGCAGGCTCACCATCTAATAGACGCAGCACAAAAGGAAAACGGAACTGGGAGGGAAGAGGTGAGAAAGCGAATTCAGGTACGATGCCTTAAAAGCTAAAAGAAAAAAGAAAGGGAAGGGATGGAAGGATGATCTGCATCTACAGGACAGAAAGGGAGAAAGAACAAAGTCTTTTGAGGAAGAATGAGACCTTGGGATGGTGGAGCTGGAGGAGCGAATATTCTGGGCAGTGAGCTTAGAACGAAGGAAGGAAGTTTGCCTGCCGTGGCTGGTGGAGAAAGGGCCCTGAAAAATCTCTTAATGTAAGGGATCTGGCACCCTCTCGACCGTGCTGGACTACAAATCCCATTAGCCCTGACCATTGAGCATGCTGGCTGGGGGCTGGGGGCCCGGGGCCCAAAATCTGGAGGCCACCAGGTCAATGAAAGTTGAATATTTCAACAGTCACTGTTCAGACTTGACAGCAGAAAGCCACCCCCAGTCCAGTATGTGACTTTTTTTTGGGGGGGGGGAACTCGTGAGTCAAGTTTCAGGGGAATGATCGTCAATTGTCATATTTCGAAAAGAAAAATTCCTGACACCCGCAAAGCGTTGAGCTTTTTGGGGGACACCCCCCCAATATTACCCTTTTTACTTTTACTTTGGGAGCTGTTTTCGCTGCTTTTTCCATCGTATTGCCATACATCTGGGTTCCCCTGACATTTTGCCAGCAAGATTCCCCCCTGACCCCATTTACACACCCAAAAACCAGAACATTTTTCTTATTCTATATTAGACCCATAACAGGAAGGAATATTAAGTTGGCTCTTGTAACAGCTGTTGGCTAAAATCAGGAAACATGCCAGACGTTAACCATGTTGCTGGAGTTGGTGAGACCCGTCTATGGTCCAGATCTTTATTTCTTTAACATTGGGGGGTTTTTTTGGGGGGGGGAACACTCAAGAAATTCACCTCTGCATCTCAACTAAAAGCAGCTTACAATAAATGGGTTTTCAAGGCCTGATGGAACCAAATGGGTATCGCTTGGGATTCTGGAGCCAATGCCATTGACCTTCAAATTGCAACCTTTACAACAACCCTGCAAGGTAGATGGGCATTCTTCCTCCATCTCCAATGGTAGGCACAAGGCTGGGGGAAGCCACAACCTCACAGCCTAAGGCCGACAAACAAGTTCATGGCAGAAGACAGATCTGCCACTGGCGACCTCTTGAATCAGAACTAGCCTTGAACACCACTCTAGACAGTTCCAGATAATATCTTCCTATATGCATAGAAATGTAAGGCTGTCGTCACGCAACACCCATTAGAGCATCTGGAGTGCATCTTCAGAATCCAGGATTTGTATGAAGTCAGGCAGGGGGAAGGAAAGGGGGGAAAGGCAGGTTGCAAAGTGGGTTAATGTAGGGGAAAAGATAGGGGGCTGGTGAATGGAGCAGACAGGGGGGTAGCCGTGTCTTTCTTTGTGTGTTTAGCTGCGGTTCTTGCATTGCAATGGGTTGGACTAGAATGGGGTCAGCAAACTTTTTCAGCAGGGGACCGGTCCACTGTCCCTCAGACCTTGTGGGGGGCCGGACTATATTTTGGGGAAAAAATGAACAATTTCCTATGCCCCATAAATAACCCAGAGATGCATTTTAAATAAAAGGACACATTCTACTTATGTAAAAACAAGCTGATTCCCGGACTGTCTGCGGGCTGGATTTAGAAGGCGATTGGGCTGGATCCGGCCCCCGGGCCTTAGCTTGCCTACCGATGGACTAGATGAATTTCAGGGATCCTTCCAGCTCTCGTTTTTATTACACATTTTGTATTTCTGTCTTGTATTTTTACGCTGCGAACCGCCCTGAGACAAAATCCTAGTGTTGCTGAAATAAATGAACTTTCCTACGATATTCTAATTTTTCGAGTTTCACCTGTAGAAACCTTCATATACTCCTATTATATGGCCTGCAATCTTCAATATAGGATCCCAGATATTATTTTTCCACTTGCAGGAAGTTTTATATAAGCATTAAGAAGTCGTTCTTTCATCCCCATGCAGTCTGACTTGGTACACTCCTCTGGGAGGTTTCCACATACACACACACACACACACACACACACACACACACCCTACAAGTATAGGCTGGTCCCCATTTATAACCCCAAAGTGAATCCTCAAGTCTCTGGCGAATGAGGAAACCTTTCTCCCAGCCTTCCGGCTTAAGCCTCCCACCTGGTCCAGCCTTCCAGGGACGCCAGTCCCTCCCCATGACTAACTCTCCTGGCATCTGTTTACGCTACAAGAGTTAAGGCTGGATTCCTTGGCCTAGCCGACCGCGGTAGGAAAGCTTCCATTCAAGCCCAAGGAAAGAAACGAAAGAGGTAAAAGGGAAGAAAAAGGCAAGTTTCAGCACAGACAAAAACTGCCCCTTTCCGTTGCCAGGAAAACCTCAGAGTTCAAGCCCAAGGAGGGCGCCCCACTGTCTCCCGGTTCTGAATGGGAGTTTCGCCGCTCCGGCACGATTCACATCGTAGGGAACGAAATGCAAGACACAGAGAGTTTCAGTCCTGCCACAGGTTTCCAGCAGAAACACTACTGCCTCCAAGCTGGGCGGCACAACAGAAGCGATCAATAGCCGTCTCCTCCTCCATTAATTTGTCTAATCCTCTTTTAAAGCCATCCAAATTGGTGGCCAGCACTGTTTCTAGTGGCAAGGAGTTCCATAGTTCGACTGCACTGCATTAAGAACGAATTTCAGTTCTCTGTCCTGAATCTTCCAACGCTCAGCTTCATTGTGCACAAGTCCTAGCATTATGAGAGAGAGAAAAGTGTTTCTCTATACAGTGGTACCTCGGGTTACATACGCTTCAGGTTACATATGCTTCAGGTTACAGACTCCACTAACCCAGAAATAGTGCTTCAGGATGAGAACAGAAATTGTGCTCCGGCAGCGCGGCAGCAGCAGGAGGCCCCATTAGCTAAAGTGGTGCTTCAGGTTAAGAACAGTTTCAGCTTAAGTACGGACCTCTGGAACGAATTAAGTACTTAACCTGAGGTACCACTGTATCCACTTTCTTTGTGCCATGCATAATTCTATAAACCTCTAGTACATTCCCTCTGACTCCAATCCCCCCCCCCAAAAAAAGCTGCAACTTTTTTCACAGGGGAAACGGCTCCATCTCCGTGATCGTTTGGGCTGCTCTTTTCTGAACAGAAAGCGTCGGTGCCCACCAGCTGAACCCAAACGCCACCAAGCACACTCCTATTTGTGATTCTCAGAAAGTGCAGAGCAGTGCACGGAAACGCCGTTTACCTTCCTGCTGGAGCGGTACCTATTTATCTACTTGCACTTTGACGTGATTTCGAACTGCTAGGTTGGCAGGAGAAGGGACCGAGCAACGGGAGCTCACGCCGTCATTGCGGGGATTCAAACCGCCGACCTTCTGATCGGCAAGTCCTAGGCTGTGTGGTTTAACCCACAGCATCAGATGGCCTTGAAAGGGTGCTTTAGATGTCAATAAATTAATTGTAATAATAATAATAAATAACAACAACTACTACTACTTTACCACACATCAGGTGCAAATGTAGGCTGCATACATGCCATATATTCAAAGCACATTTCTCACACACTCCCAATAATCTTGGGAACTGTAGTTTACCCCCACAGAGCTATAATTCCCAGCACCTGTGATTCTTTTTTTGGAGGGGGAGTTTGAAATGTATGGTATAGATGCATCCACAGGCTTGGGGGGAAATCTGCCAATTTCCAATTTTTTTAGCCCCCCCCCCATTTTTTCCAGTCTTAAATTTAGTGTTCCACACTCCTGCAGCAGCTTGCAGGTTTTTAAACGCATTTTCCAAGCGCACACATTTGTGGTAGCAATTCCCCCTCCTACAATTCATTTCTGCATATTATTTTACCGTGCTCTTCCATAACATACCCATTTTGGCACACATTTCCTGGCCAAAGCGCTGCACTGCAAAATGGAGAGGGAGGGCACCTGTAGTTTCACGTTACGGTGCAAACGGAACTGAATTTCCACCCCCTATCGCCGTGCAGATGCCAGGCACAAGGTAGGGCGAAATATCACATGCTTCAAAAAGAACAAAATCCAATAGCAATAGATGGAGAGCGTGTCCTTTTCTCCCAGAATCCTAGAAACTCAGCAAAGCTGATGGGCAGACAAAAGTCAAGGACTCCTCTGCGCAATGCAGAACGTGCGGAACTCGCTGCCACAAGGTGCCGTTGGTGACGGCTACTAGCTTGGAATGCTATAAAAGTGGATGAGACAGAAATCACAGAGGAGAGAGTATGTTCCATCTCCATGCTCAAAGTCCACTGAATTCCAGGAAGTCTGTTGCCTTCATGTCCTGCCAAGGACATCAATAAGGTCTTGGTGGTAAAAAGAAGAAGTAAAGGACCCCTGGACGGTTAAGTCCAGTCAAAGGAGACTAAGGGGTTGCGGCACTCATCTCGCTTTCAGGCCGAGGGAGCAGGCGTTTGTCCACAGACAGCTTTCCGGGTCATGTGGCCAGCAAGACTAAACCGCTTCTGGCGCAACGGGACACCGTGACGGAAACCAGACCACACGGAAACGCCCATTTACCTTCCCACCACAGTGGTACCTATTTATCTACTTGCACTGGTGTGCTTTCAAACTGCTAGGCTGGCAGTAACTGGGACAGAGCAATGGGAACTCGCCCCGTCGTGGGGATTTGAACCGCTGACCTTCCGATCGGCAAGCCCAAGAGGCTCAGTGGTTTGGACCACAGCGCCACGGTGGATGAGGCCAATGGCTCCTCTATCTCAGCATCCTGTTATTGCGGTACCCAACAAGATGCCCATTTACAAGAAGGCAGCAAGCGACAACCAGCTCTTCCTTCTTAATGCATCGCTCCCTCTGGAATAGCCATACAGCCAGACTCCTCCTTTAACAATACAATCCTCTCTGTGAGTCTACTCAGGAGCAAGCCACCTGAATCCAATTGGAGGAGGTATACTCCCAAGTAAGTATCCTTCTTCCCCTCGCAAGCACTGGTTAAACCGGGATACACATTTAAGCCAATTCGGTCAACCTAGACTGTATCATCCCACGCTTAAAAATAACAGGAAAACTGCCTTTGATTTGAAATAGCGCATTGTAAAAGTTTTTAAGAAAAGGAACCAGCTGGGCAAACCAGCCTCCATTGCGTCCACATCCTAGGTGACTCCTATTTCTAGCAATCTACAGGCTGCCTGTTCATCAGAAAGCAGTCTGCGCATGCTCTACAGTCCTGTTACTTCAGAAGAAGCCAGGCTTGAATTCAACTCGGGCTCCTTGCCTTCAAGAAGAGAGGGCAGTCTAATTCACAGATGGCCCGATTTCACAGGCCGAGGCAGTGAGAGGTCTCAGTCGCTACTGAAAAATCCCAGCTGGTCAAAAGGGGGTTAGACTAGATATCCCCTGGGGCCCAACTCTACGATTCGAAAAAAGAAGACGGAAAAACAACTTGCCTTATATTGAAAGCGACATAGCTTGCGTGGTTCGTTGCCGGCGGCACCTCTGAGCAGTTCTGGGCAGCTTTTCATGCCTGGCTGTTTAAGAACCTGCAATGCCACTCCCGCCCGCCTCCCACTGCCAAATTTCCTTTTCTGTTCAGCTGCAGATCCTGCTTCCTGGATGACACACACACAACACACACCCGCCGCAGCCCAGAGGTACGATTACAAAACCATCCTGGGCAGAAGGTTTCAAGCCAGCCGTACAATTCGTTTCCTCCTTCGTCCCGCCTGTTTACAAACAAGCCTTACTGCCTGCAGCCTGGCGAAGGGCAAGGATTTAGTTTTAAAAGAGGAGGAAGATTTAGGCCAGGGGTCAGCAAACTTTTATATATATATATATATATATATATATATATATATATATATATATATAAAAAGAAGAAGATTGGAACATGTTTATTGAATATATGGGGGTGGGGTTGTGTATATTTGAAAACATTGAGAGCATTGAGATAAATTCAGTGTAAAGAAGTTTAGTTTAGTTTATGTAAAATATGCAGGGATTTATGTTATGCAAAACAAACCATGGAAAGAGAAGAAGGGAGATCATTTATATTTTAGGGTTGTTTAAATGAATACAGCGGTACCTCAGGTTAATAACTTAATTTGTTCTGGAGGTCCATTCTTAACCTGAAACTGTTCTTCACCTGAAGCACCACTTTAGCTAATGGGGCCTCCTGCTGCTGCCGCACCACCGGAGCACAATTTCTGTTCTCATCCTGAAGCAAAGTTCTTAACCCGAGGTACTATTTCTGGGTTAGCGGAGTCTGTAACGTGAAGAGTATATAACCTGATGTATGTAACCCAAGGTACCACTGTACTCTTAATTGTAAAACAGAAAGGGAGCCGGTCCACTGTCCCTCAGAACTTGTGGGGGGCTGGACTATATTTTTTTTTTGGGGGGGGGGATGAACGAATTCCTATGCCCCACAAATAACCCAGAGATGCATTTTAAATAAAAGCACACATTCTACTCATGTAAAAACACCAGGCAGGCCCCACAAATAACCCAGAGATGCATTTTAAACAAAAGGACACATTCTACTCCTGTAAAAACACGCTGATTCCTGGACCATCCGCGGGCTAGACTGAGAAGGCGATTGGGCTGGATCCGGCCTCTGGGCCTTAGTTTGCCTACCCATGATCTAGGCGGTGGCTAAACTGCCAAGCCAAAGCGGCTGAGGAATTTACAGAGCGGTGCATCTCAAACAAAGGAGCTTTGAAAAGAGAGAGGCTGGCATTTAAAAAAATGCCAGTGCGAAAAACGCTGAATTGAAACTTATCGAGAAGAGAGGTTTTGTCAACTCTGGCCAGAGAATCGGGCCTTGCTGTTCTCAGAAAGTCGTCCAGAGAGGGAAACCCGCAAACAGAACCCCAACAAAAATGCAGAGTCTCCTTCTGTGGTTTTCAAAAACTGGTACAGTGGTACCTTGGTTCTCAAACACCTTGGTACTCAAACAACTTGGAACCCAAACACTGCAAACCCGGAAGTAAGCGTTCCGGTTTGCGAACTTTTTCCGAAGCCGAAAATGCTCCGTTTTGAGTGTTACGCTTCCGATTTGAGTGCCATACTTCTGTTTTGAGTGTTACGCTGAAGTCTGTATTTTTTTTGCTATTTATTTTGCGTTTCTGTTTTTGCGGCTCTCTTTTGTTTTGTTTTTGTGACTGTGTGGAACCCAGGTCAGCTACTAATTGATTGATTGTGTGCCTGCAGTACATTGTTTATTGCTTTCATTTTATGGATCAATGGCCTAGTAGTTAGACAGTAAAATTCATGTTAAATTGCTGTTTTAGGGTTTGTTTCTAAAAGTCTGGAACAGATTAATCCCTTTTGCATTAGTTTCTATGGAGAGGTACGCCTTGGTTTTGGAACGGACTTCCGGAACGGATTAAGTTTGAAAACCAAGGTACCACTGTATTCAAGAAGTATTGCAGCATCTGACCAGGGATTCATGTTTGAAAGTTTTTTTGTCAGCCAGGCAACCCTGGTCAGGCTTTGGGGTTCGGCAGCTGCGGAATCGAAACTTTGGAACTCCCTTCCTTAGGAAGCAGCTGGTGGCAGGATGGCCACCAATCTAGATGGCATCAAAACAGTGGTTCCTTGGTTTTCAAACTGCAAACATGCATTTTATATCTAACAAGACCATTGATCCATTAAATGAAAGCAATAAACAATGTACTGCAGCCACACAATCAATCCATCAGTAGCTGGACTGGGCTCCACACATTTACAAAAACAAACAACAAATGAGCCACAAAAACAGAAATGCAAAATAAATAGCAAAAACAGACAGATTTCAGTGTAACACTCAAATCAAAAGTGTAACACTCAAATCAAAAGTGTAACACTCAAATCAAAAGTGTAACACTCAAATCGAAAGTGTAACACTCAAAATGGAAGCGTAACACTCAAAACGGAGCACGTTTGGCTTCCGAAAAAAGTTCGCAAACCGGAACACTTACTTCTGGGTTTGCAGTGTTTGGGTTCCAAGTTGTTTGAGTACCAAGGCGTTTGAGAACCAAGGTACCACTGCAGCCAAATTCGTGGAACAGCGGGCTATCAAGAGCAGGGGTCAGCAAACTTTTTCAGCAGGGGGCCGGTCCACTGTCCCTCAGACCTTGTGGGGGGCCGGGACTATATATTTTTTTTGGGGGGGGGATGAACGAATTCCTATGCTCCACAAATAACCCAGAGGTGCATTTTAAATAAAAGCACACATTCTACTCATGTAAAAACACGCTGATTCCTGGACCATCCGTGGGCCGGATTGAGAAGGTGATTGGGCCGGATTCGGCCCTCGGACCTTAGTTTGCCTACCCATGATCAAGACCTACTAGCCTGGACAGCTATTCTCTGTCCCTTTCAGCTGCGGGAAACTGCTGAAGGAGAGAGTGTTGAAGGAGTTCCTTTGATCTCAGATTTTTATTTCTTGCAAGCCAATTACGGTCCCACACAAATCCATTCCGGCTCCACAAACCCGCTTTGCCAGAGCACCCTGAGGGCAAACCTTGTTCTGTAAAACTGTAGGCCAAATGTTTAAAATGACATTTGTAAAAAAAAACAGAAGCATTTTTGTTAAGGATTGTTGGAGAAGACCTGCCAAGAAAAATAAAGAATTTGTTTATGTAAGCAACGACTGCGGCGAGAGTCTTGATAGCGCAAGGATGGAAGAATGAGGAAACCCCGACAAAAGAACAGTGGCAAGAGAAATTAATGAACTATGGAGAACTGGCGAAACTAACACGTAAATTGCAGGATAAAGACAACTGTGACTTTAAAGAAGAATGGGAACTTTTTACAGCCTATTTAAAAAGACAACAAAATGAACTGGACTCCTTGGCAGGTTTTGAATAAACATACACAAATTTATTGGATTAATATGGTGGATAGATAATATAAGGATGTATGTTGTTGTTGTTGTTTAGTCGTGTCCGACTCTTCGTGACCCCCTGGACCAGAGCACGCCAGGCACTCCTGTCTTCCACTGCCTCCCACAGTTTGGTCAAACTCATGCTGGTAGCTTCGAGAACACTGTCCCACCATCTCGTCCTCCCCTTCTCCTTGTGCCCTCCATCTTTCCCAACATCAGGGTCTTTTCCAGGGAGTCTTCTCTTCTCATGAGGTGGCCAAAGTCTTGGAGCCTCAGCTTCAGAATCTGTCCTTCCAGTGAGCACTCAGGGCTGATTTCCTTCAGAATGGATGCGTTTGATCTTCTTGCAGTCCATGGGACTCTCAAAAGTCTCCTCCAGCACCAATAAGGATGCATACAATTTTGCAATATGCAGAGAACAATATGGGATAAGAAATCAGAGAGAGGAGCTGAGGGAAATCCGGGGGGGGGGGGAGTGTATGTTGGGGAGGGGAGAGGGGGGGAAATGAGAGGGGGGAAATAATGAAGATGATTTGTATTGTTGATTTGTTATGTTAAATTTGTCAATTATTATTTTTTTAAAGTAAAACTGTAAGCCAAACCAGTTAGCCAAAGAACACAAAACCCTCTCCTCACGCACTGCAGCCACCAGGCATTTGCTCTCTGGCAAGAATGCAGCTCAGCAAAAGCATCCCACGGACTCCCTTTGCTTCAGGGAAGCGCTAAAGGAGTCCTTACAAAAGCTTCTTTGTATTCTCAGGCGCTCTTTGCTCTTCGTAGGCGAGGAGATGCCAAGCCGATCCTCCTTCGCTCGATGGACCAACCCGAGCGACCTGGGACAGAACATTCCTGGACCAGCCAGCCAGAACCGGAGCTTAGGTGGGAGACAGAGGAGGGATAGACGATGCACACAATTTATTCTAGGGCTCGGGAACCTCCAGCAGCTCTCCAAGGACATATAAGAGCATGGCGGCTAACAGATTGAGGTTGAATCCTGACAAGACAGAAGGACTGTTTTGGGGGGACAGGAGGCGGGTGGGTGTGGAGGACTCCCTGGTCCTGAATGGGGTAACTGTGCCCCTGAAGGACCAGGTGCGCGGCCTGGGAGTCATTTTGGACTCACAGCTGTCCATGGAGGCGCAGGTCAGTTTTGTGTCCAGGGCAGCTGTCTACCAGCTCTGTCTGGTACACAGGCTGAGACCCTCCCTGCCCGCAGACTGTCTCTCCAGAGTGGTGCATGCTCTGGTTATCTCCCGCTTGGACTACTGCAATGCGCTCTTCGTGGGGCTACCTCTGAAGGTGACCCGGAAACTACAACTAATCCAGAATGCGGCAGCTAGACTGGTGACTGGGAGCGGCCACCAAGACCACATAACACCAGTCCTGAGAGATCTGCATTGACTCCCAGTACGTTTCCAAGCACAATTCAAAGTGTTAGTGCTGATCTTTAAAGCCCTAAACAGCCTCGGCCCAGGATACCTGAAGGAGCGTCTCCACCCCCATCGTTCTGCCCAGACACTGAGGTCCAGTGCCGAGGGCCTTCTGGCAGTTCCCTCCCTGCGAGAAGCCAAGTTACAGGGCCTTCTTGGTGGTGGCGCCTGTCCTGTGGAACATCCTCCCACCAAGTGTCAAGGAAATAAACAACTATCTGACTTTTAGAAGACATCTGAAGGCAGCCCTGTTAAGGGAAGTTTTTAATGTTTGATGTTTTATTGTACAGTGGTACCTCAGATTACAGATGCTTCAGGTTACAGACGCTTCAGGTTACAGACTCCGCTAACCCAGAAATAGTAGTTACAATGGTACCGAGGTACCACTGTACTGGGAAAATGAATTAGATAGCACGCTGTAAATTTTAAATTGCTTTTCCATAATTCCTCCCATTTTTGTAGTTCAATGGGGTATCCAAAATCCTGGTGCACATCACCACGTCTATCAGCAAACCACAGATCTCTGGCATTCTCCCCAGAGCTCCAAAGCTGCCCTGTGTGGGACACTTTGGTTAATGTAACACAGCTCAAAGCAGCCTTAAAGTTTCCAGGCTGCAATGACTGTCTTCTAACTTCCTCCTAGATGCACAGAATTGATGAGTGGCATGGCTTGGAACTGCTGAAGTGGCCATTTTTCGGTCAGTGACCAGGAACAGCTATTTAACTCATGACAGGGAATAACCTTGAGAAGTTATGGAAACCTTAGCTGCTCGGTGCGCAAATGCCTGTTTTAATGGTAGCTTCTTGTGGCTGAAAATGGAGAACACCAACCGCAGGGTGTGTGGGGTTTTAGGGGACGGGTAGTAACTGGATAAGGGATGCGTGTGGCGCTGTGGGTTAAACCACACAGCCTAGGACTTGCTGATCAGAAGGTCGGCGGTTCGAATCCCCGTGACGGGGTGAGCTCCCATTGCTCGGTCCCTGCTCCTGCCAACCTAGCAGTCCGAAAGCATGTCAAAGTGCAAGTAGATAAATAGGTACCACTCCAGGCAGGAAGGTAAACAGTGTTTCCGTGCGCTGCTCTGGTTCGCCAGAAGTGGCTTAGTCATGCTGGCCACATGACCCAGAAGCTGAACGCCGGCTCCCTCGGACAATAAAGTGAGATGAGCGCTGCAACCCCAGAGTCGGCCACGACTGGATCTAACGGTTAGGAGTCCCTTTACCTTTAGTACCTGGATAGAGGACACGTCGTGCTCTTTCTGGGGTAGTTTGTTCACCATTGGTCCCCATCCTGCGCTCAGCTCTCACCTGGGGCTCCTAGAAGCTGTCTGCATGCGACAGCGGCCACATTCCCGGGAAAAGGCTTCGACTGGTTGTTTAATCCCAGTGCCAGATTTACGTAGAAGCTAAGCAAGCTATAGCTTAGAGCCCCACTCCCTTGGGGGACCCCAGAAAATTAAAGAAAAAACCAACTGGGTGTACATTTCCAAAATATAATACAAAAAACAAATAAAATAAAACCTACATACAGCAACAGTGTTTTGTGTTGTGTAGGCTCCTGTGATGGAAGTCAGGCTTCCTCAAACTCAGCCCTCCAGATGTTTTGAGACTACAATTCCCATCATCCCTGACCACTGGTCCTGCTAGCTAGGGATCATGGGAGTTGTAGGACAAAAACATCTGGAGGACCTCGTTTGAAGAAGCCTGATGTAAGTCATGGGCCCCGCCTGCTAGCCTGCTCCCTAAAACATCACTGGTTTGCTCGTTTCTATATATAGTGGTACCTCAGATTAAGAATTTAATTCGTTCTGGAGGTCCGTTCTTAACCTGAAGCACCACTTTAGCTAATGGTGCCTCCTGCTGCTGCCACACAATTTCTGTTCCCATCCTGAAGCAAAGTTCTTAACCCGAGGTAATATTTCTGGGTTAGCGGAGTCTGTAACCTGAAGCGTCTGTAACCCAAGGTACCACTGTACGGGGTGCCTACATTATGCATGAGCGAATGGCTTGAGATACCTATTAGGTCAATAAATTACCATCTAGCATATTGTTAGAGCTTAATAATTATTTCACTATTAATATACTTCTTCTGAATTGTATTTCAGTTCAATAATTATTTTGATAAAATACATATTTTGTTATTTGCAAATGGCTTGAGATACCTATTAGGTCCATAAATGACCATCTAGCGCAGGGGTCTGCAACCCGCGGCTCCGGAGTCGCATGTGGCTCTTTTACACCTTTGCCGCGGCTCCGGGGCGGATACTAGCGAGAGGAGGAGGCGCATTGTGCGCCCCGACACTCCCCACTGTGGCGGGCACTGTACTGCCTGTGACGTCGCATGGGGGCGGTGCATGCATTAGTCACGCACCGTCCCGACGTCACCTTCCCTCCCGCCCGCTACATTGTAAGGGGCATGTACGCTGGTCACTGTTTTGAAGGGGAGTGAAGAACACACACACACAAAAAGGTAACTTGTTAATTTAACGTTTATTTCTATGAGGAGGAGTAATTCTGAGGGGTCAAACAAAGAAATAATAATAAAAAGTGACAAAAAAGTTATTTTTATAATGACGAGTTTTGCGGCTCCCAGGTTTTTTTTCTTCGGAAACGGGTCCAAGTGGCTCTTTTTGTCTTAAAGGTTGCAGACCCCTGACTAGCGCATATTCAGCACAAAAAAACAGCGACAGTTTGTTATTGACACAGGGCAGCTAGACCTATAAAGGGCCGCATTACCTTCAGTTGGGACGCGGGTGGCGCTGTGGGTTAAACCACAGAAGGTCTGCGGCCTCATCAGAAGGTCTGCGGTTCGAATCCCCGTGACGGGGTGAACTCCCGTTGCTCGGTCTCTGCTCCTGCCCACCTAGCAGTTTGAAAGCACGTCAAAGTGCAAGTAGATAAATAGGTACCACTCCAGCGGGAAGGTAAAAGGCGTTTCCGTGCACTGCTCTGGTTCGCCAGAAGCGGCTTAGTCCTGCTGGCCACATGACCCGGAAGCTGTACGCCGGCTCCCTCGGCCAGTAAAGCGAGATGAGCGCCGCAACCCCAGAGTTGTCCGCGACTGGACCTAATGGTCAGGGGTCCCTTTACCTTTCTACCTTCAGTAGCTCAGGGCCTCATCAAACCTAAATCCGGCCCTGGTTAAACCAGATGAGCACAGCCAATGGGTCTCAAGCCCTCAGTGAATTAGGGGCTTCCCATGTGTGAAAAGACAGGATCAGGCAGACTGAGCAGACGAGACTACAGTGGTGCCCCGCAAGACGAATGCCTCGCAAGACGGAAAACTCGCTAGACGAAAGGGTTTTCCGTTTTTTGAGCTGCTTCGCAAGACGAATTTCCCTATGGGCTTGCTTCGCAAGACGAAAAACGAAAACGTCTTGCAAGTTTGTTTCCTTTTTCTTAACACCGTTAATACAGTTGCGACTTGACTTTGAGGAGCAACTCATAGAATGCGGTGTGGTAGCCTTTTTTGAGGTTTTTGAAGACTCTGGTGATTTTTGAAGCTTTCCCAAAACTTCTTTTAAACTTTTAAAACTTTTTTTTGGGGGGGTTGGATTTTGGGTTGGGGTGTTTGGAATTCAAGGACTTGGTGTTGGGGAGGGGTTTGCAAGAATCTGGAAGCTTGTGTGTGTGTTTTTCTGCATTTTTATGATTTTCTGTGACCATTGGGCCACTCTGCTATTTTTTTTAAAAAAATTCTGGATTTGAATTTCTGTGTGGTGGGCAGCTGGGGGAACAGTTGAGGAGGGGGTTCTTCAGCAAGAAGCAAAGAGTGGAAGAGGAACCTTCTTCGAGTTGTCCCCCAGAGTCTTAGAAAATGTACTGTACACTTTGTTGATTTTTAAATGTTTTTCTGTCATGTTTAGAAACTTAATTTATTGTTCCTTCAATTTTTGAAATGCTCTTTACAGTATGTGTGACTTTAAAGAGCACTTAATAAACTCTTGTTGTACCAAATTTGGCTTTGTTTGGACTTTTTTTGACCATAGGAACGCATTAATTGAATTTCAATGCATTCCTATGGGATTTCATGCTTCGCAAGACGAAAAATTCGCTAGACGAAAAAACTCGCGGAATGAATTAATTTCGTCTTGAGAGGCACCACTATAATTGTGGGTCCAACGGTCAACAAGGCGGTCTCTGCATATGCCATAGAGAGAAGTGAGGGGCAGATGCAGTTCATCCACCTGGGAAAGGAGCCGCTCTAGAAGAAGGAAAACTCTGATCCTAAACCTCCACTGCCTTGAGGGATATCTTCGGGAGAAGAAAACACTACACAAATCCAAAATGAAGTCCTTCCTGCAGCCAAGCTGGGGCCAAACGTCCTCCTCTGCTTTCCTCAGCGAGGCCGAGAACGGGGTCTTGTCGTCTGGGCAGCCCAAGACCTCCATACACACTGCTAGAGGTTTAATTGCTGCACCACAGGCGTAACGGTGGTCGGACTATAACTCCCATCATCCCTGTCCATTGGTTAAACTGACTGTGGACGATGGGAGTTGTAGTCCAACAACATTTGGGCGTCTGAGGCTGGTGAAATCCCTGTTAGAAGGCCAGTGTTGGAAACAAGAGCTTGGAAAGCAGAAGCAGCAGCATGACATGATCCTGGAAGGTCAGAGCTGGTCCTGAATGGGGCAACTGTGACCCTGAAGGACCAGGTGCGCAGCCTGGCAGTCATTTTGGACTCACAGCTGTCCATGGAGGTGCAGGTCAATTCTGTGTCCACGGCAGCTGTTTATCAGCTCCATCTGGTACGCAGGCTGAGACCCTACCTGCCTGTGGACTGTCTTGCCAGAGTGGTGCATGCTCTAGTTATCTCCTGCTTGGACTACCGCAATGCGCTCTATGTGGGGCTAGACAGCTAGACTGGTGACTAGGAGCAGCCTCTGATACCATATAACACCGGTCCTGAAAGACCTACATTGGTTCCCAGTACGTTTCTGAGCACAATTCAAAGTGTTGGTGCTGACCTTTAAAGCCCTAAACGGCCCTGGCCCAGTAGACCTGAAGGAGCGTCTCCACCCCCGTCATTCTGCCCGGACACTGAGGTCCAGCACCGAGGGCCTTCTGGCAGTTCCATCCCTGCAAGAAGCAAAGCTACAGAGAACCAGGCAGAGGGCCTTCTCGGTGGTGGCACCCGCCCTGTGCAACGCCCTCCCACCAGATGTCAAAGAGATAAACAACTACCAGACTTTTAGAAGACATCTGAAGGCAGCCCTGTTCAGGGAAGTTTTTAATGTGTGACATTTTAATGTATTCTTAATCTTTGTTGGAAGCCGCCCAGAGTGGGTGGGGTATAAATAAGAAGTTGTTGTTGTTTGTTGCCCAATCCAGCTCAATGCAGGGTGCAACTGCAGTCTTCAGTGACAGGTGAGCACCCAGCTGAACATCAATGTGTCCATTCAAGGAGGGCCCACAACCTGACAATTTCCACTTTCCTTCCCTGCTTTGGGGCCAAATCATCTGTTCTTTGCAGAGAACCACATCCTTGAGAAAACCATGATGGGGACACCTAGTGGCCAAATGGCACAACTACATCGGAGCGTTGGAATCAGGCTTACAGACACACTTAAAGCCCTTTCCCCAGGGGTAACTGTAGTTTACCCTTTGCAGAGCTGCAGCACCCTTAGCAAACTACAGTTCCCAGGATATATTTGTGTGGGGGGGGTGTGTGCTTTAAATGCAAGGTGCGTACGCAGCTAGAGTCAGACCACCTAGCTTAGATTCGCCAATAAAGAGCAAAACTCTGGGGAATCATAGGACTGAGAAATTGGAAGGGACCCAGTGGGTCATCTAGTCTAACCCCCTGCAAGGCAGGTGGGGCATTCCCAGCCCTACCTGGAGCTCCTGGGCATGGAACTTTTTCCATGCAAAGCATTCCATGCCGCCTTAGAAAATGCACATGAAATGTGTTCTCATCATCAAACATGGCAGGCAAGCTTATTGCCAAAGGATTTTGCCCTTTTTGCCCTGCTTAGACCATCCTCCTACCATTCTTAAAGCTTTAAGACTCGGCATCTGATCTTGCTTTTTTCCTCATCCCTCCCAGTTCTGTGTTCCTTTGCTGCTGCATCTCTTAGACTGCAAGCCTGTCTCGTTTTTTACTTGTCTGCATGCAGGCCTATCTGGGAGTCTATTCAGCTAAAGAGCAGGGTGAAATTGCAAATAAATAAGTCAGCAACAATGCCACACCTCCGACTTCTCTCAAACACCTCCTCAAAATCTTTAACCTCAAGCCTTCCACGGGCAAGCTCTCAGTCTCCATGCCCTACTGTAACTAAATACAACAAGGCATTGCATCTCCTGCCTCCACTCCCTGCCTTTCTCTGTTGTTGTCTTTCATGCAGTAATCTCCTGGGAATAAAAAAAGGCTTTTAAAAAATAAATGATCAAACCCAGCAGTTACTTCTCACTTTCTTCCTAACACAACTTTCTGCCCTAACACAGCCATATCTGCACTAAACATTTAAGGCGCATTACAATCCCCAGAATTTTTTTTTTTGGGGGGGGGACGCTTTACCCCCTGCAGAACTACCACTCCCAGCACCCTTAACTAACTACAATTCCCAGGATCCTGGGTGCGATGGGGGAGCCATGAGCTTTAAAATATGTTCTAAACATACTTGTACAGTGTGGATTTGACCACACAGGAAAACATCCAGGCCTTTGCTGACACAGTATCAAGTCGAGAAATTTCTGTACCTTTGACAAGAGTAAATCAAGACCTCAACAGCCAAATCCTCCTAAAGTTGCATCTCAGCAGATTGTCCATAGCTCAGAGCTCACCCCTCTCTGTCTCTTTGCAAACTCTGTTCTTTCCCTGACACTTTTTTGCACAGCGACGGGCAGGGGAGAAATTTATAGAGAATGTTACGATACGATAATCTTTACTGTCATTGTCTCATACAGAACAATGAAATTGAAAAAATCTACATCAGACATTCAAAAACCAACAAACCTGCTATCCCAGCTATCCCAGCCTGGTTAACCCCCTAAAAACTCTGATACCCCACAATTAAATACAAACACAATTAAATACAATACACTCCCACAGAGAATACCTTACACTGCGTTTAAAACCAAAATCGCATTGGGATAGAAAATGTTTCTCAGGCAGCTAGTTCTAGTCTTTATAACCCTGTACCTTCTTCCAGAGGGATGTGGGTGGCACTGTGGTCTAAACCACAGAGCCTAGGGCTTGCCGATCAGAAGGTCGGTGATTCGAACCCCCACGACGGGGTGAGCTCCCGTTGCTCGGTCCCAGCTCCTGCCAACCTAGCAGTTCGAAAGCACGTCAAAGTGCAAGTAGATAAATAGGTACCGCTCCGGCGGGAAGATAAACGGCGTTTCCGTGCGCTGCTCTGGTTCGCCAGAAGCGGCTTAGTCATGCTGGCCACATGACCCGGAAGCTGGACGCCGGCTCCCTCAGCCAATAAAGCGAGATGAGCACCGCAACCCCAGAGTCGGTCACGACTGGACCTAATGGTCAGGGATCCCTTTACCTTTTACCTTCTTCCAGAAGGCAAAAGCTGAAAGAGATCATTTCTGGGGTGCGCACTACCCTGCACTATCTCTGCAGCTTTCTTATGGCACCTGGAAGAATAGATTTGATCCAAGGTGGGAAGAGTGCACCCAATTATTCTCTCTGCAGTCTTTACGAGCCTGGACAGCATTGTTTTTCCCCTGACCGTGCAGCTCCCAAACCACACACAGACCATAAATTAACACACACTCAGCAGTCCTCAGGTCCTTTGAGAGATTGTTTTTCCAGAGGATTCTCAGAAAATATAACCTCTGCTGTGCTCTCTTCATCAGGTCTTTACTGTTTTTCTCCCCAGGTTAGGTCACCTCTCAACTCCATTCCCAGAAATCGAAACACCGAGACCTGTTCCACGCACTTCCTCTCAATAATGAGTTTCGGATTACGTTCAGTCGCCCACAACTCACCCGCAGGGAAGACAAAGGCTCATTCTGCTAGAAGGTGGGGTCAGGCGATACCAGCAAGGCACGACCACAGGGCAAGTACCTCAGCTGAGCTGCGCATCGTTTTCCTCTGTGAAACACAAATGGCCTTTGCTCCCCTGTCTGGCCCTTCCCCAAAGTCCCAGCCCTTCAGGAGAATTCTCAGGCTCACATGCTTCCCTGTTGACGGAAGTCTCCCAGGCCAACCCTTCGGATTTGCTCTCCCAAGGAAGAAAAAAAAAAATAGAGGCACATCTATGTCTCCCAGGATGCACTGCGAGCGCATTCCTGGTGTTCATGGAAACTGCTTGAACAGCAGCCAAGCGCTGTACGCCTTGGCAGAAGGCCGCAGCGGCTGTTGTTGAACCTAAGCTAGCAAGCATTTGAGAGAATTAAGAAGCAAGGATACATACATCACAGCTGACAGCTCTAAGCCGGAAAGCAGAAAGCAGACACTGGGTTCAGCATCCGGGACGGGAAAAACAAGACATTGTTCTGCAGCAAGGATAGAAAGGGTCCTCGCCCCCAAAGAGCTTACAATCCGACTGGCAGGGGATAGGAAGTTTGCATGGTTCCACAACTGCACACTCAAACTTGACATTTTGAAATGTGAAACTTAATTGTGAGGGATCTGTTTGGCATTCACATTGTTACCTAAACTGAGTTTGTGGCTTGCCCCGCAAGAATGCAAGGCAGAGGATATTACTGAGGGTGCAATAGTGTTTATGGAGGAGTACATTTTGCTCTAGGGACACGGGTGGCACTGTGTGTTAAACCACAGAGCCTAGGACTTGCCAATCAGAAGACAGGTGGTTCGAATCCCCGTGACGGAGTGAGCTCCTGTTGCTCAGTCCCTGCTCCTGCCAACCTAGTAGTTCGAAAGCACGTCAAAAGTGCAAGTAGATAAATAGGTACCGCTCCGGCAGGAAGGTAAACGGTGTTTCCGTGTGCTGCTCTGGTTCGCCAGAAGCGGCTTAGTCATGCTGGCCACATGACCCAGAAGCTGTATGCCGGCTCCCTTGGCCAGTAAAGCGAGATGAGCGCCACAACCCCAGAGTCGGTCACAACTGGACCTAATGGTCAGGGGTCCCTTTACCTTTACCTTTACCATTACATTTTGATCTGCTCCTCAACGCAAATCAAAACTTAGCATCTGACCACGACTGGTCACCCCACCACCACCCCAGAGTTCTCTTCCCTGGGGAAACCCAGCCAGATGGGTGGGGTATAAATAAAAAATTATTATTATTATTATTATTATTATTATTATTATTATTATTATTATTCCCTACCCTTTTTCAAAAGAGGGAAATTGGGTGGTGTTGGTGATGGGAGAGATAAGCAACCCTCTTCCAGCGTAAATCAGCTTCTGCATCTGGTCGCCTGGAGGACGTCGCTGCTCGTCATAGGCGAGTGGCCGTTCCACAGCTTGCACAGCCCATACAGGTGCCCTTCTCATTTACCCATCTGTGCAATCAGGAGGAGGAAACCAGGCGATTCAGAGCCGGTTCCTCCACCGGAGAGAAAGCAGGCCTTGGTTAAGTTAATAAGCCGGGTCTCCGGGGAGCCGGGCAAAAGCAGCCAGCAATATCATCCCGCTGCCGACCTGGGAGATCGCACCCATCCACCCCGGCTGCTCCCCAGACCAAGGCTGCTGAGTGTAAACGAACCCAGCCTAATGAATTAATTAATGCCTCCCCAGGGCTGCCTTTGTGGCTGCAAGGGAAGCGGCCGCAGATTGCTGGAGGGTGCAGAGCCAACACCGGCAGATGTTAGGGGGGTGGCTGGTGGCGAGCCGGCGATTGACAAGACAGCTAGCAGCCAGCTAGTTGGACCATCCATCAGCCGCCCTTCTCAGGCTCCGCTTTACAGAGAGACAAGAGGAGCAAGACACAGGCAGGGGAAAAGATGGCGCTCGACCACCCCATGAGACCGACGCTTTGTCCCTTCAGTGGGTCGCCCTCCTTGCTGTTATGCTACTCCCGGACCGCTCTGAGTCAGCTGATAGAGGTAAGGAGAAAGACCCCTCAGGAGAAAAAAAACCCCTGCACAGAATGGAATTATTCTCCTTTAACTGCGTCTGGCACCAGGGCAACTCAGAGACCCTGTTTGGGTTTCAGGTGGTAGCAGCAAGCCAGAGAGGCTTGGTTAAGTCAGTTTTCTTCCTATGATGATCCGGACTCTGAATTTTGCACCCCGAGAGAGACAGCTGGTTTGTCTGTACCGGGGGAGACCTAGGGGAGAAAAATCAAGTTTCTAGCTCTCATGGCCGAGATATAATAAAAATAAAATAATAATAATAATAATAATAATAATAATAATAATAATAATAATAATAATAATAATTTATTTATCTATCTATCTATCTATCTATCTATCTATCTATCTATCTATCTATCTATCTATCTATCTTCTATTTATTTATTTATACATACATACATACATACATACCCCACCCATCTGGCTGGGTTTCCCCAGCCACTCTGGGCGGCTTCCAACAGAACACTAAAATACAATAACCTATTAAACATTAAAAGCTTCCCTAAACAGGGCTGCCTTCAGATGTTTTTTAAAAGTCTGGTCGTTGTTGTTCTCTTTGACATCTGGTGGGAGGGCGTTCCACAAGGCGGGCGCCACCACCGAGAAGGCCCTCTGCCTGGTTCCCTGTAACTTGGCTTCTCGTAGTGAGGGAACCGCCAGAAGGCCCTCGGCGCTGGACCTCAGTGTCTGGGCAGAACAGTGGGGGTGGAGACGCTCCTTCAGGTATACTGGACCGTTGGCCATTTAGGGCTTTCAAGGTCAGCACCAATACTTTGAATTGTGGTCAGAAACGTACTGGGAGCCAGTGTAGGTCTTTCAAGACCGGTGTTATATGGTTTGTAAGAAAGCTTGCCCAAGTCTGAGAAATGTGGCGCTGTCGTTTGTTTGGGGAATGCACAGCGCATGTAAGAGAGAACTTATTTTGAAAACGTGCAAAGACTACTTCCATCATCACCATGTAACTACAGCTCCCCCCCCCCCACATAGAGGGTGAGCTGCCAAATCAGTGGGTATTTTCTTCCAGATAAGGTTAAGCCTCGGCGGTTGTGTATTTAAAGATTTGCCCTGGACCCCATAGAGAGGGCAGGTACTATCCACCCTCTTTGTCCTGGGGCAAGTTGGTCTGTCTTGAACGGAAGGGAAAAGGAGGGGCGATCCTCAATAATTATATTTTCTTTCAAATTAGTGTGCTGTTCTCCAGGGGTGGAGATGCCCTGGTCATTAAGGCTGTATAGAGAAGAGGGCTATTAATGGATACTAGATGCAAATCAGTGTTAGAAACTGAGATAGAAAAGCTAATCGCCAAATAACACCTTAAACCTGGGTTACGGTCAGCACAACAGAATGTCTAGGTGCCTTTTCCCCTTCAATGAGAGTTGCTGTTGTTGTTAATTTTATATACTGTTTTGTATTTTAAAGAAAAAAATCTCAGTGCAGTTTACAACACATTAAAACATCAAATATAACAATCCAGAATTAAACAAATTCAAGCTTCAAGGAAAATATTTCGGATCCTTCTCTAATGGACAATTGGCTTTCCCTTTACAGTGGTACCTTGGTTCTCAAACTTAATCCGGAAGTCCGTTTCAAAACCAAAACGTTCCAAAACTAAGGCACGCTTTCCCATAGAAAGTAATGCAAAAGGGATTAATCCGTTCCAGACTTTTAAAAACAACCCCTAAAACAGCAATTTAACATGGTTTTTAGTATCGAGACCATTGATCCATAAAATGAAAGTAATAATCATTGCACTGTAAATAAGACAGTATTGTACAGTGGTACCTCAGGTTACATACGCTTCAGGTTACAGACTCCGCTAACCCAGAAATAGTGCTTCAGGTTAAGAACTTTGCTTCAGGATGAGAACAGAAATTGTGCTCCGGCGGCACGGCAGCAGCAGGAGGCCCCATTAGCTAAAGTGGTGCTTCAAGTTAAGAACAGTTTCAGGTTAAGAATGGACCTCCGGAACGAATTAAGTACTTAACCTGAGGTACCACTGTAGATGATAAAAATTAAAACTCCCCCCCCCTTACCTGCACTGATGATAGCCATTGTTTGGATGGGGGGGGGGGCTTTTATCCATTTCTGCAGTCACACAATCAATCAGTAGCGGAACCGGGTTCCACAAAGTCACAAAAACAAAGTAATTGAAAAAGCCTCAAAAACAAAAATGCAAAATAAAAAGCAAAAACAAAAGCGCCAAACTTTATCCGTTCCGGAAGTCCATTTGACTTCCGAAATGTTCGAAAACCAAGGCGCAGCTTCTGATTGGTGTAGGCGCCCCGGAAACAATAGCCGACAGTCACATTGGACAATTGGCTCCCAAAAAACATTACAGTGGTACCTCAGGTTAAGTACTTAATTCGTTCCGGAGGTCCGTTCTTAACCTGAAACTGTTCTTAACCTGAAGCACCACTTTAGCTAATGGGGCCTCCTGCTGTAGCCGTGCCTCTGGAGCACAATTTCTGTTCTCATTCTGAAGCAAAGTTCTTAACCTGAGGTATTATTTCTGGGTTAGCGGTGTCTGTAACCTGAAGCGTATGTAACATGAAGCGTATGTAACCCGAGGTACCACTGTACTTACTTCCAGATTTTCAGTGTTTGAGAACCAAAGCGTTTGAGCACCAAGGCATTTGAGAACCAAGGTACCACTGTATTTGTTTACCTGCTTAATTTTTAGAGCTGCCCTATAGCAGAAGAACTCTAGGGCGGAAGTGTGGTATAGTGGTTAGAGTGTTGGATTAGGACCTGGAAGATCAGCGTTCAAATCTGCACTCGGTCCTGAAGCTCACTGGATGACCTTGGAGTCAGTCCCAGTCTCTTCACCTACCTCGCAGGGTCGCTGTAGGGATTAACTGAGGAGGGGGTGAATAAGGTGGGAGATAAAGCCAAAAAATGAGCTCTTCTGCTGACCTGCTTAAGAAAGCTGGAGGGGTCAGCCAGATGGAGGTGTCAGTCACAAACCAGGCATCCCGAGATCTCAGCCCTACTTTTGATGAACAGGTTCTCTCACCAGCATATTGGCTTGGTTATGTACTGAAGTTCTCACCCTGGGCCAGCAGGGCGGATACTGTAGATAGTTTTCACTCAGGTCCACATATGCAAATAAGGAGTTGAAAGTGATGTTCATTGATTGGATAGTTACAGAAAGATTGTTACTGTTGCCTTGTAAAGGTAAAGGGACTCCTGACCATTAGGTCCAGTTGTGACCGACTCTGGGGTTGCGGCGCTTTATTGGCCGAGGGAGCTGGCATACAGCTTCCGGGTCATGTGGCCAGCATGACTAAGCCGCTTCTGGAGAACCAGAGCAGCACACGGAAACGCCGTTTACCTTCCCGCTGGAGGGGTACCTATTTATCTACTTGCACTTTTGTGCTTTTGAACTGCTAGGTTGGCAGGAGCAGGGACCGAGCAGCGGGAGCTCACCCAGTCACGGGGATTCGAACTGCCGACCTGCTGATTGGCAAGTCCTAGGCTCTGTGGTTTAACCCACAGCGCCACCCGCGTCCCTACTGTTGCCTTGTGGTGGAGCTCTATATAAGCAGGCTGGCTGAACCCTTCAGTTCAGTTCTGTTCTGGCCTGTGAATAAACAAGAGCTGTTTGAAGAATCGCTGTGTCGTCTGATATGTTCACCCACAACCTAACAGGCTTCATGTTTTATTGTTGCTTTCGCCCACTTGTTGATTTTAAAATGAATTGATTTTAGAATGCTGGGTTATATTGTTGTTAGCCGCTCTGAGCCCGGCTTCGGCTGGGGAGGGCGGGATATAAATAAAATATTATTATTATTTATTATTGCTTGCATTTTATTGTTTGCTGCCTTGATTTATTTTTTTCTTTTATGGGAAAGGAGGAGACAGCTGTTGAAAATAAGTAAAGGAATAACCAAACACGCATGTCTGAATTAGCTCTTGTCCAATTTTAAAACACCCAGAACGCCAGTTCCCTAGCGCTCCCTTAGTACCAAAGGAAAAAAAAACAAGGACATTTTAGCAAATTCAAAAAACCTGCCAGGACAGAAAACTTACCCCTGAAAAAGAGGACATGTCCTGGAAAAAGAGGACGTATGGCAACCCTAGGCCAACTTGCTCTTAACTCCGGGTGAATAAAAAGCTACAAATCTGCCCATGAGCTTGCCAACTTGGGTAGGTAAAGCCCCTCAGTTATCTGAGGCAAATTCAGGCCAGTTCTTAATCCAAGCATATCCCAAACTTCCCATCTCAGAAGCAAGTTTGCAAAACCTGCTCCAGATTCAGACCATCATTAACAGCAATTAGCTCCGCCCATCGGCTCACCATCGATGAATATTTAAAGCAAGCACCAGTTTCAAACACAGAAGGGGAAATTGGAGGTACAGTGGTACCTCAGGTTAAGTACTTAATTCGTTCCGGAGGTCCGTACTTAACCTGAAACTGTTCTTAACCTGAAGCACCACTTTAGCTAATGGGGCCTCCCGCTGCTGCCGTGCCGCCAGAGCACAATTTCTGTTCTCATCCTGAAGCAAAGTTCTTAACCTGAAGCACTATTTCTGGGTTAGCGGAGTCTGTAACCTGAAGCGTCTGTAACCTGAAGTGTCTGTAACCTGAGGTACCACTGTATTGTTCAAAATATCATTATCACCACCATTATTTCAAAAAAATTATACACCTCTTGATGGTAAAAAAACAAACCGTTTACTAAAAGGAATAAAACAATATAGTTACCACTAAGTAATAATTTAAGACATTTGAAAAATTATAACAACACCACGCTAAAAAGAGATGAAAACTCACATCAACTTTCTAAACACCTGGCATATTTAACAAAAATGTTTTTGGCAGGTGCCGAAAACAGTATAGTGATATCAATAGGAAAGGAGTTCCAAAGTGCAGACGCTGCTACACTAAGACTGGATTCTTACAACCCACACAGCACTTTTTAAGAAGTTGCCCTCTGAATTTGCTTGCCGCAGACCTTTTGCCATGATTATTAAGACTCCCTGGTCCTGAATGGGGTAACTGTGCCCCTGAAGGACCAGGTGCGCAGCCTGAGATTCATTTTGGAGGCGCAGGTCAATTCTGTGTCCAGGGCAGCTGTTTATCAGCTCTGTCTGGTACACAGGATGAGACCCTCCCTGCCCACAGACTGTCTCACCAGAGTCGTGCATGCTCTGGTCATCTCCCACTTGGACTACTGCAATGCGCTCTATGTGGGGCTACCTTTGAAGGTGACCCGGAAACTGCAACTAATCCAGAATGCGGCAGCTAGACTGCTGACAGGGAGCAGCCGCCGAGACCATATAACACCGGTCCTGAAAGACCTAGATTGGCTCCCAGTACGTTTCCGAGCACAATTCAAAATGTTGGCGCTGACCTTGAAAGACCTAAATGGCCTCGGCCCAGTACACCTGAAGGAGCGTCTCCACCCCCCATCGTTCTGCCCGGACACTGAGGTCCAGCGCCAAGGGCCTTCTAGTGGTTCCCTCCCTGCGAGAAGCCAAGTTACAGGGAACCAGGCAGAGGGCCTTCTTGGTAGTGGCACCCGCCCTGTGGAACGCCTTCCCACCAGATGTCAAAGAGAAAAATAACTACCAAACTTTCAGAAGACATCTAAAGGCAGCCCTGTTTAGGGAAGCTTTTAATGTTTAATAGGTTATTGTATTTTAGTGTTTTGTTGGAAGCCACCCAGAGTGGCTGGGGGGACCCAGCCAGATGGGCGGGGTATAAATAATAAATTATTATTATATTATTATATTATTATTATAGGCAAAGCACCTCTGTCTACCAGGTCTTAAGAGGCAAACAGGGAAAGATGGGTTGCAACACACACTTCTTGTCTCAGAGAGCAAATATTGTCTTAACCCAAGTCCCAGATCTGACTCCCAGAGGCAGTGCTTAAGTAACACACAAGCTGCCTCCAAAAGAACACATTTTAACCACAAGTTTGCATGCAAGACATCTTCACATCTTGCTATCCAAGTGTCACACATCCTACCTGAGCTTTGTCCTGGGTCCCTGGTCAAATCTTGGTAGCCTCTTCTTTTCTAGGCCACTGTGTCCTTTTGCAAAGCTTGTTTTCCCCTTCCTTCCCTTTCCCTCTTTTTGCATCTTCAAGAAAGACTTTGCTTCAATTTCCTCTTTTTATAAAGCTCCCATTTGGAGAGGAGGCGGGTCTAAAAAGCAGCAGTCCCGCCTCCTAGCCAAACCGACTGACAGTGGGACTTTGCAAAAGATGGAGGCCAGTGAATGGGGAGAGGAATTCTCTTGCATGAAGCTAGATGCCTACATTTACCTGGGAGTAAGTCCCATTCAACTATCTGGGGCTGAATGCTGAGTAGAAAGTGCAGTGTAAAGACTTCCTCGTGGGCTAGAGGTTCACTGGGGTTTGAGAAATGAAGAAGAAGAAAAGGAGAACTGTTTTTTCCCGCCCACCACCACCAAGATCTGCAGAAAAGAATGTGTGTTAAAGATTCCTGTAAAATTCCTAAGGTTGCATAACTAGCAATAGCAAGGTTGCCAGCTGCTTTTAACTGGAGAGCTCCTGTCCCTTTAATATTTGGACACTGGGAGGAAAAGCGGCTTTTCTACTCAAAGGGCTGGGAAAGGACTATTGGACGGCCAAGGAAGATGAATGTTGGAAGATTCAGGACAGAGGAAGAAATGATTTATTCACACAGTGCTTTGTTAAATCTGCAAGTGCAGCTTTCTCCCGATTGAAACGCAGAGTGTTTGAGGACCGGGACATTCGCAGGGAAACAAAAATGCTTGTTTGCAAAGCTATTGTACTACCAACCTTACTGTATGCTTGTGAAACATGGACCACTTGTAAATGCCATCTCCAGCTCCTCGAAAGATTCCATCTATGGTGTCTCTGGAAAATTGTACACATCACTTGGGAAGACAGGCGAACTAATACCAGTGTACTGGAAGAAGCAAGGATCACCAGTGTGGAAGCAATGATTCTTCAACATCAACTTCGTTGGACTGGTCATGTTGCGCAGATGCCTGATGATCGTCTTCCAAAGCAACTACTCTATTCCCAGTTTAAGAATGGAAAGTGAAATACCAGTGGACAACAAAAGAGGTTTAAAGACGCTCTCAGGGCAAATCTTTAAAAATGTAGTATGAGGACTGATAGCTGGGAAACACTGGCTTGCAAGCGCTCCAGTTGGAGAACAGCCTTTATCCTTGTCCCGTAGCTTATGTTTCAATTTTGCCAGTTCTGCATAGTCCATCAGTTTTTCTTGCCATGATTCTTTACTTGGAATTTCTTCAGTCTTCCATCCTTGTGCTATTAGGACTCTCGCGGCCGGCCGTTGTCGCATACATGAAGATGTTTTTCAGCTTTTTTGGCAGGTCTTTCCCTACAATCCCTAACAAAAATGCTTAAGGTTTTTAAACAAATGTTAGATGGAACATTTTCTTCAATTCGTTATATATCATTTCCCAAAAAAATTTAATTACATTACAATCCCACCACATATGATAAAACGCCCTCTTCTTTTCCCTACACTTCCAACATATATTTGAACTAGTTTTGTACATTTTCCCTAACTGCACTGGTGTCATATACCATCTGTACATCATCTTCATATAAGGCGACGTGGGTTTTGAAGACACTCAAACTCAGGACGCAAGGGAGAAGCGTGCTAAGAGGAAGGCATGCTTGGCAAACCCTCGCCGTGATCAACTCCCGCCTGGAAACCAATGTCCCCACTGTGGAAGGACGTGTGGATCCAGAACTGGCCTCCACAGTCACTTACGGACTCACTGTTAAGACCGTGTTCATGGAATACAATCTTACTCAGCTATGAGTGATCGCCAAAGCAGGAACTGTGGACTCCCTCCAACAGGAGGCAGTGATGCTACCAACCTTGATGGCTTCCCACAAATTCCTGAAGGAGAGAGGGCTATCGATTGCCGGCAACAGCTCTACCTGGAGTTACTAGGGCTTGAACCGGGGACATTCTGTGTGCAAAGCAGATGTTCTGCCACTGAGCTGTGCCCCTGGGGCAGGAGGTTAACCCAGCCTGACAACTCTCCTCTCCTTCCTTCCACTGCAGTCTTTTCTGCAGACATCAGGAAGCTTTTAGCAGTCTGCTGAGAAAACACGCCAGCTCTTAATAGCCAGAGATCGAGTTGCAGGCACCAGGCAGAAGGCACCAGGGATGGGGTCAGCCTGGCCACCCTGCGCTCTCATGGCAAAGGGGTGGATCCTGCAAGCAAGATGTGTCCAGTTCTGAGGGATATTGGCAGGCTGGAACGTGGGCAAAGCTTGTTTCCTGATGCTCCAGAGGATAGGAAATGAAAAGATGGATTCAGATTCCCAGGAGATTCCGACGAAACATTTAAAGAATTTCCTGATGGTAAGAGATGTTCGACAGGGGAACGGACTCCCTCACAAGATTCTGGACTCTCCTTCGTTGGAGGATTTCCAACAAAGGTCAGGTGGCCGTCTTATAAAATCGCAGAGTTGCAAGGGACCTCTGAGGGTCATCCAAACCAACCCGCTGCAAGGCAATCTGTCAAGGATTTTCGAGCTGTGATTCCTGCATCGCAGGGGGTTGGACTAGATATCCGCTGGGGGTTCCCTTCCAAGTCTACGGTTCTGATTCTAGACACCGGGCTGGAAGGAGCGCTTATCTATTGTAATAAACAAAAATCTGCCCTTATGGGGGACACAGGAGCCCTTATAGAGTCCTTTGTAGGTTCTCCATCAGTCGGAGAAAATAACAGAGGCCAACCTGAGAATATTGAGGAGCAAAGCAGCTCGTAAGCCTGTTCTTTATTGAACTGTTGCAACAGAGTGCTCCCCTCACACACAGGAAAGGAGGAGGACCCCGAACCAAGGTGTACCTGCCCTTATATAGACATTTTAAATTGCCCGCCCTGGAGTCCAAGACCACCCCCAGAAACATCATACCTACATCACAGAAGAGGCAGTCTACAACAGAAATCTGAGTGCGTTGTTTATCTCCTGTCTGGCAGGTTACCTGATAATGGTTACTTGATTGGATACCCTGGGGAGCCTGGCCAGTCTTTTGTAATGATAAATACTTAGTTCCTGAGTCAGGTCACAGGCTCACCCTGTTCATACACAGACATACCCTTAAGACAGGATTTGTGAAGGAAAAGACAATGGGGAGGCCTTTCCATTGTCCTTCCACCTTGCAGAGAAATATTTGAGGTCAATTTGGGAGGGACAAAATGGTTTCAGGACTTTTTCTGTGGGGTTTCAGACATGTGGTTTATATATGCAGTTATGAATATTTATTACATATATACAGTGGTACTTCGGGTTAAGTACTTAATTCGTCCCGGAGGTCCGTTCTTAACCTGAAACTGTTCTTAACCTGAAGCAACACTTTAGCTAATGGGGCCTCCTGCTGCCACCGCGCCGCCGGAGCCCAATTTCTGTTCTCATCCTGAGGCAAAGTTCTTAACCTGAAGCACTATTTCTGGGTTAGCGGCGTGTGTAACCTGAAGCGTATGTAACCCGAGGTACCACTGTAGATATAAGACCTTAATATTTTTTATTTTAATATATTGAGGAATATGTAAATAATGCAACACAATTTACATCTTTTTACGACTGGGTGTCCCATCTCTTGGGGTTTATTGAGATGTGATTCCTGCGCTCTTGCCCACCTGAAGAGTCACCTATCACTGGGAGGACACCAGGTAAACCTGGAGGGATAACAGCCCTACAAAGATGTAATCAGCAAGGCTGTTTTTCAGCAAACCCCCTGCACAGTGGCTGCTCACATGGATTCTGCCTTTTAACAGCAGACACACTGCCTTCCGAGGGGGAGACAGAAATGCAAGCCTCCCACAATGGATTGTCAAGGGAGTTTGTTTTGGGTGGATGGGCATGGCTGAAAGATGGGCTTCTGCTGCCCAAAGATAGAATCATAGAATCATAGAGTTGGACAAGACCACAAGGGCCATCGAGTCCAACCCCCTGCCAAGCAGGAAACACCATCAGAGCACTCCTGACATATGGTTGTCAAGCTTCTGCTTAAAGACCTCCAAAGTAGGAGACTCCACCACACTCCTTGGCAGCAAATTCCACTGTCAAACAGCTCTTACTGTCAGGAAGTTCTTCCTAATGTTTAGGTGGAATCTTCTTTCTTGTAGTTTGGATCCATTGCTCCGTGTCCGCTTCTCTGGAGCAGCAGAAAACAACCTTTCTCCCTCCTCTATGTGACATCCTTTTATATATTTGAACATGGCTATCATATCACCCCTTAACCTCCTCTTCTCCAGGCTAAACATGCCCAGCTCCCTTAGCCGTTCCTCATAAGGCATTGTTTCCAGGCCTTTGACCATTTTGGTTGCCCTCCTCTGGACACTTTCCAGTTTGTCAGTGTCCTTCTTGAACTGTGGTGCCCAGAACTGGACACAGTACTCCAGGTGAGGTCTGACCAGAGCAGAATACAGTGGCACTATTACTTCCCTTGATCTAGATGCTATACTCCTATTGATGCAGCCCATCAGCTGTAACCCGAACCTTGCTAACCCTCTTCCCTAAGAATTAGCTGGCAGCAACTGAACAGGGAATCAAATAGCAGGCATTAGAATTCCCTAGAAAGCAAGTCTGCCTGGCAGAACTGCAGCTTATCTTCTTCCCTCTGGTGTTGGTGCTGACCTTTCAAGCCCTAAACAGCCTCAGTCCAGTATACCTGAAGGAGCATCTCCACCCCCATCGTTCTGACCGGACACTGAGGTCCAGCTCCGAGGGCCTTCTGGCGGTTACTTCCCTGCGAGAAGTGAGGTTACAGGGAACCAGGCAGAGTGCCTTCTTGGTGGTGGCGCCCGCCCTGTGGAATGCCCTCCCGTCAGATGTCAAGGAAATAAACAACTATCTGACTTTTAGAAGACACCTGAAAGCAGCCCTGTTTAGGGAAGTTTTTAATGTTTGATGTTTTTAGCAGTCCGTGGGTGGCACTGTGGGTTAAACCACAGAGCCTAGGACTTGCCGATCAGAAGGTCGGTGGTTTGAATCCCCGGAAAGGAGTGAGCTCCCATTGCTCAGTCCCAACTCCTGCCAAACTAGCAGTTCGAAAGCACATCAAAGTGCAAGTAGATAAATAGGTATCGCTCCGGCGGGAAGGTAAACGGCGTTTCCGTGCGCTGCTCTGGTTCGCCAGAAGCGGCTTAGTCATGCTGGCCACATAACCCGGAAGCTGTATGCCTGCTCCCTCGGCCAGTAAAGCGAGATGAGCGCCGCAACCCCAGAGTCGGCCACGACTGCACCTAATGGTCAAGGGTCCCTTTACCTTTTAAAACCCAGCCAGATGGGCGGGGTAGAAATAATAAATTATTACTATTATGTTTATATTATTAAAAGAAACAAAGTAAGCAAGTTCCTAGCCCTCATGGGGTTGCCAAGAAAGGGCTAAAACGGGCTCCCCTGAGCCCAGCAGAGGACTGGAAAAGCAGAGGGGGCTGGTCACGTTTTGGCTATTTGGTGACATTACACAAACCGGCTCCCAATTTGTGTGTACGCAAATGCACAGAGGGAGGTGCCAAACTGGGTTTTTGACGCGGGTGAAATACAGTGGTACTTTGGTTCTCAAACTTAATCCATTCTGGAAGTCCGTTCCAAAACCAAAGCGTTCCAAAACCGAGGCATGCTTTCCCATAGAAAGTAATGCAAAATGGATTAATCCATTCTGGACTTTTAAAAACAACCCCTAAAACAGCAGTTTAACATGAATGGCCACCAATCCTGATGGCATCAAAAGAGAACTGCAGTGGTACCTTGGTTTTCAAACTTCAAACATGCATTTTATATCTAACAGGACCACTGATCCATAAAATGAAAGCAATAAACAATGTACTGCAGTCACACAATCAATCAATCAATCAGTAGCCGAACTGGGTTCCACACAGACACAAAAACAAATTAACTGAAAAAGCAAAATAAATAGCAAAAACAGACAGACCTCAGCTTAACACTCAAAGCGCAACACTCAATTCAGAAGCGTAACACTCAAAGCGGAGCACGAGAAAAGTTTGCAAACCGGAACACTTACTTCCGGGTTTGCAGTGTTTGGGTTCCAAGTTGTTTGCGTACCAAGGCGTTTGAGAACCAAGGTACAACTGTAAAGCCTAATTTCGCCCCTGGCTTGATACTTCTTCTTTCTTTCTTTCTTTCTTTCTTTCTTTCTTTCTTTCTTTCTTTCTTTCTTTAAAAATGTTTTAATGAGCTTTTAATGGACTTTCTCCTCTATCTTGTAATTTCATATTCAGATAAGAAAGGGGAGGGAGGGAGTAAAGCAATGCAATAGATGTTTTGCAAAACCCTCACGTTCCTTTTGATCCCTTCGAGGACTGCACCAAGCGATGGCAATTTGCCTGCCAGTGGGAATGGGAATTACAATGCATTGAGGAGGGATTTCTTTTGGGGGGTGGGGGTTGTTTTTAGGAATACCGTTTTGCTTTTTAATTTGTCTTTGTATTTACAATTGCACCAGTCAGTTAGAAAGTAACTGTTCAAAAACAAAAGCGAAAATGCATCTTAAATTCCGATAACCTGCCCCTCCCAGTTTGCGTTTCCTCAGTTGCAGTACGTACTCTGAACAGCAAGCGGCGCTGCAACGCAGTTTAATTGGCACCGCAGACTGTTGCCAGCAACGTTATTTGCAAATGCAATCGCGTATTCCAGCAAGATACGGCTGGAAAAAATATTTTTATTAGCTTGCTCTGAGGTTGATTCCGTTTTGAATCCTCACTTGTGCAAAGATCTAAGGACAGCGCAAGCTTCCTTCAAAGGGTTTGCTGCCTTTGAAGCTGCTTTTTTCAAACATTAATTACGGGGCGCTCTAATCTTCCTAGGGATTGCCAACTTATTTGCTTCGCTCTCTTGTTTCTGCTCCTCTGCTCTGCTTTTCCTAGCAGCTTCCTCTACAGTCATGCTTACTTCCAGGTGGAGAGTTGCTGCTATTTAATTTGTAACCACTGAGTGCCCAGATTGACTCCTAAGCCGCTTTGTTGTTGTTGTTTAGTCGTTTAGTCATGTCCGCCTCTTCGTGACCCCCTGGACCAGAGCACGCCAGGCACTCCTGTCTTCCACTGCCTCCCGCAGTTTGGTCAAACTCATGCTGGTAGCTTCCAGAACACTGTCCAACCATCTTGTCCTCTATCGTCCCCTTCTCCTTGTGCCCTCCATCTTTCCCAACATCAGGGTTTTTTCCAGGGAGTCTTCTCTTCTCACGAGGTGGCCAAAGTCTTGGAGCCTCAGCTTCAGGATCTGTCCTTCCAGTGAGCACTCAGGGCTGATTTCCATCAGAATGGAGAGGTTTGATCTTCTTGCAGTCCATGGGACTCTCAAGAGTCTCCTCCAGCACCAAAATTCAAAAGCATCCATTCTTCGGCAATCAGCCTTCTTTAAGGTCCAGCTCTCACTTCCATACATCACTACTGGGAAAACCATAGCTTTAACTATATGGACCTTTGTTGGCAAGGTGATGTCTCTGCTTTTTAAGATGCTGTCTAGGTTTGTCATTGTTTTTCTCCCAAGAAGCAGGCATCTTTTAATTTCGTGACTGCTGTCACCATCTGCAGTGATCATGGAGCCCCAGAAAGTAAAATCTCTCACTGCCTCCATTTCTTCCCCTTCTGTTTGCCAGGAGGTGATGGGACCAGTGGCCATGATCTTCGTTTTTTGGATGTTGAGCTTCAGCCCAACAGATACTCCATTTCCTCAAGGTCTTGAGAAAGAACAATGTTAAAGAACAATCGATGACCTCCTTCTACCGGTCCACAATAGAAAGTGTCCTCTCATATTGTATCACAGTGTGGTACGTTAGCTTGACTGCCACGGACAGAAAGTCTTTACAGAGGGTGGTGAGCACAGCGCATGGAATCATGGGCTGTCCCCTGAGCCCGCTAGATGACATCGCAATGGATCTTTGCCTTAGGAGAGCAAGAAAAATTCTCAGGGACGATTCACACCCCCGCCAGCTCCTCTTTAATCTTCTACCCTCAGGCAGGAGATATAGAAGTATAATCAGTTGTACCAATGGGCTACAAAACAGTTTCTATCCGTGGGCTGTTAGAACAGAAAATAATATAGTGCAACTGACTTTCGGGGTTGGTGTGTCGCGCGACAAGCACACAGAGTGCAATGAGATTGAGTGTTTTTGTGGGGGGGGGGAGGCTTGGTTAATTTCATTGTACACAGGTTGTACATTGACAATAAAGGTATTAGTTACAGGTAGGTAGCCGTGTTGGTCTCCCGTAGTTGAAACAAAATAAAAGAATTCCTTCCAGTAGCACCTTAGAGACCAACTAAGTTTGTTACTGGTATGAGCTTTCGTGTGCATAGACACCTCTTCAGATAATAAAAGGTATAATAATAATAATAATAATAATAATAATAATAATAATAATAATAATAATAATAATAATAATAATTTATTATTTATACCCCGCCCATCTGGCTGAGTTTCCCCAGCCACTCTGGGCGGCTCCCAATCAGTGTTAAAAACAGTACAGCGTTACATATTAAAAACTTCCCTGAACAGGGCTGCCTTAAGATGTCTTCTGAATGTGAGGTAATTATTTATCTCTTTGACATCTGATGGGAGGGCGTTCCACAGGGCGGGCGCCACTACCGAGAAGGCCCTCCGCCTGGTTCCCTGTAGCCTCACTTCTCGCAATGAGGGAACCGCCAGAAGGCCCTCGGCGCTGGATCTCAGTGTCCGGGCTGAACAATGGGGGTGGAGACGCTCCTTCAGGTATACAGGACCGAGGCCGTTTAGGGCTTTAAAGGTCAGCACCAACACTTTGAATCGTGCTCGGAAACGTACTGGGAGCCAATGCAGATCTCTCAGAACCGGTGTTATGTGGTCCCGGCGGCCACTCCCAGTCACCAGTCTAGCTGCTGCATTCTGGATTAATTGCAGTTTCCGGGTCACCTTCAACATCACGCATTAGCAATTAGCTCCAGCGTTGCCTCTGATGTTTGATCACACAACATTAGCCACAAGTATCCTGCAGTTCCTTGAGAAACACAGCAGTTTCATCCACCAGCTTTCACCCAGTCTTAAAAAATAAGTTGCGATTAAGCTGAGGTGTGTACGCCGAGGATAGTAACTGCACATGCTCAGATGACAGGAGTTTGGTCCACCAGGCCCAGGCAGGAAGTTATGATTACATCCTTCCACAGTGGTTAGTTGAGAACAATTTTTAACTTTTCTATATGGTTTGTATTATGCTTATATTGTTGTAAACAGCTTTTGTCTATACCTTTAATGGCCACGGCGGCCTATGTATGAGACCTGTGACCTGCAAGTGTATGGCAGTATATCTTTATATTTATATATATTTTTGTTGATTAAATTTAGATACTTCCCTACACACGCAGGTCGCAGATCTCATTCACAGGCCACCTGGGCCATTAAAGGTATCAACCAAAGCTGTTTAAGTTAATGATATATTAATTCCAATGGGTCTACTCTGAGTAAGGCTTAGCTGGGTACAATCCCTTGACCCTTCCGCCCGTATGCTCTAACACTTCCTGTTCTTTTTTTAGGCCACCACCGAGCCGCCGAAAAAGAAACCGGACCCCATCACATCGGAGACTGTGGTGATCTGGGGCTTGCGCCTCTGGCAAGTGGTTGGGATCTTTGCCCTATTTGTCATGAGCGTCAGTAAGTCCCACCTCTCTGCCTTTCATCCTAACCCCGAGAGCCTCATTCCAGCATTAGAAACTCAGATATACAGTGGTACTTTGGTTCTCAAACTTAATGCGTTCCAGAAGTACGTTCCAAAACCAAAGCGTTCCGAAACCGAGACGTGCTTTTCCATAGAAAGTGATGCAAAATGGATTAATCTGTTCCAGACTTTTGAAAGCAACCCCTGAAACATAGCTGTCAACGTTTCCCTTTTCTTGAGAGGAATCCTATTCGGAATAAGGGAATTTCCCTTTAAAAAAGGGAAACGTTGACAGCTATGCCCTGAAACAGCAATTTGACATGAATTTTACTATCTCATGAGGCCATGGATCCATAAAATGAAAGCAATAAACAATGTACTGCAGTCACACAATCAATCCATCAGTAGCTGAACTGGGTTCCACACAGTCACAAAAACAAAAAGTGCTAAGCTGTGGGTGAACATATCAGACGACACAGCGATTCTTCAAACAGCTCTTGTTTATTCACAGGCCAGAACAGAGCTGAACTGAAGGGTTTAGCCAGCCTGCTTATATAGGGCTCCACTACAATGCAACAGTAGCCACTTTCTGTAACTATCCAATCACTGAACGTCACTTTCAATCCCTTATTTGCATATCCATATCGACAGAAAGGAAAGAACTCACTCTGAAACTCACTTACAGGTGGTACCTAACACCAAGGAAACTAGCGCTAATATGCCCAGGAACCTCACCAAAATGCTGGAGAGGGTGCACCTCCATAGGTACATACCTCCACATGTGGTGGCAATGGCCCCAAGTCCAACTATTCTGGACAACAATCATATGAGAAATATGCAAAATAGCTAAACAAGTATTAGAAGTCACCCCAGAACTGGCCCTACTAAACATCTTCCAAGATAAGAGAACAAGGATGGGGAATTTATGGTCCTCCAGATCAAACTGGACTCCCAGTTCATGCTGGCAGGGGCTCATGGGAACTGGAGTCCAAGGATGTCTGAAAGTCCACAGATTCCCCGCCCATGAATGTATGCAAAATTTGCACCGACAGTATTGAGCCCCACAACTTACCACTTGTCCGCGCAGAGGAGGGGACCCCATCTTCTTAGGGCTCGAAGCTCGTCGTCCCCGGGAAGAAGGGTAAATAAATAGCAGGACTTTGTGGGTGAAAAAAGGTGGCTCTTTGGCTGAACGCAGAGTTCCTTCCTCCAGAATGCATAACCAGGATTTGCCCAGAATCAGCTCTGGAGGGCTAAGAAATTCTTGAGACAGGCCTGTCTGGCCTGGGAGGGCCTGGTTTCAGTCCGGACTGGGGAGATAAGGCGAGAAATTTCATGGCGACAGGATTGTCCTCTTATCTTCCTCCCTGAAATGCTTTGAAGTTTTCCTGAAGGCGGGATCTGAGAAAGGGGCTCTTTTTTTGACCATTGATGGGATGACCAAACCCTAATTCTGGTGGAGGAGATCAAAGACCTCTGAAGGCAGCAGTAGAGGTGTAGATTCACAGAAAGCCCAGCCAGGTAAAGGACCCTCTCCTGTGTTCCCCACCAAGCATTCCTATGAGGGTCTCTGAAGACCCCAGAGCCTTGTCTGTTTTGCACTGTCCTTCAGGTAGTCTGTGCCTAAGCTTAAAGCAATAAAACCATGCATAAAAAGAGTGGAAAACAGCTTTTTTAAGCTTGCGAATGGTCATTTAAATCAGTGATAAGCTAAGAGCAGCTTGAAACACACGCAAATAGTCTACATATCTGGGTTGGTATGCAGGGATTGTCCTAAGACCTTTGCTCAGATAGGGAGGTTTTGATAGGTCAAACATTGTTTAAGAGTGATTCATGCTGTTTTCTCATGGATTTCACGAAAGAGAGAATTTGATACCCGAGGGAACTTCCTGATCTCTGTAGCCTGTGATGAAAAGAAGGAGTTAATAGGATCTGGATCATTTTCGAGTCAGGGTGGGCCTGCTTTAGCCTGTAGAATCATAGAATTGTAGAGTCAGAAGGGGACCCCCCAAAATCATCTAGTCCAACCCCATCGTCCACAAAGGCTGACAATGATGCTAAAATCCAGCATTGCCTGAGCTCTGTGAGTGTGGCTTTCTCCCGACTGAAGTGCAGAGTGTTTGAGGACCGGGACATTCGCAGGGAAACCAGAATGCTTGTTTGCAAAGCTATTGTACTACCAACCTTACTGTACGCTTGTGAAACATGGACCACTTATAAACGCCACCTCCAACTCCTCGAAAGATTCCATCAACGGTATCTCTGAAAATTTTTACACATCACTTGGGAAGGCAAGTGAACTAATCTCAGTGTACTGGAAGAAGCAAAGATCACCAGTGTTGAAGCAATGATTCTTCAACATCGACATCGTTGGACTGGTCATGTTGTGTGGATGCCTGAGCATCGTCTTCCAAAGCAACTACTCTATTCCGAACTTAAAAATGGAAAGCGTAATGCTGGTGGTCAGCAAAAGAGATCCAAAGACTGTCTCAAGGCAAATCTTAAAAAATGTAGTATAAACCCCAACAATTGGGAAATACTTGCCTGTGAGCGCCCCAGTTGGAGAACAGCCTTTACCAAAGGTGTCATGGGCTTTGAAGACACTCGAACTCAGGACACAAGGGAGAAACGTGCTAAGAGGAAGGCACTCTTGGCAAACCCACACCGTGATCAACTCCCGCCCGGAAACCAATGTCCCCACTGTGGAAGGACGTGTGGATCCAGAATTGGCCTCCACAGTCACTTACGGACTCATTGTTAAAACCATGTTTATGGAAGACAGTCTTATTCGGCTACGAGGGATCGCCAAAGAAGAAGAAGAATGCAAGGCAGCCCTGTTTAGGGAAGCTTTTAATGTTTGGTGTATTACTGTATTTTAATATTTTGTTGGAAGCTGTCCAGAGTGGCTGGGGAAGCCCAGCCAGATGGGAGGGGTATAAATATATTATTATTATTATTATTATTATTATTATTATTATTATTATTATTATTGCAGCTAAAGAAACCCTGGCATTGATGCCATCCAACCTCTGCTTAAAAACCTCCAATGAAGCGTATTATTATTATTATTACCTTTGAGTATTGTCCTTGTTTTACCACTCCCTGCATGTTTAGCCTGATGGGTTTTTACATTTGTCAAAGAGCAAGGGGATTCGATTCCTGGGGAGAGAAATGTGCGCTGTCACGGGCACTTAAAAATGGCAAACATTCAATTGCTCGGGCCATTAAATCCACACTGGGATGCACCGTTCCAGCATTAGGGCTCTAATTTCACCGCTGGCATCTGAAGTAGGAAGGAACATAGCCTGTGTTTGGTGTGTAGAGGATTGGCACTGTTAAATAAGCATCACTGTTTTGGATGGTGAAAGTGACCAGATGTTTCAAGCTTCTATATGTTTGTCTGTCTGTCTGTCTATCTATCTATCTATCTATCTATCTATCTATCTATCATCTATCTATCATCTATCTATCTATCTATCTATCTATCTATCTATCATCTATCTATCATCTATCTATCTATCTACCTGTCTATCTATCTATCATCTATCTATCTATCTATCTATCATCTATCTATCTACCTGTCTATCTATCTATCTATCTATCTATCATCTATCTATCTGTCTGTCTGTCTATCTATCATCTATCTATCTATCTATCTATCATCTATCTATCTATCTATCTATCTATCTATCTATCTATCTATCATCTGTCTGTCTATCTATCTATCTATCTATCTATCTATCTATATCTATCTATCTATCTATCTATCTATCATCTATCTATCTATCTATCATCTATCTATCTATCTATCATCTATCTATCTATCTATCTATCATCTATCTATCTGTCTGTCTGTCTATCTATCTATCTATCTATCTATCTATCTATCTATCTATCATCTATCTATCTATCTATCTATCTATCTATCTATCTATCATCTATCTATCTAATCTTTCTATTTTAAAACCATCCTCTTGCCTAGCAGCTAGAAAGGGGGAGGGCTTCAATGTACCGTATTTTTTGCTCTATAAGTCTCATTTTTCCCTCCTAAAAAGTAAGGGGAAGTGTGTGTGCGTCTTATGGAGCGAATGCAGGCTGTGCAGCTATCCCAGAAGCCAGAACAGCAAGAGGGATTGCTGCTTTCACTGCGCAGCGATCCCTCTCGCTGTTCTGGCTTCTGAGATTCAGAATATATTTTTTTCTTGTCTTCCTCCTCCAAAAACTAGGTGCGTCTTGTGGTCTGGTGCATCTTATAGAGCGAAAAATACGGTAGTCTTTTCCGTTTCATACGGGAGACAGACTAACAATCTCAAGGGAATTACAGTCAGTGGCGTAGCGTGGGTTCTCAGCACCCGGGCCAAGGGAAGTATTTTGTGCCCCCTAACCCGTGGATTTTAGCACTCGAGTCTCTTCCGCACCCCCCCAGATGTTGCGCCAGGTGCGGCAGGCCCCCCTGCACCCCCACGCTACTTCACTGCTCCCACCACAAGTCTTCAGGACAGCCTTCCGAAGGCTGGTGTGGGGAGAAGGTCTCTCCACCCCACCGCCAGGCTTCGGAGCATCCTTCCGAAGGCTGGTGCGGGGAGAAGGTCTCTCCGCCCCACCGCCAGGCTTCGGAGCAGCCTTCCGAAGGCTGGCGGTGGGGCGGAGAGCCCTCCTCCCGCCGCCAGCCTTCGGAGCATCCTTCCGAAGCCTGGCGGCGGGAGGAGGTCTCTCCGCCCCACCGCCAGCCTTCGGAGGAGGTCTGAGGACAGTGGGGTTCCTGCTTCCTCGAGGAGGGCCGGCCAAACGCGCCCCCAAAAATGTTGCGCCCGGTGCCGCCGGCACCCCTGGCACCCCCCACGCTACGCCACTGATTACAGTGGTACCTTGGGTTAAGAACTTAATTCGTTCCGGATTAATTAACTTCCTCTAATTTACGGTTTCCAATTCCATCGTTACTGAACGATAGCAAAGGCTCCATCATTTCCTTCCTGCCCGATGCGTTCCTCATTTTTCATCCTCTCCTGCCTCCTTTTTTTTCACCTCCCAAGTTGAGGCTTCTCATTACCCCACACATCGGACACTGAGATCCTCCTGAAACTGCCTGGATATGTTAATCCCAGATAGGGCAGATCTGCTTGGGTTTCTCAGCCATCAGCGAAAGGCACTCTGCACGTGTTCAGGGGATCTCTTCCCTCTGTTATCACGGTGTGCAATCCGGTGAAGGGAAACCTTAACATACACAGTCTCTTAAACAAGCTTTGCCAGAGAACTAAAGCAGGCAGTGATCTCTTCCAACACACTGAAAGATCTGTGTCAGCGAAGGAGGGTTTGAAATGGATTTTCAGAAGGGAAAAATAAATCACTGCCCACTAACAGAAAGCTAGAACGGAGGGTTTTAATTTCTCTGGAGATGGTTCACGCCTCTTATCTGAGGGATGAGAGAACTGCAATGAGCCCTCATTTTCGTCTGGGTTGAAAGCTCAGCTTCATCCGGTCATAAAAGGGCAGCAGAGTATATTACTGCCAGGAGCTGTTCGATTTATTTAGTTTTTTTTAAATATGCTTGAATGCTGTTCACTAGGGGCTGGGGAAGAGTTCTCTGCAGAATGAGCATGTCAGGGGAACCAGGACTATTCTCCCTGAGGTGCTAGATTTCTACCTGCAAGGAGGCTTTGCAAAAAAATCCTCAAGGTGTATTTATATAAACTGCCTTAGGAGGAGGAGCTTAGCTTACATGCCCTGCTTTCTTTTTATTCCTCTAAAGAATATCGGTGGAAAATGTGGGACAGTTCACGGGGTCTGAGTTACACATTCCGGTTGCTTAAAATGCCTCTAGATTGCCTGGGTGGAAAATGGGCACAAGTCTGTCGAGACACCTCTGGCTTTTGCATGGTTGGAATGTAAACCGTTTTGCAAAGGTAGAATTCGCACCCATAGCTCTGTTCCCGTTTGCCTCTGGCACCTGAAATTCTGAATGCACCTGAAAGAGGCTTCCCCACTCTTGATTTTAGAGGCATAGAACTGTAGAATCAGAAGAGACCCCCAGCGGTCATTTAGTCCAATCCCCTGCGATGCTCAAAAATCCTTTTTGGGAATTATAGGGACAGAACTACCTAAATTGTGTAGAAATTTATTTATGTATGCTACTACAGCAGCAAGAATGTTACTCGCCCCAAAATGGAAAGGAAGTGCCAGAACCGGTTTAGTCCTGCTGGCCACATGATCCAGAAAGTTGTCTGCGGACAAACGCCGGCTCCCTTGGCCTGAAAGTGAGATGAGCGCCAAAACCCCATAGCTGCCTTTGACTGGACTTAACTGTCCAGGGGTCCTTTAAATGTAAAGGTAAAGGACCCCTGCCCTGCCAACCTAGCAGTTTGAAAGTACATCAAAGTGCAAGTAGATAAATAGGTACCACTCCGGCGGGAAGGTAAACTGCGTTTCCGTGCGCTGCTCTGGTTCGCCAGAAGCGGCTTAGTCATGCTGGCCACATGACCCGGAAGCTGTATGCCAGTTCCCTCAGCCAATAAAGTGAGATGAGCACCGCAACCCCAGAGTCGCCGCGACTGGACCTAACGGTCAGGGGTCCCTTTACCTTTACTAAAGGACCCCTGACAGTTAAGTCCAGTCATGAACGACTCTGGGGCTGCGGCGCTCATCTTGCTTTACTGGCCGAAGGAGCCGGCGTTTTTCCAGGTCATGTGGCCAGCATGACTAAGCCAATTTTGGCGCGACAGAACACTGAAACCAGAGAAGCACACGAAAACGCCGTTTACCTTCCCGCCAGAGTAGTACCTATTTATCTACGTGCAGTGGTGTGCTTTCGAACTGCTAGGTTGGCAGGAGCTGGGACTGAGCAACGGGAGCTCACTCCCTCGCGGGGATTCGAACCGCCGACCTTCCGATCAGCAAGCCCAAGAGGCTCAGTGGTTTAGACCACAGCGCCATCCGCGTCCCGAGGGGTCCTTTGCCTTTACCTTTTCGATAAGATGAATTTGGCAGGTGAATCCCTTGCCCAGACTCTCTCTTGAGCTCTCCAAGAAGAGGTTGGATAGTCATCTGTTGAGTATGACCTACAATCTTCCTCCCCCCATCCGCTGCTGTGTGGTTTTAACCCCTTGCAGCCCGTGCTAAACTCCATGTTGTCTTTCTCACTGCCTGCAGTCATCACTCTCTGCTGCATCTTCAAATGCCGTATTCCTCGGACCAAGAAGGAGATTGAGGCTCGCTACGCCAAACGCCAGGCTGCCAAGACCTACGCAGACAAGCTGGACACAGTGCCTCCGCTCAATGAGCTCACTGAGATCCCAGGAGGTAGTTTATTATTATTATTATTATTATTATTGTTTGGTTTTTCAGATTAAAATTTTACAGTCATCTATTGAACATAGGTAATAAAGACAAGATTCCAAGGAATCTCGTGGACTTCCCTCCTCCCCTTTGTGGGTCCCATTGTTAACCCTTTCCTCCTCCATCTTTAATCCAAATCTTTTACCTCTCCATTGGGTCCAAAATTCACCATTAAACTACATGTGTTATTCCTACACTTTGTAGAGGTGGCATTTATGTTGTGTGCAGGGTGTGTTGTGTTGTGTGTGTGTTCACCTGCTACATTCCCTACCCTTACTGGTTTTTGTTCTTGTTTTTGTCATGCATTTTGTGTTTTTTTATCTTATTTTTTGCATTGTGAACCATATCGCTATCTGTGCCTGGAGAGCAGTACAGTGGTACCACGGGTTAAGTATTTAATTCCTTCCAGAGGTCAGATCTTAACCTGAAACTGTTCTTAACCTGAAGCACCACTTTAGCTAATGGGGCCTCCCGCTGCCGCCGTGCAATTTCTGTTCTCATCCTGAAGCAAAGTTCTTAACCCGAGGTACTATTTCTGGGTTAGCGGAGTCTGTAACCTGAAGTGTATGTAACCTGAAGCATATGTAACCTGAGGTACCACTGTATACAAATAATGGTGATGATGATAATAATAATATTTCAAGTCTAAGCATGCCACTAATCCTCAAAGGTTCTCCTTCATTTCCCTTCCCTTTGCTGTTGCACAGTTCTCTATCCCTCTCTCATTCTCTCTTATATCCTTTTCTGATTCTCTGCCCCTTTCAGGCTCCACTGAAAACCTCCCAACTCTCTCTGGGCAAGTCGACTCCCTTCCTCTAAGTTCTCTGCAGGTGGTGAAAGAGGAAGACGAAATAGCACTGCCAATCCACTAGGGGGCACCCTCTGCCTACAATTTTCCTTTGGCTTGTTCTCGCTTTCTTTGGAGAAGGACTCTGCTGCAGCAATTTTTGAGATTCTGCCCCCTTCCTTCGCTTTCGACCTCCTCCTTCCAGATCTTCCTTCTCTGATTCTGCCGTTTTCCTCTTACCGCTTTCTCTCTCGCTCACTACATAAAGAGGACATTCCAGCCACGGAAGCAGGCTGTGTAACGCTCAATTTATTCAGCTCTATTGAACTCAATGGTGCTCCCTTCAGATTGCAGTCAATTTAATTTGCTTTAAAACAAAAAACCTGCCCAGCTTCAACAAAAGGTCTCCAGCCATCTGGAATGCTAGCATTAGCTTTTAACCGGAAATTCACCTTGCGAAAGGAAAGCGTTCCCATTCAAATGGCTTGCATGAAGTAGGAACCTCGCCAAAGAAAAGAAAAAGATGTACCTAGCCTCTTCTGGATCATTTCCCTAGTTTTCTATGCTAAGCGCACACTTGGAAGCTTCATTAGCACCTTGTTCACTTTGCTGGAGGAAGGAACGTCCATCAGTAACTTTGACACTCTGGCAGATGAGACCAGTCCAGAACAGGGACTTCTCCAGAGGACCTCCTGTGGCTTTCTCAATGCGATGGGAAGATTCAAGGACAAAGAAACATTTCAACATTTCAGTCTGGCATAGTATAGTATCAAGAGCAGAAAAGACAAGGCTTCTTTGGGCTGATGAGAAGATGAGGAGTTAGACCTAAAATAAACGAGATTTCCCAGCAAAAGCCTGCTCACACCTCTCTCTTTTTTAAAAAATATATCTTTATTAATTTAAAATAAATGCATTTATGAAAAACAGGCATACATACAAGTAAACAAACAAATAACAGAAAAATCAAACAAACCACCACACTATAAGATATAAGAAGATTAATATAATTATCATCATATACACTCCTGGTATTGAACACAATTATAAAATTTATAGAGAAGAAATTTTAAACTGACTTCCAATTAATCTCACTGTACTTTGTCTATCCATTACTTTATACCGCACAGCTACATATTTCTTATATAATTTATTTTTACCTCCCTACAAACTTGTATAAATACAATGCAGGGATCAGTCTAATTCTGCCAAGATGTTTCCTTTTATTCCTTTTAGTTTTCTAAATATTCTTTAAAGAGTCTCCAATCCTGTAATGTGTATGGGTTGTTCGTGCGTAAGTTGCCGCCTCTCCAGGCTTTGTTGCCTTGCTAAACCTTTCAGTCTGGGCAGCCCTTCAATTCGTGGCTGCCTCAGTCGCTAGCAGAATCCGTCAGTGGGCGTTTCTTAAATCTTTTCCAGCATAAAAGTTGTTTGACACCCAGTCTCCTCCTACTCTCTCTGTGCGGAAGTCTTCTGCGCAGGGTGGGCGTGGGTAGCGGAGGACCCGTGCTCTCCCCGCTGGTGTCCGGTGAAGAGTCCTGGAGCCCTCTCGTCGATTCCCCCATCCAGTGGCATAGCGTGGGGGTGCAGGGGGGGCCGGCCTCACCGGGCGCAACATCTGGGGGTTAGGGTTAGGGGGCGCAAATCCACGGGTTAGGGGGCGCAAATCCACGGGTTAGGGGGCGCAAATTACTTGCCTTGCCCCGGGTGCTGACAACCCACGCTACGCCACTGCCCCCATCAGCCCCTCTATATCCCTGGTGTTGCGCTGATTTGCTTCCCCATCTGCGGAGCTGCCTCTCTCCCTGCTGGGCCCTTCTCCTGCATCATTTGAGAGCCTTCCCTTCGCCTCTAGCTCCGATGTCAGTTCCCTGACAAATCCTCATAGACTTTTTGTTTTGGTTGGTCTCTTACTCTTCCTGTCGCTTTCGATAGCTGCAGATATTCTACCATTAGAGCATGCTCACACCTCTCATTGAGTTTGTAGGTACAAATCCAAGAGGATTGCCTGTAATTATCATATTTTTCGCTCTATAAGAAGCACCATACCACAAGACGCACCTAGTTTTTGGAGGAGGAAAACAAGAAAGAAAATATTCTGAATCCCAGAAGCAAGAGGGAACGCAGCGATCCCTCTTGCTGTTCTGGTTTCTGGGATAGCTGCGCAGCCTGCATTCGCTCCATAAGACGCACACACATTTCCCCTTACTTTTTAGGAGGGAAAAAGTGAGTCTTATAGACCAAAAAATACGGTATATTTTGGGAATAATACGTGTTCTTACATACCTGCATTGTTTTATACTTTTCGGATGTCCTACAATCATAAAGTGGTTGAGTTCTATGCTATAAATCAAGCACTGCCAGTAGTTTTCCAAGGTATCTCTTATCAATAAAAAAAAATGGTGTGGCACGAGATTTATTTATTTTTTAAGTGTGGCCCAGAAAAAAAAAGATTGAGACTCACTGCCCATCCCTTCCTGACTTAAGTTTTGTTACTGGTTCTTTCCCCCATGAAACACCTCCGTCTACCTATGAAACTGGGGTTCTTTATCATACGTGTCCCCAGTGCCAGATTTACGTATAAGCTAAACAAGCTTAGGGCCACACTCTCTTGGGGGCCCCAAAAAAATTTAAAGGGGGGGAAACCCTGGATGTACATTTCCAAAATATAAGATTAAGAAACATTTTGTTACGTGCAAATGGCTTTAGATACCTATTAGATCCATAAATTACTATCTATCTATCTATCTATCATCTATCTATCTGTCATCTATATATATATATATATCATCTCTATCATTATCTATCTCTATCATCTACCTACCTATCTACCTACCTACCTACCTACCTATCCTCTATCTATCTATTTATCTATCATCTATCTATCTCTATCATCTACCTACCTACCTACCTATCATCTATCATCTATCTATCTATCTACAGTGGTGCCTCGCAAGACGAAATTAATCCGTTCCGTGAGTCTCTTCGTCTTGCGGTTTTTTCGTCTTGCGAAGCATGGCTATTAGCGGCTTAGCGGCTATTAACGGCTTAGCGGCTTTAAGAAAAAGGAAACAAACTTGCAAGAACTCGCAAGACGTTTCGTCTTGCGAAGCAAGCCCATAGGGAAATTTGTCCTGCGGAACGACTCAAAAAACGGAAAACTCTTTCGTCTAGCGAGTTTTTCGTCTTGCGAGGCATTCGTCTTGCGGGGCACCACTCTATCTATCTATCTATCTATCTATCTATCTATATCTCTATCTATCATCTCTCTACCTGCCTACCTATCTCTATTTATCTCTATCATCCACCTACCTACCTACCTATCTATTTATCTGTCTGTCTGTCTGTCTGTCTGTCTATCTTTATCTATCATTATCTATCACTATCTATCTATTTAGCTGTCATCCGTCTATCTATCTATGTAGCTAAATTTGCTCATTTAATTACAGTATGTAGTTTAAATATAAACTCTTATGAAACTGCAGTTTATTACAATAATCATACCAATGTTTTTATCTGTTTACAATTGATCTGTAAATATTCAATAAATCATATATTCAACACAAAAAACACTGACAATTTGTTGCTGACAAAGGACAGCTGGACATATAAAGGGCCGCGTTACCTTCAGTAGCTTAAAGGTAAAGGGTAAAGGGACCCCTGACCATTAGGTCCAGTCGTGGCTGACTCTGGGGTTGCAGCGCTCATCTTGCTTTACTGGCCGAGGGAGCCGGCGTTCAGCTTCCAGATCACATGGCCACCATGACTAAACCGCTTCTGGCGAACCATAGCAGTACCTATTTATCTACTTGCACTTTGTTGTGCTTTTGAACTGCTAGGTTGGCAGGAGCAGGGCCTGAGCAACGGGAGCTCACCCCATTGTGGGGATTTGAAGCGCCGACCTTCTGATCGGCAAGTCCTAGGCTCTGTGGTTTAACCCACAGCACCACCCACATCCCAATTTTACAATATGCAGAAATTAATATGGGTAGAGAAATCAGAGAGAGGAGCTGAAGGAAGTCTTAGGGGGAAGGGTTTGCTGGGGAGGTGGGAGGTGGGAAAAGGGGGGGGATAAAGAAGATGATTTGTTTTGATAATTTGTTATGTTGAAATTGTTAATAAAAAAAAAACAAATTTGGGATTTAGGTGGGGGTTTGTTTGTTTTTTGTGTAAGAGTTTTCATTTTTACTCTCTCTCTCTCTCTTTCTTTTTCTCTCTCTCTGGTCCTTCCTTGACAGCTGCGACCCCCGGGGAAAAGAAGGAAGAAGAGGAGGAGGTGCCCACGGTCTCTGGAAAGGTTGATGCGAAGAAGAAGAAGAAAGACGAGAAGAAGTCAAAGAAGAAGGAAGGAGAGGAGGGGGAGGAGTCCCAGAAGGAAGAGAAAGGGGGGAAGAAGAAGGGAGGAAACAAGAAAGACGGGGAGAAGGAAGATGAGAAGAAGAAAGGGGAAGAGGAGGGTGGGGGCAAGGACAAGCCCAAGGCGGCTGGTGCCAAGGGAGGGGGGAAAGGGGCTGGGAACCCCAAGGGAGCTGGGGCCAAGGGAGGTGGGGGCCCCAGAGCTGGTGGTGCTGCCAAGGGAGGGGGGCAAGGGCCTGGGACCCCCAAAGCTGGCGGTGCCAAGGGAGGAAGGCAAGGACCTGGGACCCCCAAAGCCGGTGGTGCCAAGGGAGGTGGGCAAGGCCCTGGGACCCCCAAACCTGGTGGTGCCAAGGGAGGGGGGCAAGGTCCTGGGACCCCCAAAGCTGGCGGTGCCAAGGGAGGGGGGCAAGGGAGCGGGACCCCCAAGCCTCCAGCCAAGAAGCCCCCACCGAAGAAGTGAGCAAGGGGGGGGGGACACAGGAGGGATTTCCCCACCACCACCCAAAGGCAGGGTCTTCAAACGCCGTTTTCGTCCTCCGCACATAGCTATGCAAACCTCATGCCTTCGCTTGACCCAGAAGAGTCAGACTCAGAAATTGAGCGAAGTGAAAGAGAGACTGACTCTGCAGATCAGAGCTGGCTGTTCGACCCCCCCTTCTCAAGATAGACACTGTTAGCTCTCAAGAAGAGGAAGAGGTGGATGGCAGTCAGAGCGCTGCTAGGCAACCAGCAGATAGGCAAAGTTCTGAGACTGTCTCAAGTGAAAATGGAGAGGGTGAAGGCCAGCTTCTCAGTCCCCGTTCTAGGAGACTGGATAAGATCAGAGGGCAACGGAAGGCCAAGAGGGGAAAGGCGGAAGTTTGGCATCCTTCTTGCTGTGGAAGGGGTGAAGATTCAGACTGACCAACTATCGTCAATGTGAGGAGGCAGGAAGCCATGCTCTGGATGTGTTTTGTTGTAAATAAATGTACATAAAACTGCCGGAGAGTCAATATTCGCTTGCCTGCCAGAGATGATTACAGTTGTGCTCAGACGCAGCCTGAGACTGTGGAGGAAAGACCCTGGAGAGGAGGGGTCCTAGTGGACACTGGGAGAGCAGGGATATTCAGTCCTTGCAACTGTTTTATCGGGGCAAGACCTAGTAAGTGTTGCTGAGACCACCAGGTCTGAGCTGTTGTTTGTTTCCTTGAATAAAGATTTACTGTATTTTCCCCTCCATAAGGCGCACCTGACAAAAAGGCGCACCTAGTTTTTAGAGGAGAAAAACAAGAAAAAAATTATTCTGAACGAAACAGTGGATGTATGATTTTTGTGGTTCATGCTGTGGCCACAGACATGTGATCTGACGGTGAGTTTGGGGTAGCCCAATGCAAAAATCCTGAGAATCCATGTGGATCCATGCTTTGTAACCACATTTTAAGTGGGGAGGGAAGGAAAAACACTGAAGGGACAAGGAGCACGCGTGGGGTGGGTGGAGAAGGAGCTTTTCAGCTCGCTGAGCTGGGGAGGGAGAGAGGGGCACGGTTGCTTTAAAGGAGCCAACCGGACAGGAGCCGCTTACACCCGTGTAAGTGGCTCCTCTCTTCTCCTGCTTTGCTCCTTTAAAGCAAGCGGGTTCTCCTAATCTCCCTCCTCCCCGGCTCAGCAAAAAAGCTTTGCTGCTATTCAGCCAGCTGACCGGGGAGCGAAGGAGAGAAAGAGAGCACTCTCGCTTTAAAGCAGCCAATCGGACAGGAGCCGCTTACACTCGTGTAAGCGGCTCCTCTCCCGCTTGGCTGCTTCAAAGTGAGCGACAGAGGAGGGAAGGAAGGGGAACCATGGATCCCGCAGCAGATCCCCCTGCCATCCGTAGGCATTCGCTCCATAAGACGCACAGACATTTCCCCTTACTTTTTAGGACGAAGAAAGTGTGTCCTATGGAGCGAAAAATATGGTAACTTCCTTGGCCTCGAGTGATTTATTGTTTTTGCTGCTGACCTACCCGATTCCAACTCTGACATCTGCAGAAGCCCCAATTTAAATGATGTCCTCTCCTTCTGAATATATCGCTAGCTCTTTGATTCTTTGAACTTGAGCAACTCTTTAGACATGTGAAAAGGATGCCTGACAGGCTATGGCCAGTAACTTAACAGAAAGACTGGTCCGTTCACTTCAGCCGGTTCCTTCTACCACGGATGCCCATCTTACAGATGTAAAACCACAAGCTTGAAAGGGACCCCAATATATCATCAAATCCCACCCTATCCTATAACAATATGTATACCTTAATGCAGTGTTTCCCAACCGGTGTTCCCCGGCACACTAGTGTGCCGTGAGACGTTGGCTGGTGTGCCGTGGGAGGGAGGCGGGCGAGGCGGGCGGTGAGAGGCGGCGGCGGCGAGGATCCGCGTCGAGCCGGGGGCGGCTCCGCGGTGGTGGTGCCGAGCGGCGGGGCAGCGCATGCAAAAGGGAGGAGCGCGAGACAGCGGAGGAGGAGGAGGCCGGCATGTCCGGGCAGCAGCAGCAACAGCAGCAGCAGCAACTCCCGGCGACGGCTCCTCAAGCCCCGCCGCCGCCCCCTCCTCCGCCCGCTATCGCCGCCACCACCACAACAGCCGCCGCCGCCTCAGTTGCCGCCGTCCCTCAGTCCCTCGCTCTGCTGCCTCCTCCCACCCCCAAAGCTTGGAGGTTCCCCGGCAAGGGGGAGGGAAAAACTTTCACTTTCGTGCGTCCCTCCCGGCGTGACGCTGCGCGCTGACGTCACGGGGCTGTAATGGTGGTGTGCCGCGAGATTTTTTTCATTAAACAGGTGTGCCGTTGCCCAAAAAAGGTAGGGAAACACTGCCTTAATGCATCCATTTCATCCCCAAGTCTTCATACATTCCCTTTTTTTAAAAGATTTTTACTGATACAGCAAGGGGAAAAAAACCACAAATACCAAATTACACACAAGAATAACCATAGACACATAATTTTCTTAGCAAACAATAAAACATATATTGGTCTTAACACTAAAGACCCAACCTCCCGTCTATTCCATATTTCAATTTCATATTTCTTATTGTCAATACACACTTTTATCATAATTAAACTTATTCTGAATATATCTAATTTCTTATATCTACCTTGCAACTATTACTGACGTCCCTCGAATGTTGCAACAGAATTTAAACTACTATATTTATTTTTCAGATATTATTTGAAAGCTTCCCATTTTGAAACAAATTCCTGTTTTGATTTATTCTTTATTTTTTCTGATAGACCATCTAATTCGGCATATTCTGTCAGCTTTTGGATCCAATTTTGTATAGAGGAGATTTCATTACTCTTATACATTCTCATTTCAGTTTTAAACGCTTTTTCTCTGTGTGCGAGATGCAAAAAAATAAAATAAAAATCCACCTTTTTGTAGTTTAGAAAGTAATGAATATTCACATGTTTACCGCTGGTGAAAGCAGAACACCCATTCGGCGGGGGCGGGGGAGTAAGGCACCTGTTCGTGCTTTTTGGATGGAAATTGCAATTTCAAAGTTGCGCATTATCCTTAGAGGCAATCAAGATGTTGATCTGCGTTGTGGGAAGAGTGGGGGAGAAAGAATATTGAAACCTCTCCTTCTGGGACTTGTCAATTAATACCTGCGATTAACGAGAGAGAACGCAGGGAAATGGAGGCGTGTTGCCAGTTAAATATTCCACCGCAGGAAACTCAACATTGTTTGTGATGCCAGGGGAAACGAGTGGATTCTGATTGACTCGAACACCACTGTGATGGCCTGGGATTCGGACTCAGAGGCTGAACAGGAGGAATCCCAGCCTGCACAGGAGTCCCCGCCTCCAGGGCCGGCTGAGCTGGGGCAGGGCCTTGAACCTGAAGGGCCCTCACCTGTGCCAGATCCTCAGGAGCAGACACCAGATGAATCCGCTCTGGCTCCGGAGGTGATGGAGGACCCATTGCCTGCAGGTGCTCCACTCTCAGTCCTGTTAGGGGAAGGTGAGGTTGCCTCTGGGTCCAGTAACCCTCCAGCCTCTCCTGAGCTGCAGAGGCTCAGGGCAGAGAGGCAGAGGGAACTAAGTTCCCGCAGGAGGAGTGCTCGCCTCCAGGCCAAGAGAGGCGAGGCACCTGTGGGCCGGGACTGCCCTAGGCCTCAGAGGAGTTAAAGGTCAGTCAGCCCAGTCCCAAGTTGCGGGAGCAACATCGTTGGTAACCTGTTCCTGCCGGCACCCTGACCTGCTCTTCTGGAGTTCCTGACCACGCCTGACTCCTCGCTTTGGACCTCGCTTCGCCCCTGACAGACAGCCTCCTTACCCTCGACCTAGGACCAGACTTAGACCACGCTGCACGGTAACCCCCCGGGACCAGCACAGCCACCTTAACATCAACTAAAAATCTCGGTCATCAGAATGGAATGCATGTCATTTTTGGGGGGAGGGATGTGTGTGTAACCTACTAAGCACAACCCAACCAAATAAAGACCCTCTATTATTAAACAGAATCTAGTGAACTTCTGTGGAGGACAGAAGTGCCTGGCGTGCTCTGGTCCATGGGGTCACGAAGAGTCGGACACGACTAAACGACTAAACAACAACAACAAAGTGAACTTCAAAGTTCTATCCCCATTTTCTCCCCTGTTAGAGCTCTCTGGGGACTCAGCTAAACACCTGCAAATAAAACGGTTTAAGCCTGTTGCAAAGTGCATTATACAAACGTGCCACCGGATGGCGATGGCGAGCGACGGAAAATACAATATATTTTTCAAAACCTTTTTTTTTTTAAAAAAAAAAAAAGCATTTTCACAACGTTTTTTTAATATGTGTCTAGATTCCACCTATGTCATAAAGGGTGAATAGAAGAATAACAACAGAAATTATCCTAGTGTTCAGCCCAACCACTACAGCTTCTTGAAAATCTGAATCTGACAGCCCTGTCTGGAGTGCTCTGTTTGTCCTGGTCTAAGTCTGGCTTAAAGATCCGTTAAAAGGGGGGCGTTGAGGGGGTGCTGATTAGAAATTATCCATCAACAATGACAGGCAACCTAGTCACAGTCTTATTTCCCACTAGGGTGAACGATCTGGCGTTTCTATTTAAATCATGATAATTATTTCTAAATTTGCATCTGGACGTTCAGATAAATGCATGCAAATGTTATGCAAATCCCTTTCGGGGATGCATGCTACTTCTTTGGGAGAGTTTCGCATTTCTCTCTGGAATAACAGACATGAAACTGCTATTCTAACTTTCAACCTTTCAGTTTCAGGCAAATTGAAAGTACATTTTCTTTTTTAAAGTGACACAGCCAGGGCCGGATTTACGTTTGATGAGGCCCTAAGCTAACTGAAGGTAATGGGGCCCTTTATATGTCCAGCTGTCCTTTGTCAACAACAAATTATCACTGTTTTTTGTGTTGAATATATGCTATGTGCTAATTTATGGACCTAATAGGGTATCTAGGGACGCGGGTGGTGCTGTGGGTTAAACCACAGAGCCTAGGGATTGCCAATCAGAAGGTTGACTGTTTGAATCCCTGTGACAGGGTGAGCTCCCATTGCTCAGTCGCTGCTCTTGCCAACCTAGCAGTTCGAAAGCACATCAAAGTGCAAGTAGATAAATAGGTACAGCTGCGGCAGGAAGGTAAACAGCATTTCCATGCGCTGCTCTGGTTCGCCAGAAGCAGCTTAGTCATGCTGGCCATATGACCCGGACCTAATGGCCAGGGGTCCCTTTACCTTTACCTTTACCTTTAATAGTTATCTAAAGCTATTTGCATATAACAAAATATGTATTTTATCAAAGTAATTGCTGAACTGAAATAGTTAAAGCTATGGTTTTCCCAGTAGTGATGTATGGAAGTGAGAGCTGGACTATAAAGAAGGCTAATCGCCGAAGAATTGATGCTTTTGAATTCTGGTGCTGGAGGAGACTCTTGAGAGTCCCATGGACTGCAAGAAGATCAAACCTATTCATTCTGAAAGAAATCAGCCCTGAGTGCTCACTGGAAGGACAGATCCTGAAGCTGAGGCTCCAAGACTTTGGCCACCTCATGAGAAGAGAAGACTCCCTGGAAAAGACCCTGATGTTGGGAAAGATGGAGGGCACAAGGAGAAGGGGACAACAGAGGACGAGGTGGTTGGACAGTGTTCTGGAAGCTACTGTGGAAAAGACCCTGATGTTGGGAAAGATGGAGGGCACAAGGAGAAGGGAACAACAGAGGACAAGATGGTTGGACAGTGTTCTCGAAGCTACCAGCTTAGAGTTTGAACAAACTGTGGGAGGCAGTGGAAGACAGGATTGCCTGGCGTGCTCTGGTCCATGGGGTTACAAAGAGTCGGACACAACTAAATGACTAAACAACAATATTAATAGTGAAATTTTTGGGGGGACCCCAAGAGAGTGGGGCCCTAAGCTATAGCTTGTTTAGCTTATACATAAATCCGGTACTTTTGAGTATGTCTACAGTGCATTGGACTGGCGTGGGATTCTGAAATGTTTCCCCATCCTGCTCCAGATTTAATTCAGGGAGTGGGAGAGTTGTGTACCTCCAACTATTGGAACTTTAGGAAACTGTGTATTCCTTGACACTACTGGGAGATAATGATAGACCTGTCATCATCAGGATAATCAACATCTCACCGTCATAATCTAGGGATCCTTTCGATGTAAATGTGAACCTGCCTTTCTCAATCACTGGGCATTTCTCTCTTAATGAGGCTTTGTAAAAAGACTGTGATGAATTTCTCAAAAGAATAGGTTGATTGGGAGTGGGCAGAAAACCCATTTGAGTTGGTTGGAATGTAACCTGCAAAGCTATTTGTGGTCCCATTGAGATATTGTGCTATTTTCTGAAAGACTGGAACAAATCCATGTTCTATTTGAAAGACAACTTGAAATATTCTCGGAGTCCTGTAGTGATTTCATGCTCTTTCATGCGAAAGGCAGGGCTGGGTGGATCCCAAGCCGGAATTAAGCTTGCTGGAAGAAATATCCACAACCTCAGATATGCTGATGACACAACCTTGATGGCAGAAAGTGAGGAGGAATTAAAGAAGCGTTTAATGACGGTGAAAGAGGAGAGTGCAAAATATGGTCTGAAGCTCAACATCAAAAAAACTAAGATCATGGCCACTGGTCCCATCACCTCCTGGCAAATAGAAGGGGAAGAAATGGAGGCAGTGAGAGATTTTACTTCCTTTGGCTCCATGAGCACTGCAGATGGTGACAGCAGTCACGAAATTAAAAGGCGCCTGCTTCTTGGGTGAAAAGCAATGACAAACCTAGACAGCATCTTAAAAAGCAAAGACATCACCTTGCCAACAAAGATCCATACAGTTCAAGCTATGGTTTTCCCAGTAGTGATGTATGGAAGTGAGAGCTGGACCATAAAGAAGGCTGATCGCCGAAGAATGGATGCTTTTGAATTATGGTGCTGGAGGAGACTCTTGAGAGTCCCATGGACTGCAAGAAGATCAAACCTCTCCATTCTGAAGGAAATCAGCCCTGAGTGCTCACTGGAAGGACAGATCCTGAAGCTGAGGCTCCAGTACTTTGGCCACCTCATGAGAAGAGAAGACTCCCTGGAAAAGACCCTGATGTTGGGAAAGATGGAGGGCACAATGAGCAGGTGATGACAGAGGACGAGATGGCTGGACAGTGTTCTCGAAGCTACCAGCATGAGTTTGACCAAACTGCGGGAGGCAGTAGAAGACAGGAGTGCCTGGCGTGCTCTGGTCCATGGGGTCATGAAGAGTCGGACACGACTAAACGACTAAACAACAACAACATTGCAGCTTATAAATCAGTGATTGAATTGCCCCCCAAACACACTGTGGACTCATGTTCAGCTTGAGGTCCACCGAGACTCCTGGATCCTTTTCACATGTACTGCTGGCAAGCCACTTGTCAGCTCCTGCCCAAATAAAATAGCGCTTGAAGCATCAGGGCTGATTATTCCCTTGCAATTGTCCATCTCCCACAAAGTAGCTCCACCGAAAAGACAACTTTGAAGCTACATTTTCCCATGCCACAGCCCTTGAGATATTTGAAGATGGCTCTCAAATCTCCTCTCGGCCTCCTCTTTTCCAGGCTAACCATACCCAACTACTGACACCTGGCTTGAGAGCAGTACATGTGAAAAGGATCTAGGAGTCTTGGTTGACCACAAACTTGACATGAGCCAACAGTGTGACGCGGCAGCTAAAAAAACCAATGCAATTCTGGGCTGCATCAATAGGAGTATAGCATCTAGATCAAGGGAAGTAATAGTGCCACTGTATTCTGCTCTGGTCAGACCTCACCTGGAGTACTGTGTCCAGTTCTGGGCACCACAGTTCAAGAAGGACACTGACAAACTGGAACGTGTCCAGAGGAGGGCAACCAAAATGGTCCAAGGCCTGGAAACGATGCCTTATGAGGAACGGCTAAGGGAGCTGGGCATGTTTAGCCTGGAGAAGAGGAGGTTAAGGGGTGATATGATAGCCATGTTCAAATATATAAAAGGATGTCACATAGAGGAGGGAGAAAGGTTGTTTTCTGCTGCTCCAGAGAAGCGGACACGGAGCAATGGATCCAAACTACAAGAAAGAAGATTCCACCTAAACATGAGGAAGAACTTCCTGACAGTAAGAGCTGTTTGACAGTGGAATTTGCTGCCAAGGAGTGTGGTGGAGTCTCCTACTTTGGAGGTCTTTAAGCAGAGGCTTGACAACCATATGTCAGGAGTGCTCTGATGGTGTTTCCTGCTTGGCAGGGGGTTGGACTCGATGGCCCTTGTGGTCTCTTCCAACTCTAGGATTCTAGGATTCTATGAACTCCTTCAACCGTTCCTCATCAGGCTTGGTTTCCAGACCCCTAATCATCTTGGTCCCTCTCCTCTGCACACATTGAATGTGGTTCAGAGGCTTCAGGCAGCTTTTGCTGGTCTAAGCTTAATTTTTTGACCTAGACATTCTTTGGACAAGCCCCATTGTCCCCCGATCAGTATGTATCATTTCTTCATCTCCATTCTGAAAATCTACAACACAAGGACACTTCCATCTGGGAATGCCCAAAGGTAAAGGAATTCTGGAATAAAATCCTAAAGGTTATTAATAAAAATTAAGCTTTCAATAGACTTTGATTTCATGACAATGGGTATACAGTGGTACCTCAGGTTACATACGCTTCAGGTTACATACGCTTCAGGTTACAGACTCCGCTAACCCAGAAATAATCCTTCAGGTTAAGAATTTTGCTTCAGGATTACAGGTTACAGACTCCGCTAACCCAGAAATAGTGCTTCAGGTTAAGAACCTTGCTTCAGGATGAGAACAGAAATTGTGCTCCGGCGGTGCGGCGGCAGCAGGAGGCCCCATTAGCTAAAGTGGTGCTTCAGGTTAAGAACAGTTTCAGGTTAAGTACGGACCTCCGGAACGAATTAAGTACTTAACCTGAGGTACCACTGTACTTGGAAATACAGCTATAGAGAAAGGTGACCAGTTTACCCTCAAAGCTATGATATTAGCAGGAAAGACTATTGGAATGTGATTGATCTGACGTGACTCCCGCTAATTGATTTGCGAACCTCAATTAGCAATTTATGGCCGCCCGGCACACTTCCCCTGCGTAGCTCTCAGTCACGTCTCAGCAGAGTTTCACACAGCGGTGTAAACTGTCACGTAGCTCAGCTCAGCTTCCAGACAAACACACACAGAGTCCAGGTTTGTCTCTGTCAGTTCTTTATTCCGATATTTCCCAGGATTCTCCTGGACTCACTGCAGCCATGACAAACTGCTCCTTTCCCCTCACAGCATAGAGTGAGACTGACAAACTCCTCCCAAGCTCCTCCCAAGCTTCCAAAACTGACGTCAGAATGCTGAGGCATCATGGGAACAACTTAACCTGTTAAGTTCCAAATCCCACAAAGACAACGATAGCTTTAGGTTGGAAAGATAGAGAAAAATGGACAGTAGAGGCGTGGAATAGTTATTTGTTTGAACTTATTCAGTCGGACATTGTCGCAGTCATGTCACAGGAAACCACGTGGAAGGTCAAGTCCACCACGATAAGGAGCAGATGGAACCCCTATCTTCAATGGATAAAAACTACAGTGGTACCTTGGGTTACATGCGCTTCAGGTTACATACGCTTCAGGCTACAGACTCTGCTACCCCAGAAATAGTGCTTCAGGTTAATATCTTTGCTTCAGGATAAGAACGGAAATCATGCTCTGGCGGCACGGCAGCAGCAGGAGGCCCCATTAGCTGAAGTGGTGCTTCAGGTTAAGAACAGTTTCAGGTTAAGAACAGACCTCTGGAACGAATTAAGTACTTAACCCGAGGTACCACTGTACTGGAACAAAAGACATTCGGTGGAAACTAAAGATGCTATGCCCGTGGCTGAGGATAATAGTTTGAACCCTTAATATAATGTATGTAAAAATTCTGAACTCGAATAAAACTTTTTTTTTTTTTAAGGACAATCCGTCTATGTGCTTTGCTCAACCCCCCCCCCCACAGATTTTCCTGTGTGGGTCCAACCTCCCAAACCCACAGCCCATAACACAGATCATAGTAGAAAGGAAAGGATTAGCCAAACATCCCATTCACAAGCAACATTCAGCCAGAGCTCTGTTTCATAGGACTGGGTGTTTGTTTCATTCATAAAGTCAGCCTGTATATGCATTTGAAAATGCCGTCCTCATTCATTCATTCATCCTGGTTCCTTCCTTCCAGATCCTTTACTTTAGCCACCCTGTCTGCAGTATTAACCTCCAGGGATGTTTAAAATATGGGGTGTAGGGAACCGGGAGAAGGAGAGACAGTGTAAGAAGCTGGAGATGGGGTGATATAACAGGGAACTGATTAATTAGGTTCCCCTGCAAGACAAATTCATTAAATCCATATTGTGGACACACTGTCTGCGATTCAAAGTCTGGGGCTGCTGTAGCAAAATAATCATAATATAATTTTTATTACATTTTCTGTTTTACAGTTTAGAATATTCACTTATACAACCTTAAAATATCAATGACTCCCCTTCTTCCCTTTCCGTGGTTCATTTTAAATATCATAAATCCCTGCATATTTTAGGTAAACCAAACCATTCACTATTCCATTATTACTTCCATCAAAACTTATTTACACTGTTGAATTTCCCTTAAGGCTGCCAACGTTTTCAAGTGTACACAATTTCCCCTCATATATTCAATAAACATTTTCCAATCTTCTTTAAACGAATGTTCCCTCTTGTTCTATAAGTTAGGTCCGCAAGCTGCACATATTCTATCAGTTTAAGTTGTCATTCTTCTTTGGTTGGGACCATGATCGTTTTCCATTTGAGGGCTAACAAAACAGGGGCCGCCGTAGTGGCATACATAACTAACCTTTTTGACACTTGGGAATTTCCATCTGAATTATCCCCAACAAAAAGGACCGGTCTTTTTGGAAATATGTGTTTAAACAGTTTTTTCAATTCATTATAAATTATTTCCCAATGCTCTCTTACCCTTTTGCAGGTCTACCACATATGAAAGAATGTACCCTCGACCTCATTGCATCTCCAGCACTTATCTGATTCAGTCTTATACATCTTAGCAAGTCTAAAAGGTAAAGGTAAAGGACCCCTGACATTTAAGTCCAGTCGCAAACAACTCTGGGGTTGCAGCGCTCATCTCGCTTTACTGGCCGAGGGAGCCGACGTTTGTCCGCAGACAGTTTTTCTGGGTCATGTGGCCAGCATGACTAAGCCACTTCTGGTGAAACCAGAGCAGCACATGGAAACACTGTTTACCTTCCCGCCAGAGTGGTACCTATTTATCTACTTGCACTGGCATGTTTTCAAACTGCTAGGTTGGCAGGAGCTGGGACCGAGCAACAGGAGCTCACCCCGTCGTGGGGATTCGATCCGCCGACCTTCCGATTGGTAATCCCTAGGCTCAGTGGCTTACACCACAACGCCACCCGCGTCCCCCTTAGCAAGTCTGTTGTTGCTGTTGTTTAGTTGTTTAATCGTGTCCGCCTTTTCGTGACCCCGTGGACCAGAGCACGCCAGGCACTCCTGTGTTCCACTGCCTCCCACAGTTTGGTCAAACTCATGTTCGTAGCTTCAAGAACACTGTCCAACCATCACATCCTCTGTCGTCCCCTTCTCCTTGTGCCCTCCATCTTTCCCAGCATCAGGGTCTTTTCTAGGGGGTCCTCTCTTCTCATGAGGTGGCCAAAGTATTGGAGTCTCAGCTTCAGGATCTGTCCTTCCAGTGAGCACTCAGGGCTGATTTCCTTCAGAATGGAGATGTTTGATCTTCCTGCAGTCCAGGGGACTCTCAAGAGTCTCCTCCAGCACCAGAATTCAAAAGCATCCATTATTTGGCGATCAGCCTTCTTTATGGTCCAGCTCTCACTTCCATACATCACTACTGGGGAAACCATAGCTTTAACTATACGTTAGCAAGTCTACTCAGTGTTAAATGCCATCTGTGCATCATTTTCAAGTAGTTCTCCTTCAGGGAATATCATGCTGTGAACTTCAGATTGCTCTTCCAGAGTTTCCCCCATAATATAAAATCTATATTATGCCCTATAAAGCAATTTTTAAAGGACTGCCATGTTTCGGTTCTCAGGTTCTTTCAGACCGTGTGAATGAGGTTCATTTCCCTTTCAATGTGAACCTCTCTGCCCATACCTGTGACCGCCAGTTCCTTCTAAATGGAGCTGCTGATGGAACGCAAGACATTCTACATGCAAGACATGTGCTCTGTCCCCCCTGAGCTGAAGTTCTGCTTGTGAGGTCAAAAGATGCTCTTGTCCAAGCGCCCCTTTGAGCTATCTGCACATCAAAGCAAGGGCTCCTTCTGCAAATCCACCGTCAATAGCCTTTCGCTTTAAGAATATTTAAAGAGAAAGCCTGCCAAAAAAAGGGGGGCGGACCTCCAAATTCCAGTTATCCCGGTGGAACGGGCTAACCATATTCTAATTCCATTTTGCCGCACATTTAACAAGCTCTCCCCCTCTCTCTCAGGTGATCTCCTGCTTCCTCGTTATGAATGTTTACCTGTTTAATTCCAGGAAATTCCGCCAGCATCGCAGACCAATAAAACTGGGAAAGCAGGCAATCATTATGCAAAGATTTAACGAGGACTCCAACTCAAACCATGCTCCAGCTGGAGACGCCGCCGTCCGCAAGGCAAAGGCTGTGCTGGGAAGCGGGCTGAGTTCCCTAAGCATATTAGGATTCAGGAGGAAAGATTTGGGTGGAGGAAACGTTAAAATCTGAGTGGTCCAAGAGAAATGTTGCGTGCCTGATGGGGGGAAATGGCAGTGTGCATCAGGGTAGAGAATTGCATGGAAATTCCCTAATCAAGGCACAGGAAGCAATACCACATGACTTGCAAAAGGGTAAAAGAGTATTGCGAACAGCTCTTACTGCCAGAAAGTTTTTTTCTGTATGCTTAGTCGGAATCTCCTTTCTTATAACTTGGAGCAAGACATGCTCAGGTCCTTCGACCGTTCCTCATAAGGCTTAGCTTCCAAACCCTTGATCTTCTTAGTCACCCTCTGTCAGGGAACTGACATCAGAGCAGAGGAGAGAGGCGAGGCTCCCAGATTCTGCAGGAGAGGGAACGAGTAAGGGAAGAGAGAGAACGTCATCTGGGGAAGGAAGTCCAGGTGACACCAGGAAGAAGGGAGAGGCAGAGAGCATCTCGGAGGTGAGGCTCCGAGACTCTTCCAGTGAAGTCAGTGAGGAGGGTGGAGGACCACCACTCGGCACGCCCACTCTGCGCAGAAGGCTTCCGCGCAGAGAGGCGAGGCGAAGGTTGTCCGTTAAGGAATTCTTATGCTGGAGGAAATTTAGGAGACACCCACTGACGGATTCTGCTAGCGACTGAGCAGCAGCGGCAAGGCTGCTCAGTCAGGGAAAGACACAACCACCCCTAAGCAGCTTGGAACAGCTGGAGGTTTACACACAAGCAACCCCAATTCCCTTGACACCCTCCTCTGCACACCTTCCAGAATTTTTTTCCGTGTGCTTAGTCAGAATCTCCTTTCTTGTAACTTGAAGTCATGGGTTTGAGTCCTACCCTCCAGAACAGGAGAAAACAAGCTTGTTCCCTCTTCCATGTGACAGCCCTTGAGGCATTCCAAGGTAGGGTTACCAGACGGCCCCAGTTCCCGGGGACAGTTCCCAGATTTGCAAATGTGTCCCCGGGCAAATTCCGTCCCCAGAATGTCCCCAGATCTGCAAATATGTCCCCAGGAAACGTGGGAGCGGCAGCCTCAGCAGCCCAGAGCCAGCACTGTCTTGCCAGAGTGGTGCATGCTCTAGTTATCTCCCGCTTGGACTACTGCCATGCGCTCTACGTGGGGCTACCTTTGTAGGTGACCCAGAAACTGCAATTAATCCAGAATGCGGCAGCTAGACTGGTGACTGGGAGCGGCCGCTGGGACCACATAACACCGGTCCTGAAAGATCTTCATTGGCTCCCAGTACGTTTCCGAGCACAATTCAAAGTGTTGGTGCTGACCTTTAAAGCCCTAAATGGCCTTGGTCCAGTATACCTGAAGGAGCGTCTCTACCCCCATCATTCTGCCCAGACACTGAGGTCCAGCTCCAAGAGCCTTCTGGCGGTTCCCTCCCTGCGAGAAGTGAGATTACAGGGAACCAGGCAGAGGGCTGTGGAACGCCCTCCCTTCAGATGTCAAGGAAATAAGCAGCTGTCCTATCTTTAAAAGACATCTGAAGGCAGCCCTGTTTAGGGAAGTTTTTGATATTTAATGCTGTATTGTTTTTAACACTCGATTGGGAGCCGCCCAGAGTGGCTGGGGTATTTGCTGCCAAGGAGTGTGGTGGAGTCTCCTCCTTTGGAGGTCTTTAAGCAGAGGCTTGACAACCATATGTCAGGAGTGCTCTGATGGTGTTTCCTGCTTGGCAGGGGGTTGGACTCGATGGCCCTTGTGGTCTCTTCCAACTCTATGATTCTATGATTCTATAAACTCAGCCAGGTGGGCAGGGTCCATGGGGTCACGAAGAGTTGGACACGACTGAACGACTAAACAACAACAAGACCTTGGTAGAAACAGCACAATTTTTTTTCCTTGAGTGAAACAGATGGCTTTGTGACAAAGGAAGTGCCTGTCTTTGCAAAGGCTGCAAAGAAGATTAGAGATAGATGCAAAGATACAGTGTAGTGGTTGGGAGTTACTCGTGCGTAATCCTGCCCCGTTTGAGCATTGGATTGCCTGGTTAAACCCACCGGACTGCACAGCCCATCTCAGCGTGGCTGCCCTCAGTCACTCGTAGAATCTGACTGTGGGCGTTTCTTAAAGCGTTGCCAACATAAGAGTTGTTTGACGCCCAATCGTCTCCGCCTCTCACTGCGCGGGAGTCTCCTGCGCAGGGTGGGCGTGGGCAGCGGGGTGCTAGGGCTCTCCTCGCTAACTTCCAACGAAGAGTCCTGGAGCCCCTGCACCTCCCTGTCCCATTGCTCTCCTGGATCCCTGGTGTTACACTCATTCTCTTCCCCTTCTTCCCAGCTGAGTCTCCCTCTAGCGCTTGGACCTTCCCCTGCAGAATCAGAGACCCTCTCCTTCTCCCGTGCCTCTGGTGGCAGTTCCCTGACATACAGGGAATGAGGGACTTCCTTTGCAGGCTCTGGTGGACGGAGCAAACAAGACCAAGAGAGAGTCCAACGGTCTAGAAGGCAGTTTTGTCACTTGCAGTGAGGGGCAGATGGGGCTCGTCCATCTGGGAAGGGACCCCATTCAGGAGAAGGAAAATTCTGGTCCTAAACCTCTGGATGACTGACGGGTGGTCAGTGCTTTAAGTAACCACCATCTACCTCAGAAGTAATAATAACAGCAACAATTTTATTATTTATACTCCACCGACCTGGCTGGGTTTCCCCAGTGATGCCAATTCATATCAGTCCAGGCCCTGCCCTCCAGGGCCGGATTTAGGTTTGATGCGGCCCTCAGCTACTGAAGATAATGGGGGCCTTTCTATGTTCAGCTGTCCTTTGGAAACAACGAATTGCCACTGTTTTCGTGTTGAATATATGCTATATGGTAATTTATGGACCTCATAGGTATCTCAAGCCATTTGCATATAACAAAATTTTATCAAAGTAATTGTTGAACTGAAATACAATTATGAAGAAGTATATTAATAGTGAAATAATTATTAAGCTCTAACTTAAAATGATTTTTTATTCATAACAAACTTAATAATGCAAACACATTGGCATTTGGCAATTACGAAAGCTCCTTTAGAAACACAATTTACAAAGACTCAACTTGCTATAATATGAAATAATAATAGGTGTAAATATATGATGCAAACTACTAATAATTATAAATAGCAGAATGTAGGCACAATATATATAGAAAGGAGCAAAGCAGTGATATTTTAGGGAGCAGGCTAGCAGGCGGGGCCCATGACTTACATCTTAGGAGCCTACACAACACAAAACACTGTTGCTGCATGTAGGTTTTATTTTATTCATTTTTTTATCTTCTATTTTGGAAATGTACATCCAGTTTTTTACTCTAATTTTTTTTGGGGGGCCCCAAGAGAGTGGGGCCCTAAGCTATAGCTTGTTTAGCTTATCCGTAAATCCGGCACAGCATGTTTCTTGCCAACAGCCTCTTCCTTCGTGCTCCTCGAGAGTAAACCTTTGCATCGCTTCCACACCGTACAGGCTGCAGCCTGTGTTTCTGGATTCAACACTTCCATCCCTTCCTCCTCTAGCAAGGAATTTGCAAAGGCAGCATCACAGACAATTTATCCCCCTGCTTCCAGGCGCTGCAGATGTGGCAACCAGCATTGAAATAGCTACACATCTCTTCTCCTGCTGCACTGTTGCAGGGGTAATTTCTGATGCCAGCGTGTTTCTTCTTGCTTTCTCTCCAGAAAGCGGAGCCTCAGCCCTGCTGCTCTCCAAAAAGAACAAATGAGTCACCCACTGAACTCAAATATTGGTGTGGATCAACGAGGCCACAAAAGGAAAGTGTTTAATTAATTTGATGTTGCGAGTGGAGGCCTGCCGTTATCTTCCAGCGGTTCTAACTGCTCGTTCTTCTGTGTGCATGTGTGGTGTAGTGGTTAAGAGCGGTGGACTCGTAATCTGGTGAACCGGGTTCACTTCCCCGCTCCTCCACATGCAGCTGCTGGGTGACCTTGGGCCAGTTACACTTCTCTGAAGTCTCTCAGCCCCACTCACCTCACAGAGTGTTTGTTGTGGGGGAGGAAGGGAAAGGAGAATGTTAGCCGCTTTGAGACTCCTTCGGGTAGTGATAAAGCGGGATGTCAAATCCAAGCTCTTCTTCTTCTTCTTCCATAGACTAGACTGGGGAAAACCATTTCCTAGGGCTGACCCAACCTGGATCCCTGGCGAAAGCAGGCGTAGCCAGACACACATCCCTCTCCGACCTCCTTCCAGAGATGCAGAAGGTTTTATTTCAGGGACGCATACCAGGCAGGCAAAAATCAACTTTGAAAGCAGTGGCGTAACAATGACCGCTCCCCACATTAAACGGGAGGCACTCTTTGCATGGTCGCGCGCAGCCCCCTTGACCCTATGAGGCACCATTAGCATAGGCTTCACTTCGCCTTCCTCAGGTGGGATACCTGTTGGTTGTGATAGGAATTTTGAGGTCTTAGATATATGTTAAATGTTCATAAGTGTACCAACCAAGCACGTACATAGATCAGCACAGGAAGACCGACCTGGAACCATTTTTGATTCTCAAACTGACCAAATGTTTTCTCTGCAAGGTCAAAGGAAAATGAAAACACCTCCCCATTGTCTTTTCCTTCACAAATCCTGTCTTAAGGGTATGTCTGTCTTTGAATAGGGTGAGCCTGTGACCTGATTCAGGAACTAAGTATTTATCATTGTTGTTGTTGTTTAGTTGTTTAGTCGTGTCCAACTCTTCATGACCCCCTGGACCAGAGCACGCCAGGCACTCCTGTCTTCCACTGCCTCCCGCAGTTTGGTCAAACTCATGCTGGTACCTTCGAGAACACTGTCCAATCATCTCGTCCTCTGTCGTCGCCTTCTCCTTGTGCCCTCCATCTTTCCCTACCAAGGTATTTGTTATGTACTGAAGTTCTCACCCTGGGCCAGCAGGGGGCTACTGTAGATAGTTTTCACTCAGGTCCACATATGCAAATAAGGAATTGAAAGTGACGTTCAGTGATTGGATAGTTACAGAAAGTTGTTACTGTTGCTTTGTAGTTGAGCTCTATATAAGCAGGCTGGCTGAACCCTTCAGCCCAGTTCTGTTCTGGGCCTGTGAATGATATGTTCACCCACAACTTAACAGTATTCCTTCTGTGTGTCAACAAAGATTTCAGAAATCTCTCTTGGATCGCTGTATAAAGGCAAATTAGCAGACAGGGGAGAATGTCTTCTGCATGATATTGGCCACAAGTACAGAATCTGCCTTTCGTAAGTGACCTTGTTATCAGGGCTGTCTTAAGCATGTCCGGCGCCGTGGTGCAAAGATCCCTCTGCCCCCCCTTTCCCAGAGTTGTCGACCTTTTTTTAGGGCTGGAGGAGGTGGGCAGTGGCTGGAGGGCGGCTCCTCCGGCAGCGAAGAGGCCGAGGCTGGACGTGGCGCCTCCCGACTCAGCTGGCAGCACACCAAGCGAGCGACTCGGTTTTTCCCCTTTTAGTTTTCTGGCACCCCGCAAAATTCGGCCCCTGCAGGCTAAAAGGGGAAAAAACTCAGCGGCGGGAGAGGCGCATGCACACACCCTCACTCAGTGCGCTCGCTCGGTGTTCCCCAGACTCTCGCCTGGCGCCCTCCAGAACTCGGCGCCCGAGCACCCAGCGCCACTATCCTCTATGGCTAAGACGGGCCTGCTTGTCATAGCGACCATCCAGGACTGCATTTAATAGAATCATAGAACTGTACAGTTGAAAGGGACCTGAGGATCATCTAAACCAATCCCCTGCTTCTGGGTTTTTTTAAAAAAACAAAAGCATTTTTAAACATTTTCTTTAGTTCATTATATATCAGTTCCCAGAAAGCCTTTACCAGTGTACATGTCCACCACATCCCCCAACCACACTGGCTACCTTCACCTGGTTTAGCCAACCAGTCGGAGCCGTTCCAAGGATTGAGGCCGCTGTGGCATGTAGTCAGCTTCTAGGAGCCCCAGGTAAGGGCTGAGCACAGGATGGGGTCCAAAGGAGGACAAACTACCCCAGAAGGAGCACGACAAAATGTCCCCCACCAGAGGTTCTCCTCCTCTCCTAACACTCCATACACCCCAGGAACTCAGTTATAAAAAAAGGTGTTTTTTAAGAGTTGCTATTGTTCTCTGCTTCGAAATGTGAAAATAGGTAGCCCTATAATAATGTCTACAAGGGACATGGGGTGGCACTGTGGGTTAAACCACAGATCCTAGGGCTTGCCGATCAGAAGGTCAGCGGTTCGAATCCCCGCGACGGGGTGAGCTCCCGTTGCTCGGTCCCTGCTCCTGCCAACCTAGCAGTTCGAAAGCACGTCAAAGTGCAAGTAGATAAATAGGTACCGCTCTGGCGGGAAAGTAAATGGCGTTTCCGTGTGCTGCTCTGGTTCGCCAGAAGCAGCTTAGTCATGCTGGCCACATGACCTGGAAGCTGTACGCCGGCTCCCTCGGCCAATAAAGCGAGATGAGCGCCACAACCCCAGAGTCGTCCGCGTCTGGACCTAACGGTCAGGGGTCCCTTTACCTTATAATAATACCAGAGAACCCCTTTTCTTTTACGCATCTATTATCCTAGATATCAAATTAGCTGCCACTCTTGCTGTCAACAGCAGAATTTTAACAAGCCTCCTCATGGACCAGAGGCAAAATGAGCCTCCGCTACAAATCATCTTTATTATCCCTTTTCCCCAGATTTAATTAGAAAACAAACTGTGCTTTTAGTGGAGGCAGCAGCAGGGGCGCAGATCTTTATTTACACATCAGCAGATTTGGCGTCCTGTCACTCGGAATGGGAACTTTACGAGATTGCACAAATCCCAAGTTTCCATCCCGATGCAAATCCTGGAAGGCATAAAAGTCTTTCCAGATTGATCGCAGCCAGTCAGTTTTTGTGGACTGGGAAGCTTTCTCTGGACAACAAGCAATAAATTGGTGAGTCTTTAAGGTGCCAGGCGAGTCTGTTAGGGAAGCAGCAAGGTTGTTGCTGTGGGATTTGAATTTCTTTTGGGACTTCAGAAAATCCACATCATAGTTTATACACTGAAAATCAATAAAACTTCTTATTTAGAAAAAGGGAAAGGAAATTCACATCACTTACTACTCCTAGCCAGGGTCAGATTTAGAATAATAGAATTGTAGAAGGGACCCCAACAGTCATCTAGTCCACCCCTCTGCAATGTAGGAATTTAGTCAACTAATGATGATGATGATGATGATGATGATGATAATTTATTATTTATACCCCACCCATCTGGCTGGGCCTCCCCAGCCACTCTGGGCGGCTTCCAACAAAATATTAAAATACAGTAATGCATCAAACATTAAAAGCTTCCCTAAACAGGGCTGCCTTCAGATGTCTTCTAAATGTCAGGTAGTTGTTGTTCTCTTTGACATCTGGTGGGAGGGCGTTCCACAGGGTGGGTGTCACCACCGAGAAGGCCCTCTGCCTGGTTCCCTGTAACTTGGCTTCTCACAGGGAGGGAACCGCCAGAAGGCCCTCGGAGCTGGACCTCAGTGTCTGGGCAGAATGCTGGAGGTGGAGACGCTCCTTCAGGTATACTGGACCGAGGCCATTTAGAGGTCAGCACCAACACTTTGAATTGTGCTCGGAAACATACTGGGAGCCAATGTAGGTCTTTCCAGACCGGTGTTATGTGGTCTCGGCAGCTGCTCCCAGTCACCAGTCTAGCTGCCGCATTCTGGATTAGTTGTAGTTTCCGGGTCACCTTCAAAGGTAGCCCCATGTAGAGCACACTGCAGTAGTCCAAGCGGGACATAACCAGAGCATGCACCACTCTGGCAAGACAGTCTGCAGGCAGGGAGGGTCTATTCCTGCGTACCAGATGGAGCTGGTAGACAGCTGCCCTGGACACAGAATTAACCTGCGCCTCCATGGACAGCTGCGAGTTCAAAATGACTCCCAGGCTGCGCACCTGGTCCTTCAGGGGCACAGTTACCCCATTCAGGACCAGGGAGTCCTCCACATCCGCCTGCCTCCTGCCCCCCCAAAACAGTACTTCTGTCTTGTCAGGATTCAACCTCAATCTAGGAGTCCGTAACCAAGAGAGTGGGGCCCTAAGCTATAGCTTGTTTAGCTTATATGTAAATCTTACACTGTTGCCCTCCCAGGCCAGGTGGGGAAAAGCCTGCAAGACATGGAGCAGGTCTTTAAGGACTCACAAACAAGGTTGATTTGTAAGTGTAGCAGATAGAAAATCACTTTCCCACTAACCTTTGTCCATAACAAGGACTCTGAGTCCTTAGTACCCAGGAAAGGAGAGAAACATTTCTGCGGCAATTGACCCCAATACTGATGTCAGTACATGGATTTATGTTTCCAGCCCTGCAATTTGGGGGGGCGGGGGGAGGCAATCTATTTGCAGCAGGGAAGGAAATGCAGAAAGCAAATCTTAGGAAATGATGGGAAATTAGTGTTCCTCCCGATTTTCCCTCCCTCCTACCTTCTTCTAAAAATAAAATAAAATCAATCTGAATATGTGACGAGGAAGCAAAGTGTAATTTTGAGGTTGCAGCAACGTTTACCAAATGCTGCCGGGACTGCTTGCAAATGTTAACCTTTCTCAGAGGTAAGTAAACGGAGCGAAATGAATCTGCAAAGGGTCAGTCTTCCCTCTAATCAAAATCCGGCAGAAACACATTCATGTGAACCTGTCATACCACTTCACTTCACAGAAGAGGAAACAGATGTTCAGCGAAGAGGAGAGCAACCTGTGGTCAATTTGTATATTTATGTGTCATTAGCGTAATGTGCCCAATAACTTACAGGTCAGGTGTGAGAGGGAACAGCGAAATGTAATAGAAAAACAGGAACTAAGGGCGTTTTCAGAATGTCAATATTTTGCGGGAGGCATTCAAGAATATTTAGAAATTTAGATTTATGCATGCTGATTCGTTCACCCTAGGGCAACAAACCTACTTAAAAACAAACACACAAAACCCTTTTGTGATTAGAAAAATGGCAAGGAAATGTACGGGAAAGTGTGGGGGTGAAGTCGGGGTTAATGGGAAAACATATAAACACGGTAGGATGTTCATTGTGATATAACTTGCCCCACAAATATATCAGAACCAATGCTCGATAAAGATAAATTAAAAAAATTCCTTCCAGTAGCACCTTAAAGACCAACTAAGTTAGTTCTTGGTATGAGCTTTCGTGTGCATGCACACTTCTTCAGATACACTGAAACAGAAGTTGCCAGACCCTTCTATATAGTGAGAAGGTGGGGGGGGTATTACTCAGAAGGGTGGTGGGAATGGGAGATTGGCAGATAGCTGAGATGAGCCTGTTGACGACTCTTAACGACTGCAATAGGTCTTACAGGAAAAGGCAAGGGGTAAGAAGGTGAGAAATGGCTTAGTCATGTATAATGAGATAAGAATCCAATGTCTCTGTTCAGACCAGGTCTATCCATGGTTTTAAGTTTGGTAATGAGTTGCAATTCAGCAGCTTCTCTTTCCGATAAAGATAGTCTAACCTCTGCAAAAGCTTTCTGCAAGCAAATTGAGATGAATGCTCCATAAACAGGTCATCTTGAGGAGCCCAAAGGCCAGAGATCCCCCAAATGCCTGCAAAATTTGGAACAGACGGGGAAAATATGAGAAAGCAACCGCTATCTGAGCTGGAGAAAGGCAAAATTGAGATAAAATGTGGCAGCCGTCAAACTGGGAAAGAGGATAACAAGATCTTGACTTGAGCCTAGTAGATCCTTTCAGTTGTGCTGAGAACATCAGGAGTGTCTTCTAAATCAGGCCAAAGGCAGACAAAACTCCCAAGCAGACAGTATTTGATTGATTTAAATTGTCTGCAAAGCCTCTAGCCTTTCAAAGACGGATTTCAAACACGGCCAATTTAGCGGCAGAAAAGCTTAGCGGGTTTCATGTTTTAGACTCGCCGTCGACAATTTGCTGAAACCGTTGCAAAGCGTGAAATAATACTCCAGAGACCCAGTGGTGTGCCTCTGGTGTCAAATTCCCTGCTGAGAGCAAGATTTCTTCCCACTAGTTACAGGTAGGTAGCCGTGTTGGTCTCTTAGTGGGTCTCTAAGGTGCTAATGGAAGGAATTTTTTTTACTTTATTTCTTCCCACTGTTATAAAGCTCTCCTACTTCTCAGCAAAGCGACGGTCAAAAGCAAACTCGCATCTTAGAAGTTTCATGCGGAAACGTTTCAAAGGCATGTAAAGGACATCTCTTTGCAGCCGTTCTCTCTCAAAACATCAGCCGAAACCAAGAAGCCCTTTCACACTAGGAGTGGGAGTGTGACTTGCTTGGCATTCATTAAAATGGGCTTTATTGACAGATGTGTGTTCTTAAAAAGATCTCGCTGCGTAGATTTCACTGTAAGGATATAAAGCTTGAATCAAACAGCGGAAATAGCATTAAGAGACATCTGAGAGGGTGGGTTTCTTTTTTTCAAGCCGGGAGGAAGGGAGAAACAGGCTGACTTTTTTTGTACAACATCAACACAGCATCTTTAAATTCACTTCCACTCTTGAAGTTTAGCAGCTGAAGTTTAGACTGAACTTCATAATCTTGTGCCCCTTTTGTACTGAATGAATAAATCTTTATTTGCACCAGCCACCAGCCACAGCAATAAGACAATCAAAATGTGGTATACAGAGGATAAAGGTAAAAAGTCAATTATATAAAATGCATTTTGGGGGTTTGGGTCAATAGTCAAATAATGGATCTTATTCCAATTTCCCCAGCTAAGAACCTTGCAACCTTTGCTGTCAGCTGCTCATCTTGATCTGCCAAGAGAAAGGACACTGGCAGTGGTTGGGTGACCCAGAATGGACAATAATAGAGAGGTGATAACTTCATTCCTCAAATCTTTATAAAGAGTGAAAGCCAGAAGGACATGAGCTGCCAATTCAGTACAGCCAACTCCACAGGGACATAACAGTTTTTCGAGTGGAATTTTTTTGGAATCGTCCCTTGAGTACAGTCAAAGGCAGTACAGTGGTACCCTGGTTCTCAAATGCCTTGGTACTCAAACAACTTGGAACCCAAACGCTGCAAACCCGGAAGTAAGTGTTCTGGTTTGTGAACTTTTTCTGGAAGCCAAACATGCTCCGTTTTGAGTGTTACGCTGAGGTCTGTCTGTTTTCGCTATTTATTTTGCATTTTTGTGACTCTTTTGTTTTTTGTTTTTGTGACCATGTGGAACCCTGTTCAGCTACTGATTGATGGTGTGACTGCAGTACATTGTTTATTGCTTTCATTTTATGGATCAGTGGTCTCGTTCGATAGTAAAATTCATGTTCAATTGCTGTTTTAGGGGTTGTTTTTAAAAGTCTGGAACGGATTAATCCCTTTTGCATTACTTCCTATGGGAAATCACGCCTTGGTTTTGGAACGCTTTGGTTTTGGAATGGACTTCCAGAACGGTTTAAGTTTGAGAACCAAGGTACCACTGTATATTCAATCTTGCGAGAATAAAAGGGCGTCTATATTTTGGAATTACTAAGTTCTGTTCTGTTCATTCTAAGTGAGGGCCTGGACTTCTGTCCCAAGGGCATGTCCTAATGCCACCTCTGGTCAGCAGCCAATTGCCAGGAGTCTGCACAAACCTTGTAATTCACTTTCCGATGCACTTTTCGAATCTCTCCATCTTGCCACAGCCTGGCAGGATGTTGAACCTTTGTAAAGAGAAACCCTTGCAAGGCCCCTCCCCTTCCGTGACCTTGGAGAGAAGCCCTTTCAGAGTCTCATGGCCCCCACCCCACCCCATTGTCAGGGTGGCAAGTGATGTTTTGCCTCAGGTCCTGAAACGTCCCGGGCAAACCAGGGTGCTCGTTTTTTGGTTCCAAGATCTCACGGGAGCAAGCTGATTCACGTGAGAGTGCAAAACCAAAAAAAGAAAGCGTCTTTTAAGGGGAGGGTACCTTCATGCAGATGGCGCTTATAAACGCCATCTCCAAGTCCTCGAAAGATTCCATCTTTGATTTTACACATCACTTGGGAAGACAGGCAAACTAATATCAGTGGAAGAAGCAAAGATCAACAGTGTGGAAGCATTGATTCTTCAACATCAACTTCGTCGGACTGGTCATGTTGTGCGGATGCCTGATGATCGTCTTCCAAAGCAACTACTCTATTCCGAACTTGAAAATGGAAAGCGTAGTGCTGGTGGTCAACAAAAGAGGTTTAAAGACTGTCTCAAGGCAAATCTAAGAAAATGTAGTATAAACACTGACAACTGGGAAACACTGGCCTGCGAGCGCTCCAGTTGGAGAGCAGCCTTTATCAAAGGTGTCCTGGGCTTTGAAGACACTTGAACTCAGAACGCAAGGGAGAAATGTCTTAAGAGGAAGGCACGCTTGGCAAACCCTCACCGTGATCAACTCCTGCCCGGGAAGCTATGTCCCCACTGTGGAAGGACGTGTGGATCCAGAATTGGTCTCCACAATCACTTACGGGCTCATTGTTAAAACCAAGTTTATGAAAGACAATCTTACTCAGCTATTAGGGGTCACCAAAGAAGAAGAAGAAGACCTTCATGCACATGTGGTGGGACTATGTGAGGATACAAGAATTTGGGGATATAATATATAGCGAACTCAAAAAGATATTTAAATTCTCCTTCCAAAAAAACCCAGAAGCCTTTTTGTTAGGCATTACGTCCACTGAAATCCAGAAAAAAAACCTTTGGAAACCATCTTTATGTATGCAACTATGGCGGCTAGAATTTTAGTAGCAAAAAACTGGAAATGTGACTTAATTCCTACAAAGCTTGACTGGCAGGGGAAGATGATACAATACTTAGAACTTTCAAAAATGGCTGGGGGAATAAGAGGAAACTCAAACCAGAAAGTAGATAGATAGGTACTGCTGTGGCAGGAAGGTAAATGGTGTTTCCGTGCGCTCTGGTTTCAATCACGGTGTCCCGTTCTGCCAGAAGCGGTTTAGTCATGCTGGTCACAGGACCTGGAAAGCTGTCTGTGGACAAATGGCCTGAAAGCGAGATGAGTGCCGCAACCCCATAGTCACTTTTGACTGGACTTAACCATCCAGGGGTCCTTTCCTTTTTTTACCTTTACAGTGGTACCTTGAGTTACAAGCGCTTCAGGTTACAAACTCCGCTAACCTGGAAGAGTTACCTTGAGTTGAGAACTTTGCCCCAGGATGAGAACAGAAATCGTGTGCCGGCGGTACAGCGGCAGCAAGAGTCCCCATTAGCGAAAGCATGCCTCTAGTTAAGAACAGTTTCAGGTTAAGAATGGACTCCGGAACGAATTAAATTTGTAACTAGAGGTACCACTGTACATTGAAAGCAGTATGATACCCCTCTATACAGCCATGGCTTCCTTGCAAAGCATCTTGGGAAGTGTAGTTTGCAAAGGGTGTTACGAGAGCCCTATTCCCCTCACAGATATACTTAAAAATGCATCTATTAGGAACTTTACAAAACAGATGATGGCAACATTATTAACCAGCTAACACAGGATTTATCTGACGATTTGAAGCCAAAGCATGCTTTATTCAGCAACTGAACAACAGCAAAAAAAAAAAAGCAGTTTGCAGGCATCAAAGGCAGATGACTAATGAATTTATGAACCATCGCCCAGATCCAAATATTTGGAAAGCCTTCAGCAGGATTTGGCATATTCTTAGTAACCGTGGTAATTAAACTGACTATCAGTCTCTCTGTGTGTGTGTATAGAGAAGAGATCATTTTCGACAATGCCAGGCAAACTTCCAGGTGCAGAATAACTGAACAACAAAATAGGCGAGATTTTATGCAATCATCTCCTGAAGTGGCTGGCAACCTGATATCATAAGCTCAGGAATAAAGCTGTAATGGGAGAGGGTTTTTCCATTTTCTGTGGGATGACTATATTCTGTGGGATGATACGAGAACCAAAAACACAGTTATCCTTTGAAATTCTCATTTTTCCTAATTTTGCAATGCAGATCTCCAGCTGGAATGTATATAAACAATGCATAAACTGGGATAAAGGGTCCATAAAAATTAATAGTTGTGAAAATAACAAGCTAGAATTCACTAAATAACAGCCAGAATGCGGGGAATTGCATTGCAAAAATATCTATCTGTATTAGGCAAAACTGCCTATTTTGATGTATATTAGGAGCAATTCACACTTAAACGCTGAACAATTTTCATGGGGATTTAATTTTTTAAAATTGCAGATTGTAGCAGACACATGAAGATGTGAATTTAATACTGGAAAATTGAGAAACGGGGAGAACCATTTGCCCATCGCTGGTTGACGGTCAAGATCAGATAGTCAACAGATAGCACATATCTGATAGATTACTCCAAGGAAGAATGGATCATAGTGTGACCACTATGGTTACTTCTGGGTTTTGGTGCTCGCGCATGCACAGAAGCACAAAATGACATCACGTGCATGCGCAGAAGTGCTGAATCATGTCATGCGTGTGCGCAGACATGACACTTCAGCCTGCGAACGCTGCAGGTTGGATCACATTCGCAACCAGAGGTATGACTGTATATTGTTTATTACTATGCTTCCTAACTTGTGCTAGCAAGTTCTATAACTTAGCAGAGTTTTAAACATTCCCCTTTAAACTCACAGCAAGTTGCAAGCTTGTTTAAGCTTCTCAGTATAGATTCCTGGTAAGATCCCTTATTTCCCCTCTTAAAAGAATAAACACGCCACAATCTTATTTAAGATATATAAAAGTAGTTTACTCACAGCATCATCAGTTCACAATTGGATCCCTGAAGGCAGACTTAGTTACAGATATATACATGTGAGTCTATTCCATATGGAGATAACCTCTGTTGGCTGAAAGCCAACAGGGTATCTCTAGCTAAAAAGCTGCTCCAACGAAGAGAAGAAGTCAAGGAAGAAGAGAGGTGTTGCATGCCTTGTCCTTTGTTGTTACCTGCACAGGTAAGGTCATGCCTACCTCTAGTCACATGCAAGAGGAAAGATGCTCCAGGCGAGGAGGAAAGAGGGATAAAAGGGAACTTACCAGGAATATAGGGACACGGGTAGCGCTGTCGGTTAAACCACAGAGCCTAGGGCTTGCCGATCAGAAGGTCGGCGGTTCGAATCCCCGCAACGGGGTGAGCTCCCATTACTCAGTCCCTGCTCCTGCCAACCTAGCAGTTCGAAAGTACGTCAAAGTGCAAGTAGATAAATAGGTACCGCTCTGACGGGAAGGTAAACGGCGTTTCTGTGCGCTGCTCTGGTTTGCCAGAAGCGGCTTAGTCATGCTGGCCACATGACCTGTACGCCGGCTCCCTCGGCCAATAAAGCGAGATGAGCACCGCAACCCCAGAGTCGGTCACGACTGGACCTAACAGTCAGGGGTCCCTTTACCTTTATCTCTTTTTTTTTTTACCAGGAATATACAATTCAATATTGAATTATATAATAGTGAGAGACTTACACGAGCCTGCAACCTGTGATCTGCTGTGTATGTATGAAAGGGGAATGTAGACTCTGCTAAGCAAAGAAACTTGCCAGCACAAGTTAGGAAGGATATTAATAAACAATATATCCTTTCCTGCCACCCTGAACATTTCCCACAGAAACATCCCCACTCAATTTCAACGCTCTCTCTTGGGCTCAGCCGGGAGCACACAGACCCACAGCCCTCAAAAAAAGATCATCATATTTTAAACATTAATAAATGCCAACGGTGGGTTTTGTTTGCTTTCTCTGGTTAGTCATTTCGAGCACTCCGTCCTCGTCCTTCTCTCTTTTTCTGGGAAATATATCTACATCCCACATTAACCCCACAATTAAATTCCAGACAGGCGGTGGGTCCACCCTCCCGGCAGGCAGAGGGACCGTTAGCAAAATGATTGCATCTATTATGGGAGGAGAGGAGCCAGAAATAACACAAGTACCCACCTCTCCCCAGTGGGGGTAAAAGAGGACAGAGGACCACCCAAAAAGGCCTTGTTTTAATAGACCTATTAAAAAGGCCTTCCCTTCCAGTTAGAAGGAAAAATCAAAGGCCGTTGTGGGAGATGAAATGATTAATTTGTTCAAACTCACCCACCTTTTTCTCTGCAGCCCAAATTATACAGAAAGGTCTACGTGCAAAGGTGAGGCAGCTGTTCTTTCTTTTACACCCTCCCGAGGGACCCGTTAAATGGTTTACCCCCTTTTTTCCAACTAAATATGAAATAAAGGGAGCTCTTCAGAGGATGTTTGCCAGCAAAAGGCTGAGTTTGAAAGGATGCTTGGCAGCCGAGGTACGAGGAGTGAACTGACATACCCTCCAACATTTCTCCTGATCCCTTATTTTCAAATCTGAAAATCTGCTGATCCCTTATTTTCAGATCTGAAAGTTGACAGCTATGGATAGAGGCGGTGTGGCCCTTTGGGCTCTGGCCCCGCCCACAGAACCTCTGGCCCCGCCCACCAAGATATATGGCCCTGCCCACCACAACCATGTGATCCCTGGCAGGCTGTTCCCAGAAGAGAGCAGCCCTGAACCGGAAAAAGGGTTCTTTAGGACTGCTTTAGGAGAGGAATAATTCTTCCTATTTTATCCACCAGGGCAGATCTACCTAATGTCAGCTCTTCCCCTGATAAGCTTCCAAGGAGACCCTGTTCCTAAGGGCACAGCTTTAAAAATAACCTGTAAATGGTACCCTGTAATAAGGCAGAGGTTAGATGAGCGACTCGGCTATTATATCTAATTCTGAATTCTGTAGGAACGGGGCACTGCAGTCAATTTTCAATTGCTAGCATCTAAATCAGCAGGCCGTTTGGGTCTCAGGAAATTAGAGGCTGCGCAATGATGCATTTGTGGGATTTTTACAGCTGGGAACCAGCGAGGAAAACAAAGGGCATTCGCCTCTTGCATGTCTTGCGGTGCATTTGGAAGACTCCGTTTCCGCGCAGACCTAAAAGCACTGCAGGGAAAGGTGGTCTTTAGGGGGCCCCGTTGCTGTCTGTGGGTTCAGTAATGAGGCCAGGCTTTTGTAGACGGCTTCCTGCTAACCATGAATGGTGATGGGAGAGGGAAATAATTAGGCCTTGCTTCGGGATGGTGCTGATGTTTGGCAGCTTCACCGGTGATTGGCAATGGGAAAGCACGGAGAAAACTCGATGGGAAGGCTGGAGTTAATGTGGAAATGTGGAGAGCTGAGTTTAAGAGTGGAAAAACCCGAAACCAAAATAGGCAGTTTCTCCCATCCCTAGTTAAGAGCAGACATGTACCTGGGTTCCCTTTTGCCCTTGGCAAGGAGCTGTATCAACGCCAGGAAAGACCATGGACAAGAACCTCAAACAAAATGTCTTTTTGTGCCCTTCTGTGCTCTGCCAGTAATAATAATAATAATAATAATAATAATAATAATAATAATAATAATTTATTTGTATCCTACCCATCTGGTTGGGTTTCCCCAGCCACTCTGGGCGGCTTCCACTAAGACCAAAAATACACTAAAATATCACACATCAAAAACTTCCCTGAACAGGGCTGCCTTAATATGTCTTCTGAATGTCAGGTAGTTGTTTATCGCTTTGACATCTGATGGGAGGGCATTTCACAGGACTGGTGCCACTACCAAGAAGGCCCTCTGCCTGGTTCCCTGTAGCTTTGCTTCTCCCAGTGAGGAAACTGCCAGAAGGCCCTCGGCGCTGGACCTCAGTGTCTGGGCAGAACAATGGGGGTGGAGACGCTCCTTCAGGTATACTGCCAGTGACTCCGTCTGCTCAGGGGCGTACGAAGGGGGGGTTCGGGGGTGCGGTCCGTCCTGGGTGTCACCCAAGCAATCACCCAGGACCTTCACTGCTTTCACTGGTTCCGATTTTAAAAAAAGGTAGAGCTGGGTATCATCCACATATTGATGAACACCCAGCCCAAACCTCCTGATCTCTCCCAGCGGCTTCATGTAGATGTTAAAAAGCATGGGGAAGAGGATGGAACCTTGAGGCACCCCAGAAGTGAGAGCCCAGGAGTCTGAACACTCATACCCCAACACCTGGGACGTGGGTGGCGCTGTGGGTTAAACCACAGAGCCTAGGACTTGCCGATCAGAAGGTGGCGGTTTGAATCCCCGTGACGGGGTGAGCTCCCATTGCTTGGTCCCTCCTCCTGCCAACCTAGCAGTTTGAAAGCATGTCAAAGTGCAAGTAGATAAATACAGTAGGTACCACTACGGTGGGAAGGTAAACGGCATTTCCGTGCACTGCTCTGGTTCGCCAGAAGCGGCTTAGTCATGCTGGCCACATGACCCGGAAGCTGTACGCCGGCTCCCTCGGACAATAAAGCGAGATGAGCGCTGCAACCCCAGAGTCAGTCACGACTGGACCTAATGGTCAGGGGTCCCTTAACCTTTACCCCCAACACCACTTTCTGAACACGGCCCAGGAGGAAGGAGCGGAACCACTGTATGACAGTGCCCCCAGTTCCCAGTTCCTCTAGATGGTCCAGAAGGATGTCATGGTCGATTGTATCAAAGACCGCTGAGAGATCCAGCAGAACTAGGAAACAACTATCACCTTTGTCCCTAGCTCGCTGGAGATCATCAACCAGAGCGACCAAGGCAGTTTCAGTCCCATGATGAGGCCTGAATCCCGATTGGAAGGGATCCAAATGGTCTGCATCCTCCAGGAGTGCCTGGAGTTGTTCAGCAACCACACGCTCAATCACTTTGCCCAAAAATGGAAGATTTGAGACTGGGCGATAATTGGCCATCGTGGCCGGGTCTAAAGATGTTTTTTTAAGAAGCAGTTTAACGACTGCCTCTTTCAGCAGGTCTGGGAATGCTCCCTCACAAAGGGAAGCATTCACCACCCTGCAGAGCCCATCGCCCAGCCCTTCCCAGCTTGCTTTTATTACCCAGGATGGGCCAGAATCAAGGAGACGGGTAGTTGGTTTCACGCATCCAAGCAGCCTGTCCACATCCTCGGGGAAAGCGGATTGAAATTGATTCCATGCAACTTGACCAGACAGGGCTCTATCACTCTCCCGCCCTGGCCCTGCTCCCACGGTGGTGTCTGTTGTTCTTTAGTCGTTTAGTCGTGTCCGACTCTTCGTGACCCCATGGACCAGAGCACGCCAGGCACTCCAGTCTTTCACTGCCACCCGCAGTTTGGTCAAACTCATGCTGGTAGCTTCGAGAACACTGTCCAACCATCTCGTCCTCTGTCATCCCCTTCTCCTTGTGCCCTCCATCTTTCCCAACATCTTTCCCAGGGTCTTTTCCAGGGAGTCTTCTCTTCTCATGATGTGGCCACAGTATTGGAGCCTCAGCTTCAGGATCTGTCCTTCCAGTGAGCACTCAGGGCTGATTTCCTTCAGAATGGAGAGGTTTGATTTTCTTGCAGTCCATGGGACTCTCAAGAGTCTCCTCCAGCCCCAGAATTCAAAAGCATCAATTCTTCTGCGATCAGCCTTCTTTATGGTCCAGCTCTCACTTCCATACATCACGACCGGGAAAACCATAGCTTTAACTATACGGACCTTTGTTGGCAAGGTGATGTCTCTGCTTTTTAAGATGCTGTCTAGGTTTGTCATAGCTTTTCTCCCAAGAAGCAGGCGTCTTTTAATTTCATGACTGCTGTCACCATCTGCAGTGATCATGGAGCCCAAGAAAGTTAAATCTCTCAGAAGGTGGTGTCTACCTCCTTCCTAATATGAGTGACTTTATCTGCCAAAAAAACTTTGCAAAATCGTTGTAGGAGATTTCGGACGATGGTAAAGGTGGTTCCGTTAAATTGTGAACTACCTGTAGGGTGGCTGAGGCCCTGCTTCACGCCCCGTCTCATCCTGTATGGGCGCCGTGCCCTGCCCCTATGGGCAGTTCACCCCAACCCTGGGCACGCCCCTGCAGGCGCCCAAAAGCCTTCCTCTGCCACTGCCTCTGCGGCCATTGGGATTGGGTTGCACTCTGCTCTGCCTTCGCTCCCCTTCCTCCTCCATACCTCTGCCTTCCTGCCCCCTCACTCTGCTTCTGCTCGCTGCTTCCCCTTCTCTCTTCTCCCTCCTTCCTTCCTTTTTCCTTCACCTGCAATTCTTGGCCTCATTCCCTATCTTTCCTCCCTCTGAGCCCACCTTGTAGCCCAAGACTACCCCCCCTAAAACATCACACATACATCACAGAAGGAGGCGGTCTACAGCAGAAATCCTCCCAGGATACCTGATAATGGTCACTGGTTGCATTACCTGGGCAGCCGGGCCATTCTTTTGTGATGGCTAATACTTTAGTTCCTGAGTCCAGGCCACAGGCTCACCCTATTCATACACAAATACGCCCTTAAGACAGGATTTGCAAGCAAAAAGACAATTTGAAGGCTTTCCCCATTTGCCTCCCTTACTGCAGAGGAATATTTGAGGTCATTGGGAGAGTCAAGATGGCTTCAGGATTGCTCTCCCATACTATTTCAGACACATGGTTCATATATTTAGATATGTGTGCATTTATGAATGTTTATTCTCTATTTGAGACCTTAAAATTCTTATAACACTGCGTCCAACTACGGCAGCAGAGCCTAGCCATCATGGCTGACAGCTATCAATAGCCCTCCCCTCCATGAATTTATCTCACCCTCTGAAAGCCACCCAAGTTGGTGGCCCTCCATTCCCTCAGGACTCCTGGAGATTTCCAGGAGCTGAGTTCGATTTTTGCGCGAGAGAACCAGGACCGAGAAAGGGGGACATTCTTCTTACTGAGACCTAGTAACTTGAGATTCCAACATGCCTGTGATTTCCCTCAACAGGAAAAGCTGCGAGCGTAACATCCTGTTTCTCACAGAAATGATAAAAGCCTGGCCCACAAGGAACTTTTGTGATCTGACCTAACAAGGCAATCATTAAGTCTTCCTCTCTTTTTTTGCACTAAATTAAGAGAAGGTGCATAAAATTAATGCTGTGGGCCACGACGCTAATGGAATTGGCTTTTAATGCAGTATTAGCGACAGTTAATTGCAAACCCTGCTGTGCCAAACACTGTATTTAACCCACCAGGAAAAAACTAATGAAAGTGAAACTTTGGCTGCTGCTTCTTCTGCTTATTTCCCCCCCTGGTTTTTGCATTTCTGAGCTTCATGGTTTCAGAAACGTTTTCTTCTTAGATATCCATTATAAATTGAAAAGCACATTCATTCATTCCTCAGCACAGGGGCTGCCAACTTCCGGGAGGCCAGTGGCCACGTTTGGAACTTTTTATTATTTCCATTTATTTATATATAAAAAAATTATGGACAGATAGAGGCTATATGATTCTGAGTACCAGTTACTGGAAACTTCAGAAGGTGAGAGTAGGCTCTTATTTTCGAATCCTGCTTGCTGGTTTCCCATAAAGCCACTTCCGCCCTACGGAGGAGGTGGGGTTGCGGGCTTCACGGCCACTCCACGCGCACAGTGGGTGGAAGCCAGCCCCCGTGCGACTGGGGGAATTCCCAGCCGCGTCGCCCCCTGGCCAGCCAATCATCTGGTTCAGGGGGCATGGCCTGCCCTATAAAGGCAGGACGCAGCCGGGGATCTCTCTCTTTGCTGCTCATCAGCTGTTCCTGTTTCCCCACCCTCCCGCCCTAGAAGGTTCTCATTTTTTGACCTTGCTATAGACCTTGGTTGGTCGCTGTTTAGGGTCCTGGGAGGAATTTTTCCACTTGGCAAATTGGCACCAGCCACTTGGTTTTTGCCTACCTCGTAGAAAATCATCACAACTTTCTGAGTCTTGGCGGTTAGGCACTGGAATAGTTCTGTAGATGGAAAGAGGGGAGGAAGCGCTGTCACCTGCCCCACATATTGAAGGGTAGTCCGATAAGGATTCCGGGGGGCGTGGCCCTGTCCGAAGCCTAGGGAGGTGAGGGCCTAAGGCAGTGTTTCCCAACCTTTTTTGGGCAAAGGCACACTTGTTTGATGAAAAAAATCTCGAGGCACACCACCATTACAGCCCTGTGATGTCAGCGCGCAGCGTCACGCCGGGAGGGACGCACGAAAGTGTAAGTTTCAATTTCCCCCCCCCCTTGCCGGGGAACCTCCAAGCTTTGGGGGTGGGGGGGGAGGAGGCAGCAAAGCGAGGCAGGAAGGAGAGCGCGGCTTGGCTGGGTGAGCTTTGGCAGGGGCAGGGAATGAGAGCCGCGAGGCGGGCGCTGCGGACAGAGGCGCTGCCCGCCGAGCTCGCAGGCAGCCAGGCAGGCAGACGGCGAGAGCCCAGCGCTGGGCGGCCTCTCCTCGCCGCCGCGCCTCTCGCCGCCCAACTCGCCCGCCTCCCTCCAGGCAACATCTCGCGGCACACCAGGCAACATCTTGCGGCACACTAGTGTGCCGCGGAACAGTGGTTGGGAAACACTGGCCTAAGGCACACCCCCTAGTGGTGACCCCGGGGGAGTTCCTAGTTGATGTGCATCAGCCGGACTCCCCCTACTGGTGGTTAACCCTTCCCGGACTTCAAGCGGACGGGCTGAAGTTGGGTATAGTCGGTTAGGACCAATGCCTAAGCCAATACCGCTCATCACCTGTAACCAATAAAGTTGTGGCCTTTTTTAGCCCATTAACCTTAAAAATTGTGTCGTGTGTCATTATTTCCACTGGGGGGGGGGACTTGCCACGCAATGGGCATCTGGTTGGCTCCTGTGAGAACAGGTTGGTGGACTCGATGGGCCATTGATCCAGCAGGTCTCTTCATATTCTTAGAGATTTAGGGAGGACCCCCCTAAACCCTAGAAATTAATAAATGCTAGGATTTTGATTAATCGGGATATGGATTAAAGTACAAGCTGCAGAGCTATTCTAGACAGGGAATTCCTGGGCTGGCTTATCCAAACCTGGCTGGCTTAGTGAAGAGGTAAAAAAGGTAAAGGACCCCTGGACTGTTAAGTCCAATAAAAGGTGACTATGGGGTTGCGGCACTCATCTCGCTTTCAGGCCGAGGGAGCTGGCGTTTGTCCACAGACAGCTTTCCGGGTCATGTGGCCAGCAGGACTAAACCGCTTCTGGCGCAATGGGACACTGTGACGGAAACCAGAGCGCACGGAAACGCCGTTTACCTTCCCGCCAGAGTGGTACCTATTTATCTACTTGTACTTTGACGTGCTTTCGAACTGCTAGGTTGGCAGGAGCAGGGACCGAGCAACGGGAGCTCACCCCATCGCGGGGATTAGAACTGCTGACCTTCTGATCGGCAAGCCCAAGAGGCTCAGTGGTTTAGACCACAGCGCCAGCCACGTCCCCTTCTTAGTGAAGAGCAAACACGTTAACCCGACAAAAGGTGTTGATGGGACACTGTGCAGGGGTGCCCAAACTTATTTCAAAGAGGGCCAGATTTGGGCAGACCAAAGTTGTTGACCTTTTTTTTTGGATTTAAGTTGTTGAGCTTGTTTTGGGATTTTACTCCAGGAAATAAACTACCACAGGAGCTGGATTAAACCAATCGGCAACAAATCCCCGATAGGGACTTTGGACATGCCTGGTTGAGAGGAATAATCCTTTTGGCCTGAGTAATGAGATGTTACCAAGGTGATGAATGTGTGTGTTTGAGGGGACAGGAAAAAACTTTCACACTTTCATTAAGGCAGCCTTTAAGTTTCTAACTCTGTATCCACATTAGGGTTGCTACTGTTTTTTGTTTTGTTTTGTTTTGTTTTGATGCACAAGAGACAAGATGTTTGAGGACAGGTTTTCGAATTAAACTCCCAATTCCGCACTTTCATTAAGAACTCCGGCTGAGTGCTCTCGTCTCGCTGGATAATTGCCGGTGCTAGCTTGCAGGCTGTCATTTGTGGAGGACCGAAAGATATATTTACCCAGTGGAAATGGGACATGGAAGAATTCATATTTCATGCTCTGATTCAACTGTTCCAATAAAACAAACGAACAGAAAAGTATATTCATAATAGAAGTTTGGAGATGCTCGCAAGGGGTTCTCCCCTGGCTGCACTTTTGCAGAGCAGCCCTGAGCAAAGTTTTGGTGAGGTTAAGAGGAACTCAAGTAATTTTCTCAAGCGGACATCTGTGAATAGGCATGCAAGCAACTGGACCACAAATGCACACACACACACACACACACACACACACACACACACACACACACACGTAATGTGAAATCTGGACAAATGACAGGAAAGATTTCATCCTGCAGGCCTTTGGGTTAACCCAGCAAGGCTTATCTTAGGTCTTTGAGATGTTTCAGTGGCCATTGGCTTAGCTTTCGGAAAGTCTTGGAGAAATTTGTGGAGGATGCTTCTTTCAATGGAAATCCCATGGCCGTGATTCATGGCTCTAATTTTCAGGAAGGGCTGCAGCTCGGTGGCGGAGCAAGAGAAGATCCCAGGTTTAATAATAATAATAATAATAATAATAATAATAATAATAATACCCAGCCCATCTGAGTGGGTTGCCCCCAGCCTCTCTCAGCAGCTTCCAATAGAATATTCAAAAACAGGACTATTCATCACACATTGAAAGCATCTCGATACAGGGCTGCCTTCAGATGTCTATGGAAGGTTGGATAATTATTTATGTCAGTTGATGGAAGGGCGTTCCACAGGGTGGGTGCCACTGCCGAGAAGGCCCTCTGCCTGGTTCCCTGTAACATCACTTCTCGCAATGAGACAACAGCCAGAAGGCCCTCAGTTTTGGGGCTGAAGGATGGGGTTGGAAACAATCCTCTGGGTATACAGGGCTGAAACCATTTAGGACTTTAAAGGTCAGCCCCAACACTTTGAATTGTGCTAGAAAACGTAGTGAGAGCCAATGAAGGTCTTTTAGGACCGGTGTTATATGGCAGCTGTATCCTGGATTAGTTGTAGCTTTCGAGAGCAGCTTCCCACCTTCCAAAGTAACAATTCTCCGCAGTTTTTATGGGCAAGAGTTCCTCCACATGCAGAATCTGATATCCTCTTGCTTTACGTTACGTCGACATATATAAATGGCTCCAAACAAAGCTTGGGTTCGGCTGTGTGACAGCAATTGGGGAGCTGGTTTCTGCTGAGGGCTTTAGTTCCCGGTTGTTCCTGAGAGATGCTTCCCCTAGGGAGAACCACTGTGCTTTTGTAAACCCAACAGAAAGAAGATGAGAGGAATTGTTCTCAAAACAAACAGCGCTGCTGGAAAGTCCCCTGTGTGCAACAAAAACCCAGCAAACGCCACATGAAAATGTTCCCCATTGTTGATTCCCAGGAGAGACGGATGATCAGTAGTCTGTGTGCAGCTGAAATCTGTTCAAGGATGCCACTCCTGCCTAGATGTCATGGGACACCTTAGCAATTGTGTCACTTATGAGTTGCCTTTGTGTGCCCTTCCAAAGGAGGCCTTGAATATCCTCGAGGCTGTCAGTCGTTGCATTACAGATAGGTAGCCGTGTTGGTCTGCCATAGTCAAAATAAAAAAATTCCTTCCAGTAGCACCTTAAAGACCAACTAAGTTAGTTCTTGGTATGAGCTTACGTGTGCATGCACACTTCTTCAGATACACTGAAACAGAAGTTGCCAGACCCTTCTATATAGTGAGAAGGTGGGGAGGGGTATTACTCAGAAGGGTGGTGGGAATGGGAGATTGGCAGATAGCTGAGATGAGCCTGTTGACGACTCTTAACGACTGTAATAGGTCTTACAGGAAAAGGCAAGGGGTGAGAAGGTGAAAAATGGCTTAGTCATGTATAATGAGATAAGAATCCAATGTCTTTGTTCAGACCAGGTCTCTCCATGGTTTTAAGTTTGGTAATGAGTTGCAATTCAGCAGCTTCTCTTTCCAGTCTATTTCTGAAATTCCTTTGTAGTAAAACAGCTACTTTGAGATCTTGTATAGAATGTCCTGGGAGACTGAAGTGTTCTCCTACTGGTTTCTCTGTTTTGTGATTCTGTTTTGTGATTCTGTTTTGTGATTCTGTTTTGTGAGTCGTTGCATTAGTTTAGGAGAAGCCATGTTCTGTTGCAAGTGGCATGGGGCCATTGTAAATGCATGAAACCACTGAGCCTCTTGGGTGTTTCCGTGCGCTCTGGTTTCCGTCACAGTGTCCCGTTGTGCCAGAAGCAGTTTAGTCCTGCTGGCCACATGACCCAGAAAGCTGTCTGTGGACAAACGCCGGCTCCCTCGGCCTGAAAGCTCATATTATCACTTTTATGGATCAATTCATGTTCTCATTCAATTGGCAAGAGGATTCTGATAATGGATTGCCTCTCCCAGTGCCAAAGTGCTCCATTCAGGGGCTGTGAGTGATTTTCTGCCTTCAGACTGGCCTTCCTGAAGCCTTTCACCATCTGAAAGGATCATCTCGACCCTCCAGGCTTTCTCAACCACTAAGAATAGAAAAAAATGCCTTATTAAAGAGCTTGCAGATCAGCAATGAAGATACTCGTTCGCAATTTCATGCCTGCATAGAATTACAATGGTACCTTAGTTCTCCAACGCCTTGGTACTCAAACATCTTGGAACCCAAACACTGCAAACCAGGAAGTAAGTGTTCTGGTTTGCGAACTTTTTTTGGATGCTGAACGTGCTCTGTTTTGAGTGTTACGCTGAGGTCTGTCTGTTTTTGCTATTTAGTTTGCATTTTTGTTTTGGCGGCTCTTTTTTGTTTTGTTTTTGTGACTGTGTGGAACCCAGTTCAGCTAGTGATTGATTGATTGATTGATGGTGTGACTGCAGTACATTGTTTATTGCTTTCATTTTATGGATCCAGGGTCTCGCTACAGAGTAAAATTCATGTTAAATTGCTGTTTTAGGGGTTGTTTTTAAAAGTCTGGAACGGATTAATCCCTTTTGCATTACTTTCTATGGGAAAGCGCGCCTTGGTTTTGGAACGCTTTGGTTTTGGAACGGACTTCCGGAACGGATTAAGTTTGAGAACCAAGGTACCACTGTACTCAAAACATTACCACACTGCTGACAACTAAACAAAAATTGAACTCCTGTACAGGGTTTTGGAAGGCACTCTGTGGATGTGAGTTATCCTCGTGGTTCCAGAGTTTTTAGCCCCATTTCATAGAATTGTAGTGTTGGAAGGGACCCAAAGGTCATCTAGTCCAACCCCCTGCAATGACTCTGTGTCGCTGTGATCTGTTGGCTTGGCTGGTTGCAGTGGCGTAGCGTGGGGGGTGCCAGGGGTGCCGCCCGCACCGGACGCAACATTTGGGGGGGCGCGTTTGGCCGGACCTCCTCGAGGAAGCAGGAACCCCACTGTCCTCGGACCTCCTCCGAAGGCTGGCGGTGGGGCGGAGAGACCTCCTCCTGCTGCCAGCCTTCGGAAGGCTGCTCCGAAGCCTGGCGGTGGGGCGGAGAGACCTTCTCCCCGCGCCAGCCTTCGGATGGCTGTCCTGAAGACTTGTGGTGGGAGCAGTGGCGTAGCGTGGGGGGTGCAGGGGGGGCCTGCTGCACCTGGCGCAACATCTGGGGGCGCGCGGAAGAGACTCGAGTGCTAAAATCCACGGGTTAGGGGGCGCAAATTACTTGCCTTGCCCCGGGTGCTGAGAACCCACGCTACGCCACTGGCTGGTTGATCATGGGGATAGGCAGTCGCGGAGCTCTGCAGATTTAAGCAGCGGCACTGAGCTAGGGGTTACTGAACACGTTTCCTTCTTGGGTTATTGGTTTTTTTACAATTCGAACCCACACCCCAGTGTCCTGTTTCTCCACGGGTGGAAAAGCAAGGCATCACCTACCCAATCACACAATGCTGGTGAATCCAGCTGCACCTTACAGAACCAGAATGCAGGGGGATTGAGTAACAACAATGAACTCTACCTCGGGGTTGTCATCTTTGATAGATTAAAATGATTTATGTAGGCACGCTGCTTTGAGAGCAATTTTGAAGTGGGAGTGCTGCACAATATCTTAAAGGGATCCAGTAAAACAGAAGTAATGTCACTAAGCTACTCTCGCTCTTCGCTCGCCCCAGACGATATCGACAGAACAGTTTTGCAAGGTTCGTATAAGCCGTGTCCTCTCATTCACAAGCCCCTCTCTCCACAGCTCAGCCTGAAATACGGGCCTAATAATGGAGGGATTTGGCTGCATTTAGGGGATGCAGGTGGTGCTGTGGTCTAAACCACAGAGCCTAGGACTTGCTGATCAGAAGGTCAGTGGTTCAAATCCATAGGCGCCGACTCCATGGGGCCTGAGGGGGCTCGAGCCCCCTCAAAAAAAATTTTGGGGGGGCTCAGCCCCCCCAATAATCTTGGGCGCCCTTCCAGCAGAGCGCCGCCGCCGTCCCCCGCCAGCCAGCCAGCCAGCCGCGCGCCCTAGTGGGAGAGCCCCGGCCGTCCCCCGCGAGATTAGGGAATCCCCGGGGGCGGGGGCTCCTGCCTCGCTGCTTCGCAGCACCACCGCCACTGCCAAGGCACTGCCGGGGGGAATTTCCTTCCTCCTGGCGGTTTCAGCCCCCGCGAGAACAGGGGAATCCCGACTGGCCACACCTCCCAGCCAGCCAATCGGCTGGCTGGGGGGCGTGGCTTGCCCTATTTAGGGCCGGAGCCACTTTATTTGCATATTCATGAGCTTATTTATTATTCATGAGCTTTCCCGGGCCCCCCCAATATTTTTTATAAGTCCGCGTCCCTGTTCAAATCCCCGCGACGGGGTGAGCTCCCATTGCTCGGTCCCTGCTCCTGCCCACCTAGCAGTTCGAAAGCACATCAAAGTGCAAGCAGATAAATAGGGAAGGTAAACGGCGTTTCCGTGCGCTGCTCTGGTTCGCCAGAAGCGGCTTAGTCCTGCTGGCCACATGACCCGGAAGCTGTATGCCAGCTCCCTCGGCCAGTAAAGCGAGATGAACGCTGCAACCCCAGAGTCAGTCACAACTGGACCAAGTGGTCAGGGGTCCCTTTACCTTTACCGTGGCTGCATTTGCATTTGCATTAGCACGGCAATATCTCTGTATTTGAAAGCTGGGTATTGAAACAGGCATTTGAAAGGTATGAACGCTGGCTGTTAGAATTCCTGCTCCATGATTGCAGTCATGGGATTGTTGTTTTTCACATCACGGTATATCCTTTCCTTCCACAGAGTGGGAAGTGACGGGGACAGGATGTTTGTGTTACTGTGTTCCATGAAGTGGGACTATTGTCCTTTGTTCCTTTTCCTCTTTGCTGTCTGATGCTAGAGAGAGAGGGAGCCATGTTGCAGTGCTCCGTGTGTGTTTATATGTAAATAAAGTAGATTAGCCAAAATGCTGAGTTGCTGAGGTCTGTTACGCATGATGTGCAAACACTCTGCGGATCCCTAAGTGTGCCGGTGTCAGTTGGCATTGGTCACTGTGATGTTCGGGCTGAAGAAAGCTTTTGAAGCTCCCGAACGATCGACCAGGAGGGAGGGAACATGCCAGTCGGGCATGTGTCTCTGCCAGGGTCCTACTCGAGTGTAGGCTGAGCAACTGACACTGGCATCTGCATTGGCTCAGTCCATTAAAAGCTATATTGTAATTCTGGATCCTCCCTTTTGCACTACTTGCAAAGCCGTTCCTTCCTCAGTTGCCAACTTAGCGTCTGCCTTGTGTGATGTAGTGGTTAAGAGCAATAGACTCGTAATCTGGTGAACCGGGTTCGCTTCCCTGCTCCTCCACATGCGGCTGCTGGGTGACCTTGGGCCAGTCACACTTCTTTGAAGTCTCTCAGCCTCACTCACCTCACAGAGTGTTTGTTGTGGGGGAGGAAGGGAAAGGAGAATGTTAGCCAGTTTGAGACTCCTTAGGGTAGTGATAAAGCGGGATATCAAATCCAAACTCTTCTTCTTGTTGTTGTTGTTGTTGACAGGGCCATCTTAAGCATATCTGGTGCCATGGTGCAAAGCTCCCCTCCATTTCCCAGAGTTTTTTAGGGAGGACGGCGCCACAGGTGGGGATGAAGGAGGCGGGCAGCAGCTGGAGGGCGGCTCCTCCAGCGGGAAAGAGGTAGAGGCTGGAAGCAGCGCCTCCCGTCTCAGCTGGACGCTTCGTGCCACGGTGGCCATGGCAGACGGAGGCTCCGGGAGTGGTGCTGCTTTGGCGCAGCAAGGCAAAGGCGGGCGAGGGCGGTGAGCTGATGCCGGGAGGCGCCGCGTCCAGCTTCCGCCTCTTCCCTGGCGCCCTCCAGAACTTGGCGCCCTGGCATCCTGCGCCACTAGCCTCTGTGGGTAAGACGGCCCTGGTTGTTGGCATCTGTCTGTCTCGAGAGACAATGGAGTGCGCCTCTGGCAGTGAAGTCAAACCACTGTGTTAGCAGCACTAAAGTGACTTCCCCGGGGCACAAGTCTGGGCAGTGTGTCTGGAGGTTCAAAAAACAAGACCCCCCTCTCAGCCTCGCTGTGATGGCCTGGGAATCTGATGCAGAGGCTGAACCGGAGGAATCCCAGCCTGCACAGGAGTCCCCGCCTCCAGGGCCGGCTGAGCTGGGGCAGGGGCTTGAACCTGAAGGGCCCTCACCTGTGCCGGATCCTCAGGAGCAGACACCAGATGTATCCACTCTGGCTCCTGAGGTGATGGAGGACCCATTGCCTGCAGGTGCTCCACTCTCAGCCCCGTCAGGGGAAGCTGAGGTTGCCTCTGGGTCCGGTAACCCTCCAGCCTCTCCTGAGCTGCAGAGGCTCAGGGCAGAGAGGCGGAGGGAACTAAGTTCCCGCAGGAGGAGTGCTCACCTCCAGGCCAGGAGAGGTGAGTCACCAGAGGATCAGGGCCGCCCTATGCCTCATGGCAGATAAAAGCCAGCCGGCCCCAGTCCCAAGTTGCGTCCTGAGTTCGAGTGTCTTCAAAGCCCATGACACCTTTGGTAAAGGCTATTCTCCAATTAGAGCACTCACAGGCCAGTGTTTCCCAGTTGTCGGTGTTTATATTACTTTTTTTTATTAGCTAGATGTACCAATACAGTCATACCTCTTGTTGCGTTTGCTTCACGTTGCGGCTTTTCAGGTTGTGAACGAGGCAAACCTGGAAGTGTATACATTCTGCATGCTTCACACATGCGCAAAAGCGTTCTGCGCGCTTCGCACATGTGCAGAAGCGCTCTATCACACTCTGCGCTTGCACAGAAGCGCCGCTCTAGTTGCAGACTTTTTGAGTGCGAACGGCACCCCGGAACGGATTGTGTCTGCAACTAGAGGTACCACTGTACTCAGTAATAAGGCATGTGTTGCTTTTTCAGAGGGCCTAATCACCTTAACGATAGCAGTATTCTTTCTTTGCTCAAATTTGGGGCACTTGTGACAAATTGAGGCAATGGCCTCATGCTGTTACAAGTGCTTCTTTTGTTCAGAAACCAGGCAAGCTGTGTGTGTCATTATTACTCATTAGCTGCCCACGTCTCTTCTTCAAACACATCAGCAAAGACTTTAGCAACAATTTCTGCAAGCAGACAGGTACCATTTTAGCTATCTGTCCAACAGACACATCCATCCATTTATCCGTTGCCCAACGAGAAAGGTTCTCTGAGTGATACGCCAAATAAAATGGATTTAAGAACCTCAGTTCCAATTAAACTAGCACGATTCCAAAGCAGAATTCCACAGGGTAAAGACATCACAGCGACAACCATTTGACACAAGAAGCCATCAGGCAAATGAAAAAGGCTAATACAGACATCAATGTTCAAGGCTTCTCCATGCTTTCTGATAATGGGTTAGTGCCACCAGATTTGCACATAATTGGGTTCATGCTGACCACATTGCCAAGCTGGTTGAGACAGGCTCAATAATCAGCAGCTCAGCTTTTGTGTGCAGTGAATACCTGGCTTAATAATAATAATAATAATAATAATAATAATAATAATAATAATAATCTGGATTTTGAAGGGGCAGAGGAACCAGAGACCAAATTGCAAACATGCGCTGGATTATGGAGAAAGCTAGAGAGTTCCAGAAAAACATCTACTTCTGCTTCATTGACTATGCAAAAGCCTTTGACTGTGTCAACCACAGCAAACTATGGCAAGTTCTTAAAGAAATGGGAGTGCCTGATCACCTCATCTGTCTCCTGAGAAATCTCTATGTGGGACAAGAAGCTACAGTTAGAACTGGATATGGAACAACTGATTGGTTCAAAATTGGGAAAGGAGTACGACAAGGCTGTATATTGTCTCCCTGCTTATTTAACTTATATGCAGAATTCATCATGCGAAAGGCTGGGCTGGATGAATCCCAAGCCGGAATTAAGATCGCCGGAAGAAATATCAACAATCTCAGATATGCAGATGACAACATTGATGGCAGAAATTGAGGAGGAATTAAAGAACCTTTTAATGAGGGTGAAAGAGGAGAGCGCAAAATATGGTTTGAAGCTCAACATCAAAAAAACGAAGATTATGGCCACTGCGCCCATCACCTCCTGGCAAATTGAAGGGGAAGAAATGGAGGCAGTGAGAGATTTTACTTTCTTGGGCTCCATGATCACTGCAGATGGTGACAGCAGCCACGAAATTAAAAGACCCCTGCTTCTTTGGAGAAAAGCAATGACAAACCTAGACAGCATCTTAAAAAGTAGAGACATCACCTTGCTAACAAAGGTCCATATAGTTAAAGCTATGGTTTTCCCAGTAGTGATGTATGGAAGTGAGAGCTGGACCATAAAGAAGGCTGATCGTCGAAGAATGGATGCTTTTGAATTGTATTGCTAGAGGAGACTCTTGAGAGTCCCATGGACTGCAAGAAGATCAAACCTATCCATTCTGAAGGAAATCAGCCCTGAGTGCTCACTGGAAGGACAGATCCTGAAACTGAGGCTCCAATACTTGGGCCACCTCATGAGAAGAGGTGGAAAAGACCCTGATGTTGGGAAAGATGGAGGGCACAAGGAGAAGGGGAAGACAGAGGACGAGATGGTTGGACAGTGTTTGCGAAGCTACGGACGTGAGTTTGACCAAACTGCGGGAGGCAGTGGAAGATAGGAGTGCCTGGCGTGCTCTGGTCCAGGGGGTCACGAAGAGGCGGACACAACTAAACGACTAAACGACTAAAAAACAACACCCCGCTTATCTGGCTGGGTTTCCCCAGCCACTCTGGGCAGCTCACAATAGAAAATTAAAAACACGATAAAAACATCAAACATTATAAATTTCCCTAAACATGGCTGCCTTCAGATGGCTTCTAAAAGTCAGGTAGTTGTTTATTTCCTTGACATCTGGTAGGAGGGCGTTCCACAGGGAGGGTGCCACCACCGAGAAGCATCACTTCCAGTCACGCATTTGCCTAATTCCCTTGCCAAGCCCGTCACTGTTTGCTGTGGCAAACAGTGACGAGTTGATGCCCGTCACTGTTTGCTGTGGCAGTGAGTTCCATAGTCCAACTGTGTGCGGCATGAAGAAGCGCTTTCTTTTGTTCTTCCAACATTCAGCTTCCTTGGGCACCCACAAGTTATAGAGTTATGAGAGAGGGGGAGGAAAACTCTTCTCTATCTGGTTTTTTGGGAGGGAAAGACTAGCTCTGGGATGGAGGTGAGAGGCAGAGAGGACTGTGGGTGTCCCATGTAGCTTTCTACTGCCACCTGTAGGCGAGAGGCCGTTTTGCACCGTGTCAAGTTCCTTGCCTGAGTGGCAGTTTCCATCATTCGACTGATGGGCAGCCAAAGTGACTCACTTATTCTTAGCTCGGCAGTTTCCAACCAATAACCCTTTCTGGAGGCTGGCATCTGTTGCGACGTCGCCCTGTCCTTCGGCAGGATGTGTGTACCTTGGCCGCCAGGGTGAATGCAGAGTGAAGTGTTGGGCAAAAGATGCCAAACCCTCTCTCCCTCCCCACCCCACCCCAATTTTGCCAACGAGCCCAGTGGGCATCCCTGCCAGAAGCTTCCCAGAATAATGACTAATTTGAGCGAATGGGCACGCCTAGCTCCTGTCACCGCGGCCAATTAGAGAATGTTAGAGAATGCTTTGGAGGGACAGAGGGGCAATTTCCCTTCAGCACCCACCAAACAACCTGGGCTTTTTTTATACAGTGGTACCCTGGTTCTCAGGACGTGGGTGGCACTGTGGGTTAAACCACAGAGCCTAGGACTTGCCAATCAGAAGGTCGGCGGTTCGAATCCCCGCGACGGACTGAGCTCCTGTTGCTCGGTCCCTGCTCCTGCCAACCTAGCAGTTCGAAAGAATGTCAAAGTGCAAGTAGATAAATAGGTACCCCTCCGGTGGGAAGGTAAACGGCATTTCCGTGCGCTGCTCTGGTTCGCCAGAATCAGCTTAGTCATGCTGGCCACATGACCCGGAAAAACTGTCTGCGGACAAACACTGGCTCCGTCGGCCAGTAAAGCGAGATGAGCGCCGCAACCCCAGAGTCGTCTGCAACTGGACTTAACTGTCAGGGGTCCTTTACTTTTACCTTTTACCTTTTAGGCACTTATCTTCCTCCTGATGATGCATATGTGTCATGCATCTGACATCATATATGTGCAATGTGCTCCTGCCAACCTAGCAGTTCGAAAGAATGTCAAAGTGCAAGTAGATAAATAGGTACCCTTCTGGTGGGAAGGTAAACGGCGTTTCTGTGCGCTGCTCTGGTTTGCCAGAAGCGGCTTGGTCATGCTGGCCACATGACCCGGAAGCTGTATGCTGGCTCCATCGGCCAGTAAAGCGAGATGAGCACCACAACCCCAGAGTCGTCCGCGACTGGACCTAATGGTCAGGGGTGTTGGTTTCTTCTGGGGTAAACCATTTCCCAAGAAGAAACCCAGAGAAAGGGGGAGGATCTTTCTGTCTGGTGCTTGGTTTTTTCCATGCCCTTTGCCTTTGCCTTGTCCAAACAGAAAGCTGAAGATGCTGTCCTCAAGGAAGAAGCAAGCCAGGGGGAAGCCTTTTACCTTTTTACCTTGGTTCTCAAATGACTTGGTTCTCAAATGACTTGGTTCTCAAATGACTTTGATGTGCTTTCGAACTGCTAGGTTGGCAGGAGCAGGGACGGAGCAACGGGAGCTCACCCCATCGTTGCGGGGATTCGAACCGCCGAACTTCTGATCAGCAAGTCCTAGGCTCTGTGGTTTAACCCACAGCACCACCCGCATCCCTCCTGATGAACATAGGGACAACTTATTCCATCATCATCATCACTATTTATATCCCACCCATCTTACGGGGTTGCACCAGCCACTCTAGGCAGCTTCCAACATATATAAAGACATAATAAAACATTATTATTTTTTTTAAAAAAACTTCCGTATACAGGACTGCCTTCAGATGGCTTGGAGGTCAGATAACTCCATACTCTTCCACATTTCACTGATGAAAATAGGGATGAACTAACGAAAAATGGGACATTCCGGGATCAAATCAGAAACTGGGACGGCTTCTATAAATCTGGGACCGTCCCTGGAAAATAGGGACACTTGGCGGGTCCATGGCACTGTGGAATAACCCGTATGTGTTCTCAGAAATGTTTTAGTGTTCTGTATATTTTGGAAAGTTTCTTATTTGCTAAGCATTCGGACACCTCTTAAGATATAATAACCAGGTTCCTGAGATCAAGGAGCAGGTTTTTGTACATGTTTGGATGCAACCGGTCATCATTTTGAATCAAGAAGATGGACTGAGCCTTTTAAAAAACTGCACTGTTTTTAACTAGATTCTGCACTTTGGTTCCTGAGATCTAGGTTCCCGTTCACAGACACAACTGGATGCTAACCGGAATCAATATGGTGGAGCGAACCTTTCAAAGATGCACTGCTTTTAAGCATGGCTTTTTTTAAAAAAAATGCACTGTTTTTCTGGTTTCTTAGACTTATCAAGCTATGAAACTGCTCGTAATACATAGATAGGCATGTATTTACTTGTCTAAGAGCATTTGTGCTCCTGTCTTCAGCCAAGAAAGCCCCCAGAGAAGCTTGCACACAAGGCAGGATTGTGATCTAAAACAACAACAACACACAAGGTAAACGGGAGGGGGAGGGAAGAGGAAAACCAAAACTCAGACACCGATTTCTAGACAGTTGTTTCTCTTAAAGACCAGCGTTGCATCGTTCAAGGGCAGAAGGTGCCAGATAGAGCTGAAAAGCTGATGGGGTGCAGCTTTTGTTTCCATTTCTCCCCTTGAGGCAGCCTGATGGAATGGCTGCCCCAGATAAGACTTACAGGGAGGCGAGGCCTGGGGGCACGTGCGGAGTGAGCTCAGCTTCCTGGCTCTCCCACTGCATCAGTCCGGTGGGTTTGTTCAACTGGCTATTTTCTCTGCCATGTCTTTAATCTACGGTGACACCACCCTGCGCTATCAGGTTGGCGGAGGAGTTGGACTGGGAACCTAAATAAGCATAGAATCATAGAATCATAGAATCATAGAGTTGGAAGAGACCACAAGGGCCATCGAGTCCAACCCCCTGCCAAGCAGGAAACACCATCAGAGCACTCCTGACATATGGTTGTCAAGCCTCTGCTTAAAGACCTACAAAGAAGGTGACTCCACCACACTCCTTGGCAGCAAATTCCACTGCCAAACAGCTCTTACTGTCAGGAAGTTCTTCCTAATGTTTAGGTGGAATCTTCTTTCTTGTAGTTTGGATCCATTGCTCCGTGTCCGCTTCTCTGGAGCAGCAGAAAACAACCTTTCTCCCTCCTCTATGTGACATCCTTTTCTATATTTGAACATGGCTATCATATCACCCCTTAACCTCCTCTTCTCCAGGCTAAACATGCCCAGCTCCCTTAGCCGTTCCTCATAAGGCATCGTTTCCAGGCCTTGGACCATTTTGGTTGCCATGAAAGAATAAAATTGTCTCACATACTGGAAGTCCGGTGAGAAATGGCATCTGTCCATTCTGCAGATTCCATCCTTGTTTCTTCTGGATGCTCCTTCCATGGCTCATCTCCGAGTCTGGCGGCGTCTGCTTCTCCTCAAACCAGCCACACCTCTGATTCTTTCCCAGAACAGCTTGTCTAGCTACAGGTGGTCTCCTGGCACAGCACGAAAACAAACCTCCTTCTCTGGTTTCAGCAATCACAAACATAATGAGATGGCCTGGCACTCGGACTCGGAGCCAGAGGAGCTTCAGTCCGCACCGGATCCTCTGCCTTAGGCGGCATCTGAACCGAGTCTGGGGCCTGATCCTGAAGAGTCCCAGTCTGCAACAAACACCAGCTGAGCCGAGTCAGGGGCCTGAGCCTGCCCTGGCTCCAGATGTGAGGATGACCTCCTTGCCTCCAGCTGGGCCATCACTTACAGCTGCTCCACTACCAGTTGGGTCAGGGGAGGCTGAGGCGGCCCCTGGGTCTAGTAACCCACCGACGTCTCCCGAGCTGCAGAGACAGGGCTTTTTCGGCTGTGGCCCCAATCTGGTGGAACGCTCTGTCCCAAGAGACTAGGGCCCTGCGGGACTTGACATCTTTCCGCAGGGCCTGCAAGACGGAGCTGTTCCACCAGGCCTTTGGCCAAGGCACAGCCTGACCCCCTCTCTCCTTCTGTAATCCTCATAGAACTCTAGCCCAGTGGTTGCCATTAATTTGATTGTGAATTGATTTTAGAATGAATTGATTTTAGAATGTATTTCAATAAATTGATTGTGATTTTATGTAAACTGTGTTATTTTTACTGTTGTTAGCTGCTCTGCGCCCGGCTTTGGCTGGGGAGGGCGGGATATTATTATTATTATTATTATTATTATTATTATTATTATTATTATTATTATTTATTATATCATCATCACAGTTCTATGACTCTGGATTCCTGTACCAAAAATGGAGGCCTCGTCTTCAGAACTACAGGAAACTCCCCATTTATGCCGGTTAAAATTCTGAGTGAAATCGCACGTATCTGAAACACCATTGGAAAACCCTGCCAACACTCCATTACAGCCCAGCCCACCCAGTCCCACCCCTTTTTTGTGACTTTTTGGGGGTCACTTCTGGGTTCCGAGCATATGCGCAGTCATGTGCATATTGAACATATGTAAAAGGTGTGTGTAGTTGCCTGTATGAGAACCTAAGCATTGTGGGCATCAAACACCAGTCTCTCTCTGAGTGCTTGAAGGAATTTGTCGGGGAGGATGTGAGTTTGATCCCAACATGTGTCTATTTATAAACTCCCAAGTTTTATTTTTGAATGCAAAACAAGACCCGAAGAGGTGTTGGGGGCAGAGAAAACGCTTTATTTGTGGAGGTTCCCGCTGCCCTGGAACATTTGAGTGGGGCTTGCCAGTGGCCGAAAGAGCTGTGTGTAGCTCTGACATGAAAGCCGTATTAAAAGTCAAGTTGTGATGGATTTTCTGTTGCCCTTGGCAGAGGCCCTTGGATGCAGAAAACCTTCTGCCCGCGAGCCAGGAGGAAATCTCACGCAGATGACGGCTTGGCTTCCAGTACCTTGAAGAAACGCAGTCTCCCTTTCCCTTCTTTCCCCTTTAAGTGTTTTCACAAATTTCAAGATGTGAAACCGGAGCTCTGCTCTGTGTGAACGAAATGGGCTTCTGGCTGGCTTTCTTGGCAAGGGCGAAGAGGAAATAATTCACTTTCTTTATTGTTCGGTGGGTGCAGGAGGTATTTTTTTCCCCCAGGGGAAAAATAAAGGAGAAACTCCTTAACTCTCTCCCACCATGACCCCCAGCTCCACCTAGACTGACCTGGGAAGAACTTTAGCTGTGATTATGCTTGCCATCTGCGCAGGCAGGAATTTAATTTAATTCCACATGCCTCGTATGGAAGCTGGGCTTCATCAAACGCCGTTCTCACCTTCCAGCGCCGCAAGCATTTGACGGTCCTGTTTGCCGCAGTGGGGGAGCAGCGAGGAGGAGAATGGAGGGGTGAGGATCGGGGGCGGGCGCTCAAATGGAGGATAAATAAAAGGTTGAGATAAATGTGCATAATTAGCTTGGACAATTGATTGCCTCTTGACGTGGTGACAGTCACCGGGGTCAGGCAGCTTTAGAAAAGGATTTGATGAATTTCATGGAGCAGAAGGTTCTGAATGACTCTTCTGTTCTCTTCTACGTGCAATTTAACCTGTCTCTTGCTTCTTTAGGAGAAAAGGAGAATATATAAATTATCCTTTTTTCCACACCGGTTATAATCGTAAACATTTCCATCATGTTACTCTCCCAGCCATCGTCTCCTCCTAAACTAAAAATTCCAGAATGCTTTAATGCAGTGGTTCTCTAAGTGCCGGTGTGTGTGTGTGTGTGTGTTTGGGGGGGCGCGTGGGTTGGACTACCGGGGGGTGGCAGGGGGTGCTGGCAGTGTAAAGTTGGTACCACTAGACCACATTCAACAAATTTGTTCAATTAATTACGCGGGATAGTTTTACTTGGATTTTGCATAAATGTGTAATCAGTTGCTACTGTTTTGAATTTTATTGTGTTTTTATCTTCCTGAGTGGGTTGTGCAACCCACTGCAGTGGTACCTCGGGTTAAGTACTTAATTTATTCTGGAAGTCCGTTCTTAACCTGAAACTGTTCTTAACCTGAGACACCACTTTAGCTAATGGGGCCCCCCGCCGCTGTGCGATTTCTGTTCTCATCCTGAAGCAAAGTTCTTAACCCAAGGTACTATTTCTGAGTTAGCATAGCCTGTAACCTGAAGCGTCTGTAACCCGAGGTACCACTGTATTCTGAATAATGCATTTTATAGGGCAGAAGAGGGATTCTTCAGTTGCTTCTTGACCTCCCTCCTCTGCTTCTGCCTCGGAGTCTGAACTGCTCCCTGTGACCAGCTCTTCCTGCTCACTAAACCCTGTCACTCTTTAAACATCCAAGCCCTCTTCCCAATCTTCTCCCTCTGACCTCTCCTCTGTGTCCCACCACCAAACCCCTGGCTCTGAACCTTCCTTCTCTGGGGGGTCTCCCTTGAGAGTTCCCCCCAGAACTGGAGTAAGAGACAACTGCCACCCCAATGGAGAAGAGTGACTAGTGGGGTGCCACAGGGTTCTGTCTTGGGCCCTGTCTTATTCAACATCTTTATCAACGACTTGGATGATGGACTCAAGGGCATCCTGATCAAATTTGCAGGTGACACCAAACTGGGAGGGGTGGCTAACACCCCAGAGGACAGGATCACACTTCAAAACGACCTTGACAGATTAGAGAACTGGGCCAAAACAAACAAGATGAACTTTAACAGGGAGAAATGTAAAGTATTGCACTTGGGCAAAAAAAAATGAGAGGCACAAATACAAGATGGGTGACACCTGGCTTGAGAGCAGTACATGTGAAAAGGATCTAGGAGTCTTGGTTGACCACAAACTTGACATGAGCCAACAGTGTGACGCGGCAGCTAAAAAAGCCAATGCAATTCTGGGCTGCATCAATAGGAGTATAGCATCTAGATCAAGGGAAGTAATAGTGCCACTGTATTCTGCTCTGGTCAGACCTCACCTGGAGTACTGTGTCCAGTTCTGGGCACCACAGTTCAAGAAGGACACTGACAAACTGGAACGTGTCCAGAGGAGGGCAACCAAAATGGTCAAAGGCCTGGAAACGATGCCTTATGAGGAACGGCTAAGGGAGCTGGGCATGTTTAGCCTGGAGAAGAGGAGGTTAAGGGGTGATATGATAGCCATGTTCAAATATATAAAAGGATGTCATATAGAGGAGGGAGAAAGGTTGTTTTCTGCTGCTCCAGAGAAGCGGACACGGAGCAATGGATCCAAACTACAAGAAAAAAGATTCCACCTAAACATTAGGAAGAACTTCCTGACAGTAAGAGCTGTTTGACAGTGGAATTTGCTGCCAAGGAGTGTGGTGGAGTCTCCTACTTTGGAGGTCTTTAAGCAGAGGCTTGACAACCATATGTCAGGAGTGCTCTGATGGTGTTTCCTGCTTGGCAGGGGGTTGGACTCGATGGCCCTTGTGGTCTATTCCAACTCTATGATTCTATGATTCTAATTGCCTTCTGCATGAGTCTTTAGGGAGGGTGACATCTTGACCTTTGTCTTAGGTAGCAAAATGTCTTGCAATAGCCCTGTTCCTTAGTCTCAGATTTGCTGCTATGAGCTCAGCAGGACAGTGACCGACTGAGTTGGCTCCACTGACCATTAGCTCTGGCGCCACCTACTGTTGACCTCCCTACCTCCCACCCTACCAGTCCCAAGGGGCATCCCTGGGGCCATCACTACATCCCGTGGCAATGAATTTCATAATTATACGGTGTGCTTTTCGACTGTCCTGACTCTTATTTTTGGTGACCATTGGGTGACCACAGGCTTTGGTGCTAGGGGAGCAGGATAGCTGCTTTCTCTATAACCAAGAGAATGAAGAAATTCACTTCAGTCCCAAGCCATGCTTTAGACAGCCTGCTTTTGGACTTATGAAAGCCTAAACCACAAGTGCCACCCAAAATAGCTTTCATCCTAGGTCCCCCGTCCCTTCTTAACCAACATGATCTGGAAAATTTCCAAGGTCAGGCGGTGTTAAGCCTTGCCTTTAAGCTATCGGCCAGCTCCGATTGCAGGCTCGTTTCTGATGTCCGTAATTACGTTTTCCCACTCGGAATCAACTCTCTTGCCAACATTTAGCAAAGACTGAAGTCACCAAAAGCAACAGGCAGGTTTGAGAAGCTGACATCTTCTGTGTCTGGGCCAGAATTGGGGAAGCTCAGAACTGAGAGTTAAATGTGGCCCTTTGTTATGTACTGAGTTGAATAGGACCCAAAATGCAGCAGTCTGATTGGTCCTAGAACAATAGGATCCAAATTGCAGCAGTCTGATTGGTCCCAGAACAATAGGATTCAGAATGCAGCAGTCTGATTGGTCCTAGAACAATGCAGTAGTATGATTGGTCTGCAGGAGCCACCCAATCCAGCTCCAGATGGAAGTGAATCCACAACCTGATTGGCATACAGGAGAATTCCGGAATTAGCCAATCACGTACAGCCCATTGTGTAAATTCCTCCTCACCACTATGAGCTGAATAAAGAGCATGAAATCCACTCTTGACTCTGAGTATATTTCACCCTTCATGCTTTTCTATCCGGCCCTCAAGACTCACTCGCTCTGATTGAGGCATCTCTTGACATTTCATGCAGTTTGGAGAGGTCCTTTTGGAGCTCTTTGCAATCTCTGTTCCTTTTAGCAACCCTGATTGGTTTAGTATCACCAGCAGACTTGTCCAACCCATTGCTGACCCCTAACGCTAGCTCCCAGTAAGTTCACATCCATTCTTATGGGGTCTGAAGCAATGCTCACTGACCAGGAATGAGTGGATAGCTGAATGAAGGTGTTGACGCCGTGAAAAGGGAACATTTCATGCCCGCAGTCCTTAGGAAAGGAATTTAGAATAACGCTGGTGTCAGGGGCTCAGGAACAGAGGCACAGGGGAGAGAGGAAATGGAGAGCGAAGGGGAAGAATCTGAGGGCAGCGTAGGGGAGTATGGCAGTGACCCGAGAGATTCCATGAGCTTCTCCAGCGAATCAGAAGATTCCCAGAAGGAGGCGCCGATGGTCAGGGCAAGGGGGGTCCCAGGGGGGACGCACCAGAAACTAGGGGCCAGCGGGGACTCCCAAAGCAGCAGCTGGAGATCAGGACCAGCTTCCCCACCAGAGCGTAGTGGGGGGGAAGAGTCCCATGTGTCAGGGCCAGCGTCTTCTCCAGCAGGGAGAGAAGATGAGTCAGGGCTGACCACGCCTCTATCGGAGAGTGGGGGAACAGAGGGGAGGTCAGGTCCAGCTAGCCCCCCCGAAGGGGAAAGCAGTGACAGGAGCAGTGTAACGGTCAGGAGGAAGGTTGCCGGCTGGGCGCGCGCGCCAAGTTCGAATGTACAGGCGCGTGGGACAGCAGAAAACCCGGATTGGGAACCAGGTCCTAAAGCCCGCCGGAGGCAGGAGGAAGACTCAGGGGACTCAGCGTCAGAAGAGTCTAGGAAGGGCGAGACCCCAGCTGGCAGGAGGACCCAGAGGAGGAAAGAGCAAAGGAAGAGGTGGAGCAAGGCTAGAGTCTTAAACTGGTGTCTGGGGGGAGGAGATTCAGACGGAGCTTCAGCGGTCTAGAGTTTCAGACGTAGAGCTGCACGCTGCGGCTGTGAAAGTGGAACTGAACTTCAATAAAGACTTTTGTATATAACAACGAACTGGCGTTGGTCCTTTGCGAGCTGGGACCTCGGGCAGCTCTGACAGCTGGCAATATCAATTTGCAGATATACAAATCTATGGTGCAAGACTGCGTACCGTTCTGGCTGCCTCACTGCAAAAAGGATATTGTGGAGTGAGAAAAAGTTTTTTAAAAAGGGCAATCAAATGTTCAAGGAGATGAGTCCCTTGTGAAGAAAGGTTGAGCATTTGGTACTTTTTGGATGAGAGTAAGAGATACGTGGTCAGGACGCGGGTGGTGCTAAATCACTGAGCCTTGGGCTTGCCAATCGGAAGGTCGGTGGTTCGAATCCCTGCAACGGGGTGAGCTCCCGTTGCTCGGTCCCTGCTCCTGCCAACCTAGCAGTTCAAAAGCACGTCAAAGTGCAAGTAGATAAATAGGTACCGCTCCGGCGGGAAGGTAAACGGCATTTCCGTGTGCTGCTCTGGTTTGCCAGAAGCGGCTTAGTCATGCTGGCCACATGACCCGGAAAAACTGTCTGCGGACAAACACTGGCTCCGTCGGCCAGTAAAGCGAGATGAGCGCCGCAACCCCAGAGTCGTCTGTGACTGGACTTAACTGTCAGGGGTCCTTTACTTTTACCTTTTTAAGAGGTAAAGGTAAAGGGACCCCTGACCATTAGGCGCTGGGCTAGGTACTTATCTTCCTCCTGATGATGCGTATGTGTCATGCATCTGACATCATATATGTGCAATGTGCGCATGACATCAAGCATGTGATGCAACAATGCCCCACACTCGGTCTTAGGCCCAAGCCAATGCCTCTGGTTCATAATATTCATTCATTCATTCATTCATTCATTCATTCATTCATACATACATACATACCCTGCCCACCTGGCTGGGTTTCCCCAGCCACTCTGGGCGGCTTCCAACATAGAATAAAAACACATTAAAACACCAGCCATTAAAAACTTCCCTGAACAGGGCTGCCTTCAGGTGTCTTCTAAATGTCATATAGTTGTTTATTTCCTTGCCATCTGATGGGAGGGCATTCCACAGGGCAGGCGCCACTACCAAGAAGACCCTCTGCCTGGTTCCCTGCAACTTTGCTTCTCGCAGGGAGGGAACCGCCAGAAGGCCCTCGGAGCTGGACCTTGGTGGTGGAGACGTTCCTTCAGGTATACAGGACCGAGGCTGTTTAGAAACACGCTATTTCATCCAGCTCTCTTAAGTGGATGAGAGCTGAATGATAACAGACTTTTGTCCCTTTTGTCCCGTGGGCATAAGTAGTTCCCTGATGGGTTTCTCTCAAGCAATGATGAGGAACAAAATACAAACAATTAGGGTAATGACAAGGAAAGCACACTAATTGGCTAGACCAAAGGCACTTGTTTCAACACCCACTCTCTCATCTCCCTCCTGTTACCTGCAGGAAGCTTTTAAAGTGATGGATCTGAAAGGAAAGGAATGAAAGCACTGCTCCTCCAGGTCTGAAGACATAAACCAGCTTCACTTTTTCCTCTTGGCAGTGCGCATTGTGATGTGCGAAGTGTAATAAATACGGCTTTATTGATACATGCCGGTGGGCAAGGAGGTAGCAACCCACTGAGCAAGATCTGAATGCAAAAAGAGACACCTGCAGCTCTGCCTCTCTTTCAAATCAGAACCAGTGAAGGCGGTGAAGGTCCTGTGTGAGTTCCTGGAGGCGGATGGAGGATGGATGGTGGCTAACAGATTGAGGTTGAATCCTGACAAGACAGAAGTACAGTGGTACCTCGGGTTAAGAACTTAATTCGTTCTGGAGGTCCATTCTTAACCTGAAACTGTTCTTAACCTGAAGCACCACTTTAGCTAATGGGGCCTCCTGCTGTTGCCGCACCGCGGGAGCATGATTTCTGTTCTCATCCTGAAGCAAAGTTCTTAACCTGAGGTAATATTTCTGGGTTAGCGGAGTCTGTAACCTGAAGCGTATGTAACCCGAGGAACCACTGTACTCTTTTGGGGGGATAGGAGGCAGGCTGGTGTGGAGGACTCCTTGGTCCTGAATGGGGTAACTGTGCCCCTGAAGGACCAGGTGCGCAGCCTGGGAGTCATTTTGGACTCACAGCTGTCCATGGAGCCGCAGGTCAATTCTGTGTCCAGGGCAGCTGTTTACCAGCTCCATCTGGTACGCAGGATAAGACCCTCCCTGCCTTCAGACTGTCTTGCCAGAGTGGTGCATGCTCTAGTTATCTCCTGCTTAGACTACTGCAATGCGCTCTACGTGGGGCTACCTTTGATGGTGACCCAGAAACTTCAACTAATCCAGAATGCGGCAGCTAGACTGGTGACTGGGAGCGGCCGCCAGGACCACATAACACCGGTCTTGAAAGGCCTACACTGGCTCCCAGTACGTTTCCAAGCACAATTCAAAGTGTTTGTGCTGACCTTTAAAGCCCTAAACAGCCTCCACTCTGGAAGCTGCCCAGAGTGGCTGGGGAAGCCCAGCCAGATGGGCAGGGTATAAATAATAAATTAGTAGTAGTAGTAGTATTTGCACGGGGGAAACATTATGCATTTTTCCCCCAGTTAATGAAAAATAAGCTTGGACTGTAAAGAGCGTGGTTTGCCAACAGCACAATACCACAAGATATTCTCTCCACCCTTGGGGCTTGCTTCTTTCCTAAACGTATCCAGCCAATCAGGAATCGCATACCCTCTTTTGGCACCGGAAACGTGGAAAGAAGCATTTATCACATTGATACCCAAATCAGAAAGGGAAAAGACCCAGCTTAAGAATTACCGTCCCATCTCACTCCTGAATGTGGATTACAAAATATTTGCAGACATTTTAGCGAATAGACTTAAAAAAGTATTAAATGAAGTAATTCATAAGGACCAAGCAGGCTTTCTCCCTGGTAGACATATGTCTGACAATACTAGGAACATTATTGATATATTGGAGCTGTTGCGAATTAGAAACACAAGGGCAGCCTTAATCTTCATTGATGCGGAGAAAGCATTTGACAACATTTCTTGGATGTTTATGAAGAAAAACTTGAAAGGGATGGGAGTGGGACGGGGGTTTGAAAATGGATTAGAAGCAATTTATTCAGAGCAAAAAGCTAAGCTGATAGTGAACAATGTGGTATCGGAGGAACTCCAAATTGAAAAAGGGACACGACAGGGGTGCCCTCTATCCCCTCTGTTATTTATCTCGGTTCTGGAGGTATTGCTGAATATGATTAGGGAGGACCAGTTGGTGCAAGGTATAGTGGTCGGAGCGAAACAATACAAACTGAAAGCTTTCGCAGACGACTTAGTCTTGACAGTACAGGAGCCAGAATCTAGTACAAAAAGAGTTTTGGAACTTATCTTGGAGTTTGGTCGGGTGGCGGGATTTAAGCTAAACAAACAAAAAACTAAGGTTTTGGTCAAAAATCTGACACCTACAGAGATAGAGGGGTACCAGAAAGAGACAGAGCTAAGTGTGGTTAAAAAAGTGAAATACCTGGGGGTATCCTTGTCCACTAAAAACTTAAACCTTTTCAAAGATAATTATGAAAAATGTTGGTTGGAAATTAAAAAAGACTTGGATATTTGGTCAAGATTGAAACTTACCTTGTCAGGCCGAATCGCAGCTATAAAGATGTGTGTTTTGCCAAAAATGTTATTTTTATTTCAAACCCTTCAGGTCGTGGACAGAATGGAATGTTTTGGAAAATGGCAGAAGGACATCTCTAAGTTTGTCTGGCAGGGCAAAAAGCCCCGAATAAAATTTAAAATACTAACTGACTCAAAAGAAAGAGGGGGGTTTGCCCTGCCGGATTTAAGGTTGTACTACGAAGCTGCAGCCTTCTGCTGGCTGAAGGATTGGTTTCTGTTGGAAAACACCGATGTCCTAGATCTGGAAGGGTTTGATAATGTGTATGGTTGGCATGCATACTTGTGGTATGACAAGGCGAAGGTTCACAAACTGTTTAAAAACCATATTGTCAGAAAATCAATTTTTGCCGTCTGGATGAAGTACAAGGACTTACTAGAAAGTAAGACCCCGAGGTGGTTATCACCAGTGGAAGCCAAGATTTCTAAAAAAAGGCCCAATATGGAGGCCTATTGGCCAAAATATTGGGAATTGATTGAAAGAGTTGGAGATAATTGGAAGCTCCAAAGCCAGGACAAACTAAAAAGTAAGGTGCGAGATTGGTTACATTATGCTCAAATTCAAGAGGTATTTAAAATGGATAAAAAAGTGGGTTTTCAGTTGGAGAAATCGAAACTGGAGACGGAGTTACTAGAACCAAAGACTAAGGTACTTTCGAGGATGTATGACTTGCTGCTTAAATGGAACACACAGGATGAGACAGTTAAATCTGCTATGATAAAATGGGCACAGGATGTAGGACACAACATTATGTCTGAGGACTGGGAAAGGTTATGGAACACCGGTATGAAATTCACGGCATGTAGTGCCTTGAAAGAGAACATTATGAAAATGGTATACCGGTGGTACATGACCCCAGTCAAGTTGGCTAAAATATATCATCTTTCTGATAATAAGTGTTGGAAATGTAAGGAGGCAGAAGGGACATTCTATCACCTCTGGTGGACCTGCCCGAAAGTAAAGGCCTTCTGGGAAATGATACATAATGAGCTGAAAAAGGTATTCAAATATACCTTTTCTAAGAAACCAGAGGCCTTTCTCCTGGGCATGGTGGACCGGAAGGTGTTAAAGAAGGATAGAACTTTGTTTATGTATGCAACCACAGCAGCAAGGATCCTTATGGCAAAGTTCTGGAAAACACCAGATTTACCCACACTGGAGGACTGGCAGACGCAGCTGATGGACTACATGGAGTTGGCAGAAATGACTGGCAGAATCCGAGATCTGAGCGAAGAAACAATGGAGGAGGACTGGAAAAAATTTAAGGACTATTTGCAAAAACACTATAAGTTGTTTGAATGTTAAGATTTTGCACGACTAAGAAACGTTATGCTTCTGCAATTTATTTAAGTAAATGATAAAGCAAATAATGACGGAAAAATGAGACAAATTAGAAACAAAATATTATGTTTATTAAAAGTATTGAAACTAAATTACAAACTTCTGAAATTGGTAACATAATAAACTCAAAGGTACAATAAGATTTGAAACAAGATAACAAATTGCTGAATTGGCTAGAATAATGAATGCAATGTCGAGAGGATGTGAGGAGGTCCAAAAGAAAGTGAATTGTTGATATCTAACTTCTGTTTTTCTTTTCTTTTCTTACTCTTCTTTATATACATATAAAAAAAATGTTTCTTGCATGTTGCTATGTAAACTAATCTGTTAACCTATGGAAAGAAACACAATAAAAAATTTCTATAAAAAAAAAGGAATCGCATACCCTCTTTTTTGCTCTATAAGACACACCAGACCACAAGACACACCTACTTTTTGGAGGAGGAAAACAAGAAAAAAATAATATTCTGAATCTCAGAAGCCAGAACAGCAAGAGGGATCGCTGTGCAGTGAAAGCAGCAATCCCTCTTGCTGTTCTGGCTTCTGGGATAGCTGCGCAGCCTGCATTCACTCCATAAGACGCACACACATTTCCCCTTACTTTTTAGGAGGGAAAAAGTGAGTCCCATAGAGCAAAAAATACGGTAGTTAAAAGCAATAACGTAACATCACCATGAGTGAAGGTTTGAACCTTGCTTTATGCACCACTGTGGCAGCCTTCGTTTAGTTTTTTACTTGACCTCCCATTTTCCATGGTGTTTTTAATTTATCCTCCTTGCTGCACCCTATCTCCTCTTTTCTTATATCGTAAGTACTGCACAATAATCTAATTTCTTCTCTTGCTCACAGTTGGAATCATGCTCGCAAATTCATCATACTGTAATATTTCTATAAATATTCTGAAAATGGCTTCCATTCTTCCACAAAACAATCCTCATTAGGTTCTCTTATGATCCAAAATCATGTTGCCTGGCGAGATGCTTTTAAAAAAATAAAAATAAAATGCACACATTCATGAAAATAACCTCCCAAACAAAACATGCATATTAGGGGAAATCATTTCTGAAAATGGATACAGTGAGCAAAATCTCATACAAAAGCATTTGCATGAGGAGTAATGATCGGTAAAATGCTGATAAACAGTTGTTATTGTTGTTATTCTAAAAAGTAGTTGCTAAGTGAGGCATGAATGTTGCAAACTGAGCTCAAGAATGGAAAAGTGCAAGAAACCAAAACTTGAATGATTTATTCATTCCTTCCTGAATGCACATACATTTATTCAAAGAACACAATACCCAGAGCCCGTCAATTTATTTTTACACCTCTCTCCCTCTCTTGCAGCGAAAATACCAGGATTATAAATCAAATAACGAACCATTTGCTTCCCTTTCCTGACAGTCCAAATCTGCCGCTCGAGGCAGCCACCTCGTTCTGCCCAAAGGTAGGGCAGGCAGTCCCTGCTTCTAGGCTGATGGAGTTATTGGACATGCAGCCGACCAGGGAGCACATTCAAGAAACAGCATCCCACCTTTCCCTGCAGGCGACTGGATTAGCCATGTTGACTGTAGAAAACAACACAATCAGCTGTTCTCCCCACTCGCTTTCCCCATTCATTCTGCTGCCAAAAATTATGATTGCTATTTAACAGAAACAACAGATCGAAAGAAAGGAAGAGGGTGTGTGTGTGTTTGCAGTTTAATAAAAAGTTGATTTCCAACCTGTTGAAAATGAATGTTTTTCTTTTAAGAAAAAGCTCCCGCAGTCTCCAAATTAAGTCTAAGCTTTGGCCAATAAAGCTCCTGAGGTCATGAATGGATGAAAGAACATGAAGAATATGCTTGTGCCAATCCACACAATAAGACACTCGAGAGCTAAAGTTAAGCTTGGCTTCAGGACGCAGGGTGCATTGTATATAGATCCAGGATTCACCGCACCTCGTTCTCTGTCTTCCAAAGAGAAATAGTTTCCCAGGCCCTGAAGACCCACCAATATTCCCGTCACCTGGGATGGAATTGGACATTCCAGCTTCGGCGGTGAACCTCTGGAGTTTGGCAGGATCGGTATAAAATCATTCCTCTGCTCCTCTGCTCAAACTCAAAGGAGAAAACCTGGTGATTCTGCCCTGATTTCCCATGGTCCAGACGCCTCTGTTTATTTCCGGAGCGGTACTGAAACCCAATGGATGAAAATCTGAGCCGGAGAAGGAATTCCACATGTGGGAGAGACAGTCATATCCCCCCTCCCTCTCTCTCTGCTTTCTTCCCATCAACACAGACAGAGCAGGCTGGACCCCAGCTCTGTGTTCGTATTGTGTTAGGAATGGACTGTCAGTTACACTATGATGGATGCTAATGTCAAACAATGTATGGAAGTGAGAGCTGGACCATAAAAAAGGCTGATCGCCGAAGAATGGATGCTTTTGAATTCTGGTGCTGGAGGAGACTCTTGAGAGTCTCGTGGACTGCAAGAAGATCAAACCTCTCCATTCTGAAGGAAATCAGCCCTGAGTGCTCACTGGAAGGACAGATCCTGAAGCTGAGGCTCCAAGACTTGGACAACCTCATGAGAAGAGAAGACTCCCTGGGAAAGACCCTGATGTTGGATAAGATGGAGGGCGCAAGGAGAAGGGGACGACGGAGGACGAGATGGTTGGACAGTGTTCTCGAAGCTACCAGCATGAGTTTGACCAAACTGCAGGGGGCAGTGGAAGACAGAAGGGCCTGGCGTGCTCTGGTCCAGGGGGTCACAAAGAGTCAGACACAACTAAATGACTAAACCACAACAACAACAAAATGTCAAACAAAGGTAAAAAAATAAGCATATTGTCAGTGGCCCCAAATATTAAAGATTTCTACATTTCTACAAACATTATTGAGATATTTATTCCAGATTTCAACAGCTTCACTGGTGAAACTGTATCCAAAGTCTCTCTTAAGATCATTAAAGACTCAGCACTCATTGTTCCTCTGCCCCATCTATCCCTTGCTCTTTCCGGCTCATCTGTTATTTATGGCGCTGATGCTTTGCTGAAAATAATAAGGGTTATTTGAGAATATTTTATTCTGTTCCACAAAAAGCTTCAGCACAATGCAGCTTCTCTGAGAGCATTAAACTTGGTGAGATGAACTGGCAGAAGGAAATGTGGGAGCTTTACGAGGAAAAAGTTAGTGTTGCAAAGAATTTCACAGCTCTGAAACGTGAAGTCCGGTTTATGTCCCGAGAGTGTAAGAACAGTCCTGCAGAGATTTAAATAAACTCCACGGCTTCCTTCTTCAACCCCAACTACTCCCGAGGGATTTGTGGAAATCCCAATTTAAGGAACATAGCATCCTTTGGTTGACATGGTACCGAATTAGAAAATGTATACAGTACAACCAACCCACATCATGGAACTGGAACTGAGAGAGCTTTTGTTGTTATTTAGTCGTGTCTGACTCTTCATGACCCCATGGACCAGAGCACGCCAGGGACTCCTGTCTTCCACTGCTTCCCGCAGTTTGGTCAGACTCATGCTGGTAGCTTCGAGAACACTGTCCAACCATCTCGTCCTCTGTTGTCCCCTTCTCCTTGTGCCCTCCATCTTTCCCAACATCAGGGTCTTTTCCAGGGAGTCTTCTCTTCTCATGAGGTGGCCAAAGTATTGGAGCCTCAGCTTCAGGATCTGTCCTTCCAGTGAGCACTCAGGGCTGATTTCCTTCAGAATGGATGCGTTTGATCTTCTTGCAGTCCATGGGACTCTCAAGAGTCTCCTCCAGCACCAGAATTCAAAAGCATCCATTCTTCAGCGATTGGCCTTCTTTATGGTCCAGCTCTCACTTCCATACATCACTACTGGGAAAACCATGCTTTTACTATACAGACCTTTGTTGGCAAGGTGATGTCTCTGCTTTTTAAGATGCTATCTAGGTTTGTCATTGCTTTTCTCCCAAGAAGCAGGCGTCTTTTAATTTTGTGGCTGCTGTCACCATCTGCAGTGATCATGGAGCCCAAGAAAGTAAAATCTCTCACTGCCTCCATTTCTTCCCCTTCTATTTGCCAGGAGGTGATGGGACCAGTGGCCGTGATCTTCGTTTTTTTGATCTTACCCCTTTTGAATTATTGCTGGATTCTGCCAATAAGATAGAACAAGGTCTGGTGTCTAGGCTGCAGAATAAAATCTTGCAGAACGGTTTAACCTCCTATTCACCAAAGTGCTAGAGAGAATGTGGAGCATTAGGCTCTAATCAACATTGCAGGGGATTGGACTTTTCAGTTCTGTGATTCTGTGGACATGAATGGGGGACATGAAGCCTAGCTATCCTGGCTAGTAAGTCATCAATAGCCGTCTCCTCCATGAATTCGTCTAATCCTCCTTTAAAGCTATCTAGGCTGGTGGCCTCCTGGGGGAGCAAGTTCCATAATTTGCCTAGGCGTTGTGTGAATAATGACTTTCTTTCATCTGTCCTGAATTTTCCAATATTCAGCTTCATTTGATGTTCAGCTCCCAAATCACTGCAGCTCCCGAATCCCAGATCACCAATGAACTGGAAACAATTGTCTCTCTTTCTTCCACTGTCTGCATAAGCCTGACGATCGTGTTCCAAAGCAACTACAGTGGTGCCTCGCAAGACGAAATTAATTCGTTCCGCAAGTTTTTTCTTCTTGCGAGTTTTTCGTCTTGCGATGCACGGTTTCCCATAGGAATGCATTGAAAATCAATTAATGCGTTCCTAGGGAAACCGACTTCAGACCAGGTCCGGGGACAGTCTGTCCCCCGACCTCTTCTGAAGGCTGGGGGGGGGGGACAAGGGCTTTTCTTCCCACCCCCAGCATTTTAAAATCGCCCCGGACAGCGGAGGACTTCTCCGCTGTCGGGGCGATTTAAAAGCCCCTGGGAAGGCAGGCAGGGGGGACAAAGACTTTTGCCCCCCGCCAGCCTTCAGAAGAGGTCCTGGACCTCTTCTGAAGGCTGGCGGGGGCGAAAGTCTTTGCTCCCCCCCGCCTGCCTTCAAAAGCTGTCCGGCCAAGGCTTCGCGGACCTCTCCGCCAGCAGCGGCAGCGCTGCCGCTGCTGGCGGAGACTTGCCGGCATGCCGAAGCCTGCGCGCAGTGCGCCCAGGCTTCGCGGACCTCTCCGCCAGCAGCGGCAGCGCTGCCGCTGCTGGCGGAGACTTGGCGGCATGCCGAAGCCTGCGCGCGCTGACATCAGCGCGCCCAGGCTTCGCGGATCTCTCCTGCCTTCAAAAGCCGTCTGGGATAGCGGGAAGCGCTTCCCTGCTATCCCGGACTGCTTTTAAAATGCTGGCGCTGGGGAGCAAAGCCTTTCGGCCTCCGCCAGCCTTCCTGGACCTCTTCTGAAGGCCGGAGGGGGGGGGGAAAGGCTTTGCTCCCCACCGCTAGCATTTAAAAGAGGTCCCCGGAGATTTCTCTATGGGCTTTCGTCTTGCGAAGCAAGCCCATAGGGAAATTCGTTTTGCGAAGCGCCTCCAAAACGGAAAACCCTTTCGTCTAGCGGGTTTTCCGTCTTGCGAGGCCTTCGTCTTGCGGGGTACCACTGTACTGTATTCCGAACTTAAAAATGGAAAGTGTAATGCTGGTGGTCAACAAAAGAGGTTTAAAGACTGTCTCTTTCTGTGTTTGTGTGTGAACGCAAGGGCTGACATTGATTCCAAAATCCAGCATTGCCTGAGCTATGCGAGTGCTGCTTTCTCCTGATTGAAGTGCAGAGTGTTTGAGGACCGGGACATTTGCAGGGAAACCAAAATGCTTGTTTGCAAAGCTATGGTACTACCAACCTTACTGTACGCTTGTGAAACGTGGACCACTTATAAACGCCACCTCCAACTCCTCGAAAGATTCCATCAACGGTGTCTCTGTAAAATTGTACACATCACTTGGGAAGGCAGGCAAACTAATTCTAGTGTACTGGAAGAAGCAAAGATCACCAGTGTTGAAGCAATGATTCTTCAACATCAACTTCGCTGGACTGGTCATGTTGTGCGGAAGCCTGATGATTGTCTTCCAAAGCAACTACTCTATTCCCAACTTAAAAATGGAAAGCGTAATGCTGGTGGTCAACAAAAGAGGTTCAAAGACTGTCTCAAGGCAAATCTTTAAAAATGTGTTATAAAAATTGACAACTGGGAAACACTGGCCTGCGGGTGCTCCAGTTGGAGAACAGCCTTTACCAAAGGCGTCATGGGCTTTGAAGACACTCCAACTCAGGACGCAAGGGAGAAACGTGCTAAGAGGAAGGCACACTTGGCAAACCCTCTCCATGATCAACTCCCACCTGGAAACCAATGTCCTCACTGTGGAAGGAGGTGTGGATCCAGAATTGGCCTCCACAGTCACTTACGGACTCATTGTTAAAACCGTGTTTATGGAAGACAATCTTACTCAGCTACGAGTGATCGAAGAAGAAGAAGAAGAAGAAGAAGAAGAAGAAGAAGAAGAAGAAGAAGAAGACGACGACGATAGCCCTGAAGAGCATTCAGCAAATGTTTTAGAAGTAACACCAAAAGCGGTCCCTGCTGAATCCCTGTTGCATGAGAATTGTGTGCTACTGCAGCGATTTCTTGCTGACATCAGATGAGTCTCACAAACTCGGGGGAGGGGGGAGGAGAGAGATTTGTCTTCAGGGTCAAAGTGTAGAGCCTCACGTCACACTCCCAATTGGTCAGACGCCATTCAGTAATGCATTACAGGGCAGAGTTCAGCGAGTATGCAAGAGCCACACACTATAGGAGACACACTATACAGTGATACCTCGGGTTACAGGCGCTTCAGGTTGCATATGCTTCAGGTTGCAGACTCAGGTAACCCAGAAAGAGTACCTCGGGTTAAGAACTTTGCTTCAGGATGAGAACAGAAATCGTGCTCCAGCAGTGTGGCAGCAGCAGGAGGCCCCATTAGCTAAAGTGGTGCTTCAGGTTAAGAACAGTTTTAGGTTAAGAACAGACCTCTGGAACGAATTAAGTACGTAACCAGAGGTACCACTGTATAGGAAAAATATGTCATCTTGGCTATTTTCGTCCTCTCCCCAACCACCTCCCTGAATCCCATTACCCTACCATCTTTCATCCAACCACAGTCCTTGCAAACTGTATGCATTAGAATCCTCCTTGCACCTTACCTGGATTCAGTTTTCGTTTTAACATTCAACCATTAGGTTCCTCCGTAATTGGTTCTTACCGCTCTTGTGGTTAAGCTGTATTCTTGTGTACGTGATGCTGGCTTCCCTGAGGATGGGTTTAACCGAAATTCCATGTCAGGGGACAACCAGTGACACTCCTTAAAACAAGTTCAGCGATTCAGCTGGCATATGCTTGAAAAAAATTGCTATTTTTTGAGCAAAGCTGTCAGTCTCGTTCCATGCGCTGCAGTGGTACAATCTGATACTGGATCTTATCGCAGGGCATCCATGCATGGTGCTATTTTTCTGGATAAAGAAGTGCCAGAACTTACCATGAATGCCTCCCCTTTCTCTTATACAGTCATACCTCGGGTTACAGATGCTTCAGGTTGCGTTTTTTCGGGTTGCGGACCGCTGAAACCCGGAAGTACTGGAATGGGCTACTTCCAGGTTTTGGCGGCCATGTATGCACAGAAGCGCTAAATTGCACTTTGCGCATGTGCAGAAGCGTCAAATCGCAATCCACGTGCCGCTGCAGGTTGCGGACGTGCATCCCGCATGGATCATGTTCGCAACCCAAGCGTCCACTATAATGGCAATGGTGCCCACCTGTCTATGCACCCAAATCTTGCAGGTTGCAGACTAGCAGATCAGATGAGATATATGTGTTTGGTTTGAGTTGGTGGTCATGATTCCTTGATGATGAAGAAGAAGAGTTTGGATTTGATATCCCGCCTTTCACTCCCTTTAAGGAGTCTCAAAGCGGCTAACATTCTCCTTTCCCTTCCTCCCCCACAACAAACACTCTGTGAGGTGAGTGGGGCTGAGAGACTTCAGAGAAGTGTGACTAGCCCAAGGTCACCCAGCAGCTGCATGTGGAGGAGCGGAGACGCGAACCCGGTTCCCCAGATTATGAGACTACCGCTCTTAACCACTACACCACACTGGCTTCCAAGTGTGCTTCCAAGTCACAGGTGTTTTCACTCTGGTGTAAGCTCTGACCTATCACTGCATATTTATTTCTTAATTCTGGAGATCTTGTGAACAGCCTCTTCACTCAGTCACAGTTATAGTTATGGAGCCTTTTATTCTCTTTTTACTAAGCTATACATCCTATTGACTTTTTGCAGCTGTGTTTACAGAAATCAATAAACACAGTTTTATTTTTATTTTTAAAGTTGCATGTGAATCTCTCCCGTCGCATTGAAATACTGCCCAGCTATGTTTCGGAGGCAGGAGCGAGAAGCTATCGCCAGTAACAGTATCTTGACTGAGCTTCATTAATATGCACCCAAGTGTGGAAATGGAGCACTCATAAATTAGATTCCCTTCTCTCCCAGCCTCTGCAAATACTGCTTCATTCTGTACTAATTTCCATTTGAAGCTCGTATGGCATGCCAGTTGTCAAATGTGAGCTGATAGGCCTTGGTTAGATGTGTCCTCTGGTGTGACAGGCAGTATAGGCTAGTGGTTAGAGTGCTTGACTGAGATCCTGGGTTCAAATCCTTGCACAGGCACAGCGGCGGAGGAAGCCACTCGGGTGCCTGGGGCAACGCGCCCAGGGGAGGAGCAATAATAATAATAATAATAATAATAATAATAATAATAATAATAAATTTTATTTATACCCCGCCCTCCCTGGCCAGAGCCAGGCTCAGGGTGGCTAACAACAGTAAAATTACAATAAAAACATAATAGGAAGAAAAAAACCCAATTTAAAATACAGGTTAAAATGCAATTTAAAATGCAGCCTCATCAAAACCATAAGGGGAGGGAAACAGAAGGGTCAGACTGAGTCCAAACCAAAGGCCAGGCGGAACAGCTCCATCTTGCAGGCCCTGCGGAAAGATGTCAAGTCCTGCAGGGCCCTGGTCTCTTGTGGCAGAGCGTTCCACCAAGTCGGGGCCAGCGCTGAAAAGGCCCTGGCCCTGGTTGAGACCAATCTAACGACCTCCAAAGTGTTGTTGTTTGTGGACCTGAAGGTCCTCTGCGGGGCATACCAGGAGAGGCGGTCCCATAGGTACGTGGGTCCCAGGCTGCATATGAGCAAGCCACCCATAGGGGTGGAGGAAGGGCAGGGTAAGCCGCCAATAGGGGAACACCACGGGCCCTCTGGGGTCTGCCTGCTTCCTCTTACTCAGCCGCCCTACAGCTGGGGGGTCTTGGCAGTGGGCGGACCGTATGGGCAGCGCAGAACCTGTGCGTTTCCAAGCCACCGCATCTATCCCAGGAGAGATGTGTGGTTCGGGCACGCTGCAGGCCCCGTGGTGAGTGCTGCCTGGCATTTTGTCACCCCCCTCAGCAGTGACACCTGGGGGCAGACTGCACCCCCCCTTTCCTCTGCCCCTGCCCAGGCACAGACTTGTTCTCTGTTGCTCTAGATCAGGGGTCAGCAACCTTTTTCAGCCGTGGGCCGGTCCACCGTCCGTCAGACCATGTGGTGGGCCGGACTATATTTTGAAGAAAAAATATATATGAATGAATTCCTATGCCCCACAAATAACCCAGAGATGCATTTTATATAAAAGGACACATTCTACTTGTTAAGTTGTGGGAGAACATATCAGACGACACAGTGATTCTTCAAACAGCTCTTGTTTATTCACAGGCCAGAACTGAACTGAGCTGAAGGGTTCAGCCAGCCTGCTTATATAGAGCTTCACTAGAACGCAACTGTAACCACTTTCTGTAACTATCCAATCACTGAATGTCACTTTCAATCCCCTATTTGCACGTGAGTGAAAACTATCTACAGTATTCCCCTGCTGGCCCAGGGTGAGAACTTCAGTACATAACAACACTCATGTGAAAACACCAGGAAGGCCCCACAAATAACCCAGAGATGCATTTTAAATAAAAGGACACATTCTAATCATGTAAAAACACGCTGATTCCCCGACCGTCCACGGGCCAGATTGATAAGGCGATTGGGCCGCATCCGGCCCCCGGGCCTGAGGTTGTCTACCCCTGCTCTAGAGGGCAGAACAAGACCAACAGGTCTGCTCAAAAAGAGCATTTTTTTTTTAGCATATGCCAGCAGAATCACTGAAATTGTTTTAAGGAGTGTCACTGGTTGTCCCCTGACATGGAATTTCGGTTAAACCCATTATCATCAGGTACATAAGAATACAAAGCCCAGAGTTGGGCTATGCTTTAGGTGAGAGCCTAGTAGCGAAAGCTGTTCAGCAATGGGACAGACTGCTTCAGCAGGACTCTCCTTTACCAGAGGTATTTAAGCAGAGGAGGGGTGGCCTTCTGGCAGGGAAGCTATAGTTGCCTTCTGCATTGCAAATCCTGCATTGAACAGGATAGAGATGGGGAGCAGAAGCCTCGTTCCATCAGCTTTGCTGAAAGACCAGCTCCATCAATCATCTCTAATAACTGGTCATTAGAAGAACAACTCTTTAGAAAAGGGTGCTTTTATTTTCCTCTTCCCTCCCTTTCCCCTGTTCCTTGTGTGCTGGTTTTTTTATAGATTTGTCTAAGGCAGATGTAAAAGGGACACAGGTGGCGCTGTGGGTTAAACCACAGAGCCTAGGATGTGCTGATCAGAAGGTCGGTGGTTCGAATCCCTGCGACGGGGTGAGCTCCCGTTGCTCGGTCCCTGCTCCTGCCAACCTAGCCGTTCGAAAGCACATCAAAGTGCAAGTAGATAAATAGGTACCGCTCCGGCGGGAAGGTAAATGGTGTTTCCGTGCGCTGCTCTGGTTCGCCAGAAGCGGCTTAGTCATGCTGGCCACATGACCCAGAAGCTGTATGCCGGCTCCCTCAGCCAATAAAGTGAGATAAGTGCCGCAACCCCAGAGTCCACCACAACTGGACCTAATGGTCAGGAGTCCCTTTACCTTTACCTTTAAGGCAGATGTAGAAGGTTGATTGGCAGATTGCTAGCAGTGAGGAGGTCTGGACTTCAGTGTGGAGGGCAAAATTTGGGGCAGCATGAATTTCGAAAGATGGCTGTGTTCCAGATTGTGTATTGTTTCAGGAAGTACAGATTAAGCAAATTTGGCTTTGAACGATAACTGAACTGTATTTTGACCCATTTCCCTGATTATGCACCATTGAACCGGTCGCCTGCATAGCCTGATATTAAATGGGGGCTACCAATTAGTCTCCATAACTAGCTACCTAAAGCTTACAGCTGCATCAGGTCTGCAGAATTTCTTCTTACTGAGTGTGTGTGTGTTGTCTTAGAACTGAGCAGTATATATAATCTTTTCGGTCCAAATTTACATGTCTGATGAGAGAAAGAGCCTTTCATCTCAAACAACTGAGGGACCAAACTGATCAAAAGTGTTTCTCTTTTCATCAAAGTCCTAGGCGTGAATCACAACGCAGACTAGATGAGCAAGCTCACCCTTGCTTGCCTTAGAAATCTTCCTTATTTCTCCCTCAAGCTTCCTCAAGACTTAAAGTTCACCTGTTTGTTTGATATTTATTTTAAGCTGGGGGACGGGGACAGGACGCATAGTCCTATTCACCCGCCCACTTCACAAGCAGCAATAAAACTTTTTTTTTCCTTTTGAGGGAGTAACCCCCAGGAGGGAGGATTTGCTTGAGATAGGTCTTGCATGCTTCTCCCTAGCTGACTGTGCTCAGGAGCACAGTTTCCTGATGGTGCTCATGGGATGTGGAGTTTCCTCTGTCTCCTGAACTGAACTGGGAGGCAGGGGAAACTACAACCCCCTGCCTCCTGGAAGGAAATCTATCCATTTTCGAAACTGCGTTCCAGGAGGAAACAGGACAGGGCTCCAGCATCTTTAAGAGCTTTCAAGATTAGGGAATTCCCGCAGGGTTCTTCTTATTGTTAGAATTCCTGCTCCTGATTGCAGTCATGGGATTGTTGTCTATCACATGACGGTGTATGTTTTGACTCCACAGAGTGGGAAGTGACGGAGACAGGATGTTTGTGTTACTGTGTTCCGTGAAGTGGGACTATTATCCTTTGTTCTTTCTCTTTGCTGTCTGAGACTAGAGAGAGAGGGAGCCATGTCACAGTGCTCCGTGTGTGTATATATGTAAATAAAGTAGATTAGCCAAAATGCTGAGTTGCTGAGGTCTGTCACGCGAACTGCAAACACTCTGTGGATCCCTAAGTGTGCCGGTGTCTGTTGGCATCGGTCACTGTGATGTTCGGGCTGAAGAAAGCTTTTGAAGCTCCCAAACGATCGATCAGGAGGGAGAGAACATGCCAGTTGGGCATGTGTCTCTGCCAGGGTCCTACTCGAGTGTAGGATGAGCTCCTGACACTTAGGTCATTAGAAGTGTAGAATCATAGAATTGTAGAGTTGAGAGAGGGCTACCAAATGGTCATCTAGTCCAACCCCACTCAATGCAAGTATCACAGCTAAATCAGCTCCAAGTTACAGCAAGACAAACCGGTCAGTTTGGGGGCCCCTCAGTTTCTTTCCCCACCCAACAAATCTTAAATCCTGTTCCCCACATTTCCACAGCAGTTTGATACTACAGTGGTACCTCAGGTTAAGAACGTAATTCGTTCCGGAGGTCTGTTCTTAAGCTGAAACTGTTCTTAACCTGAAGCACCACTTTAGCTAATGGGGCCTCCTGCTGCTGCTGCGCCACCAGAGCACGATTTCTGTTCTCATCCTGAAGCAAAGTTCTTAACCTGAAGCACTATTTATGGGTTAGCGGAGTCTGTAACCTGAAGCGTATGTAACCTGAAGCATATGTAACCTGAGGTACCACTGTATTAGTTTTTAAAAAACTTTATTGCAAAATAATTTACATATAACAACACAGACAAACAAAGGCAATATCTCAATGACAACTAAACATTAACTAACAACACATCATCCAACATCACACACACTTTTGACTTCTGATTCACCTCAATGTGCTTTCTACATATTCCTAACCTTTACGCACTTCCTGTTATATCTGTTACATATCCAGAAAATTTTCCACATTTATAGTTTCCCTTAATATTCAAGATTCAATCTAGACTTGTCAGGAGATTTGCATTTTCACAAAATTGTTTTAGATATTCTTTAAATGTTATCCATTCTTTACACACTTCCTGGTTTGAGTTTCCTCTTATTCTCCCAGTCATTTCGCAAGTTTGATACTACTATTTTTCACGAAAATGCCCTAGCATTTCCCTGCAAATTTATCCTAATGTACACAGTGTAAGAAAAGGTGATTCTCTTGAGGCAGTCCTCATGTGCAGCCATGATGGTTTCTGCTCTTGATTGTATTGAGACAGTTGTATGCGACTCTGCTTTTGATACTGTTGCAAATTGAATGTCAGAAACCACATGTGTGTCCAATACGTACGTGTATGTGTACACACATGACTTAGAGGTTTTGGATCTTGTACTGGAATCATAACATGTGTCCATTATGAATATGTGTTTCACTTAGCCTTATGCTCACAAGTTCTTCTTCTTTGGCAATCCCTCATAGCCGAGTAAGATTGTCTTCCATGAACATGGTTTTAACAGAATGAGTCTGTAAGTGACTGTGGAGGCCAATTCTGGATCCACACGTCCTTCCACAGTGGGGACGTTGGTTTCCGGGCGGGAGTTGATCACGGTGTGGATTTGCCAAGCGTGCTTTCCTCTTAGCATGTTTCTCCCTTGTGTCCTGAGTTCGAGTGTCTTCAAAGCCCATGACACCTTTGGTAAAGGCTGTTCTCCAACTGTAGCGCTCACAGGCCAGTGTTTCCCAACTGTTGGTGTTTACACTACATTTTTAAAGATTTGCCTTGAGAGAGTCTTTGAACCACTTTTGCTGACCACCAGCATTACGCTTTCCATTTTTAAGTTCAGAATAGAGCAGTTGCTTTGGAAGATGATCATCAGGCATCCGCACAACATGACCAGTCCAATGAAGTTGATGTTGAAGAATCATTGCTTCAGCACTGGTGATCTTTGCTTCTTCCAGTACACTGGAATTAGTTTGCCTGTGATGTGTAAAATTTATCGCACACACACAAAGGAAGACTAAAGGAAGATTAGTTTACTACAGATATTAGTAAGAAAACACATACAATTGCCAATCTTTTGGGAGAATTGTTTTTCAATCTGCAGCAAGTGGAATGGATCACGATTATAAACAAATATCTGCAAATTGAGATGCGATAGATACATCCTTCCTTGTGCCTTCTGGAGGGACCCCCAAGATGGTCTCGGCAGGATAGGCTCCATCTGGGGGGGGGGGACTGAGGGCCCCCTCAAATTTTGAAGCAGAGGGCACCCCCACACAAAAAAATACAGCGTTCGTGCCCAGCACTGGCCGCCTCTATTGCGGGGAGAAGGAGGTGTGCTGGCCTGGCAATGCCAGAAGAAACTGCCATTGGCAATAGAAGATGGAAAACCTAATGCTAAGGTTCAGATTTGTATCATTTTTAGCAAACAGAATGCTTTTCATATATAGGAACCAGTTTGGTCTTCCATAGCATTTAATTAGCAAAACGTTAACCATCTGCCTCGCAGTGCAACGTAAACTTCAATAGAATTTTCCTCAAACGAGATGGGCTTTTTTGTCGTCGTTTCTTTCGCTTCGTGCATCGTTTGATCATCAAACATACTGATCACTGCTTCTCAGCTTATTATTCAAATTCTTTTGCTTTCAGTTAAAGGGTTCTTGCAACCCACACTCTCTTTCCTAATGAACTCCAGATCAGATCGGCGACGCGGGGTGTGTTTTTGCACGAGGTGGGCTTCGAGGTTCAGTGATGTAGTTGGTGAGGACCCCAGACGGGGTCAGCTCAAGACATTTCGCTGTCTGAGGCAAACAAAACATGGCACCCCTCAACCTGAAATTCAGTGGTAGGGTGCTCTTGAACTTGGAGGCTCAGTTTCAGCTATGTCATTTAACAGCCCTTGCTATACCCCCTGCATCTGGATACGGCCCACCTCCTTTTGAAGCCATCTGAAGGAGCGTCTCCACCCCCATCGTTCTGCCTGGACACTGAGGTCCAGCTCCGAGGGCCTTCTGGCGGTTCCCTCACTGCGAGAGGCCAAGCTACAGGGAACCAGGCAGAGGGCCTTCTCGGTAGTGGCGCCCGCCCTGTGCAACTCCCTCCCATCAGATGTCAAAGCGATAAACAACTACCTGACATTCAGAAGACATCTGAAGGCAGCCCTGTTCAGGGAAGTTTTTAATATGTGACATTTTAGTGTATTTTTCATCTTTGTTGGAAGCCGCCCAGAGTGGCTGGGGAAACCCAGCCAGATGGGCGGGGTACAAATAATAAATTATTATTATTATTATTATTATTATTATTATTATTATTATTCATCACAGGAGAGGGCATCCAGCACCTTCATTATACTTTTGAAGGCCACTCCAATCTCCGAGCGGTGTGAAATTCCAGGGATCTCAGGCACTTTTCCAGGGTTTGGTTTCCTCGGGATAAGGCACAACAGAGACTGTGGTGTCTTTAGGATATATGGTTTATTTACACACATATATAACCTGTGCTGGTCCTGTGGGTTACCCGAGAGGTGAGGTCCAAGTCTGGTCCATGGTCAGAGGTGCAACGTGGAGGCAGTCCGTAGAAACTGAAGCTGGGTGCAGGGCAGGGAGTCGGGTGAAGTCAGGAACAGGCTTGCAAGCAGGGAGCCAGGGCTGGTCAGGAGCTCTGGCAGGAAAGCAGGACAGGGTTCAGGCAGGAACTAGCAACCAACAATGTTGCTCCCGCAACTTGGGACTGGGGCCGGCTGGCTTTTATCTGCCCCGAGGCATAGGGTGGCCCCGATCCTCTGGTGACTCGCCTCTCCTGGCCTGGAGGTGAGCCCTCCTCCTGCGGGAACTTAGTTCCCTCCGCCTCTCTGCTCTGAGCCTCTGCAGCTCAGAAGAAGCTGGAGGGTTACCGGACCCAGAGGCAACCTCAGCTTCCTCTGACGGGGCTGAGAGTGGAGCACCTGCAGGCAATGGGTCCTCCATCACCTCAGGAGCCAGAGCAGACTCAGCTGATGCCTGCACCTGAGGATCCAGCACAGGTGAGGACCCTTCAGGCTCAAGCCCCAGCCCCAGCTCAGCTGGTTCTGGAGGTAGGGAATCCTGTGCAGGCTGGGATTCCTCTGGTTCAGCATCCGAGTCCAAATCCCAGGCCATTACATAACCTGAGCCTAAGATGGAGGGGCTTATTGCAGTAACATCTCAAGAAGGTCTTGCTTCTCCCATAGCCACAACTTTGGTTTCCAGCAGAAAGCAAGCATCTCTCTCTCTCTCAGGCTTCTGCCTGCAACCTTCTCCTAGCTCTCTGAAACACCTCACCTCTCCCTTTCGCCCTCCTAACTATCAGCCAGTTGAGGGAGCCATTTGCCCTCCACCGCTAAGCCACTTCCTTCGTTACCCTCAACTGTTTTCAGTTCTGTATTTTAAATTGTCGTGAGCCACCTTCACAGCTTCAAAATCTGTGGCTTGAATGACTTGTTCCCCTATTGCAGCAGGTTGGAGCAGATGACACTTCGGGTCATTTTCAACTCGACCATTCTATATTACAGAGATGACCAACAGGTTGATCGTGATCGACTGGTCGATCCCCGCGAGGTTTTGGTAGATCGCGGTCGATTGCTGGCTCCTCCATCTGGGCCCGGCCCCTCGCCCCGTCCTCTAGAACGGAAGTTGGAGGCCTTACTGTTTCATTAACAATTTCTAGGTGAGCGACTTTTTTCATTTATTCCCTTGCCCTGCTCCCCTCCAAAAACTGGATATTCCTCCCTAAAAAAGCTCAACAACTTTGACCTGAACCCCCCCCCAAAAAAAGGGGTAAGATCACTGCCAGTTTTTAATTGTGTGAGTAGATCACAGTCTCTTGGAAGTTAGACGTCCCTGCTATCTATCTATCTATCTATCTATCTATCTATCTATCTATCTATCTATCTAGTTTTCAGGTTGCGGACTGCAGGAAACCCGGAAGTACTGGAAAGGGTTACTTCTGAGTTTCACCGCTCGCGCACGCGCAGAAGAGCTAAATTGCGCTTTGCGCATGCGCAGAAGCGCCAAATCGCGTCACGTGCATGCGCAGACGCAGTGCTGCAGGTTACGAATGCTGTGGGTTGCAGACGTGCCTCTGTCATGGATTACATCCGCAACCCAAGGTTTCACTGTACTCATTTAAACATCCTTAAAGTATTAATGACTCCCCTTCTTCTCTTTCCATTGTTCATTTTGCATGTCATAAATCCCTGCATATTTTGCAAGGAGTATACCATCCAGAATTCCATAACTATATTACATCCATCAAAACTTATATGCGCTGTTTATCTTAATGCTGCCAATGTTTTCAAGTGTACACAATTTCTCACATATATTCAATAAGCATGTCCCAATATTCTCCAAAGGTATGCCGTTCTTGTTCTCTTATTCTATATGTTAAGTCTGCAAGCTGCGCATACAGTGGTACCTCGGGTTACATACGCTTCAGGTTACAGACTCCACTAACCCAGAAATAGTGCTTCAGGTTAAGAACTTTGCTTCAGGATGAGAACAGAAATCGTGCTCCGGCGGCGTGGCAGCAGCGGGAAGCCCCATTAGCTAAAGTGGTGTTTCAGGTTAAGAACAGTTTCAGGTTAAGTACGGACCTCCGGAACGAATTAAGTACTTAAACCGAGGTACCACTGTATTCCGTCAACTTAGGTTGCCATTCTTCTTTGGTTAGGACCTCACTCATTTTCCATTTCTGGGCTAACAAAACAAAGGCCACAGTAGTGGCAAACATAAATAACCTTTTTTGGGAATTTCCGTCTGAATTATGCCCCCAAAAAGCACTCTGTTTTGTTTTTTTTAAAGGTGTGTTTAAACATTTTTTCCCAATTCATTATAAATTATTTCCCAATACCCTTTTATCCTTTTACAGGTCCACCACATATGAAAGAACATTATTCCAACTTGACTATTCTATAACTTTCCTGTGGCATTTGAAGCCTCTTGAATCCACTGGGCCCAATTCCATCTCCTTTCTGATCCCTGCCAGATTTCAAGTCTCTCCTCATTACGCCCTTGAAACTTCTCTTTCCCACACCTGTTACCTATTAAGCTGAAAGAGGGAGCTCTTGCCCAGCAGACATTGAGAATGTCGGAAAACTTTGCTCTCCAACGAACTTCCCGCCTCGTTAACTTTTACGAGTGGGCAGTGCCCTTTGTACTTTAGTGTCAACTAAAGGGGGAACAAAATGCATTCTCCAGTTGTGGGGCCCATTATGAGTCTAAAAAGGGACGTCCCGTAGTCCAGGGACCAGGAATCTGGAACACTGCTCTGAAAAACAGTTGTTCTTTTATAATTGGTTTGGCCAATTGTGTAACACTCTCTCTCTCTCTCTCTCTCTCTCTGTGTGTGTGTGTGTGTGGCAACAAGGGCTGACATTGATGCCGAAATCCAGCATCGCCTGAGCTCTGTGAGTGCACCTTTCTCCCGACTGAAGTGCAGAGTGTTTGAGGTCATTTACAGGGAAACCAAAATGTTGCTTACAAAACTATGGTACTACCAACCTTACTGTATGCTTGTGAAACATGGACCACTTATAAACGCCATCTCCAACTCCTCGAAAGAGTCCATCAATGGTGTCTCTGAAAATTATATACATCACTTGGGAAGACAGGTGAATTAATACCAGTGTACTGGAAGAAGCAAAGATCACCAGTGTGGAAGCAATGATTCTTCAACATCAACTTTATTGGACTGGTCATGTTGTGCGGATGCCTGATGATCGTCTTCCAAAGCAACTACTCTATTCCGAACTTAAAAATGGAAAGCGTAATGCTGGTGATCAACGAAAGAGGTTTAAAGACTCTCTTAAGGCAAATCTTTAAAAATGTAGTATAAACACCAACAATTGGGCAACACTGGCCTGCGAGCGCTCCAGTTGGAGAACAGCCTTTACCAAAGGTGTTATGGGCTTTGAAGACACTCAAACTCAGGACGTAGGGGAAAACGTGCTAAGAGGAAGGCACGCTTGGCAAATCCACATCGTGATCAACTCCCGCCCAAAAACCAATGTCCCCACTGTGGAAGGATGTGTGGATCCAGATTTGGCCTCCACAGTTACTTACGGACTCATTGTTAAAACCATGTTTATGGAAGAAAATATTACTTGGCTACAAGGGATTGCCAAAGAAGGAGGAGGAGGAGGAGTGTGTGTGACAACCCAGGACATAAAAGGTGTCGTTAAAACCAAGGAAAGAACTATAATGTTAGCAATCAAGATTGCAGATGGACGTTTTCACCAAATCAGCCTACCGGCACACAGGAATCTATTTAATGCCAAGTTAGACCATTCTCCTAGCTAGCTCAATATTGTCTGCCTCAGGGATAGTCAACACGGCGCCCTAAATAGGTTGTCGGACTCCAACTCCCATGATGCCTGGTGTCTGACCTTGTTGGTTGGTGTTGATGGGACTTGGAGTCCAACAACATCTGAAGGACACCATCTTTGCTGTCTCTGGTCTACATTAACCAGCAGCACCTCTCCATTTTTTTCAGACAAGTGTCCAAAGCCGAGCTACAGCCCTTTCCCGGTTGTTAGAGCCTTTCTTGCTAGCCTGGTTTCTTTGCCTGCAGTTCCCTCCTTTGCCCAGAGCTTGTTGGGGGCGCACTAGCTACACCTCTGCTTGACATCAAGTCCCAAATTCAGGACCTGCTCCAAACTCCAGTCCTGATATTTTGCTGCTATCATAGCACTGGAATGTTGACTATGTTTCTGGGGTCCGTCAAATCGACCCTCTTTCATTTTCTTCAGTCTTCTTGTGCCGAACTCCTAGAATCTGGATTCTTGGGTTGCAGGATTTTGATCGTGGATTTGTGGCAAGCAGTGAGTGCAAATGTTATACTAGCAGAGGGACTTTGAGTCTGCACAAATCACATTTTGTACGTTTTGAAGAAGGGTCAATTCAGCAGCAGCTTCTCCTTGTGAGCAATCTTGCATGTGTGAAACAGCTGCCAGACTTGCGAGGATAGCTCTGTCTTTACCTCCATGGGAATAGGATGACATTTGTTAATATAAAAAACCTTATTTATTAATGCAGCATAAAACAGTGCTTATTCACATATCATTTCCAGAAGACTGAGAACAAAGAATACTTTTGTACTGTCTGGAAACCATAAGGTTGAATGTTATCATGAAAATTCTCTTTTATTATTATTATTAAAAATATATATATTTAGTTTTTCAGTTTAAAGTTTTACAGTCAATCATCGAACAACCAACATGAAAACAAGATTTCAAAGAATCTCCTGAATTTCCCTCCTCCCCTTCGTGGGTCCTTTTGTTAACCATTTCCTCCTGCATCTTTTATGATAATCCAAATCTTTTAGCTCTCCATTATATCCAAAATTCAACTACAAGTGTTATTCCAAGCCTACTAATGATTTTAGCTATTTACAATGGTTTTTAAGATAAATTATAAATTTCCCCCATTCCTTATTAAAATTTTGGTTCTCCTGATTTCTTATCCTTCTGGCCATTCTGGCCATTTCTCCATAATCCACCAACTTAATCTGCTATTCTTCTCTGGTAGGGGCTTTGTCTTCTTTCCATCTCTGGGCCATTAACATCCGAGCAGCTGTGGTCACAGGTTATCGTGAAAATTCTTGTTCCCGAAGTTAATAAAGAGCCACTGCTTTTCTATAAATCTGTTAGCTTGGGATTTAGAAGAACCTCTTGTGGAATAAGTTGGTTTTCTTAATAGTGCGATTTCCGCTTTTTCAAAAAGCCACTAATCTATGGTCCATGCTTCCAAGATGGGGAATGGTTATAGCTCAGTGGTACAGCATCTGCTTTGAATTCAGAAGGTCTGAAGTTCAACACCATCTCCAGGTGAGCCTGGAGCGCAGCTGCCAGTCAGTGTAGAGAACATTGAGTTAGATGGACCAGTGGTCTGGCACAGCTAATAATAATAATAATAATAATAATAATAATAATAATAATAATAATAATAATAATTTTATATCCCGCCCTCCCCAGCTGAAGCCGGGCTCAGAGCGGCTAACAACAATAAAAGTAACACAGCATTCTGAAATCAATTCATTCTAAAATCAATTCAGAATCAAATTAATGGCAACCATTGGGCTAGAGATCCATGAAGATTACCGAAGGAGGGGGTCAGACTGTGCCCTGGCCAAAGGCCTGGTGGAACAGCTCTGTCTTGCAGGCCCTGCGGAAAGATGTCAAGTCCCGCAGGGCCCTAGTCTCTTGGGACAGAGCGTTCCACCAGATTGGGGCCACAGCTGAAAAAATCCCTGGCTCTGTTTGAGGCCAGCCTAACCTCCATGTAGCCCGGGACCTCCAAGATGTTTTTGTTTGAAGACCGTAAGGTCCTCCGTGGGACATACCAGGAGAGGCGGTCCCGTAGGCACGAGGGTCCTAGGCCACATAGGGCTTTAAAGGTCAAAACCAGCACCTTTAACCTGATCCTGTACTCCACCGGGAGCCAGTGCAGCTGGTAGAGCACGGGTGAATGTGATCCCACGGCGAGGACCCCGTAAGGAGTTTCTGGGTCAGTCTCAAGGGCAGCCCCATGTAGATTTAGCTTCCTGTGGTTCTAGTGCAAGAAAAGACACATTCTGGCAGCACTTAATAAGTTTAATACTAATTGTCAGACCCCCATTTTTATTTTCTCTCCTGGAAGACACAATGAGGTTATTTTGGGAGTATGTAGGCAAGTGGCTTCCTGTTCTCCATTGAATAATCGTCAAAATATTGTTTCATAATTGGCTGGTATTAGGATAGGTCCCAAAATGATATGAAATCAGCTAGAGGGAAGTTATTACAACTAGGAATGCTGGTGTAGGAACGACGTATTATTGCCGTCAAACCAACGATTCATGTTTTGCCAGACAGACACACGAAAGGGCTGCGGCTCACAGAGCTTTCTGATAAAACTTGCTAGAGAGAACTCTGTGAGATCACTTCCTTTGTCCGCCTTGGCAGGAAGCTGTACATACTTCCTTCCTGCCTGGGCAGCATTCTCATTCTTCATCATGCCATCATGAGCTCTGCAGCTCAGGCACCATTTATGAACTTACATTTTGAACTTTTGTAATTTAGATACTAGTTAGAAACCTGCCCTCATTTTGCTACTGTAATTGCTACTTCAAGACCTAGATTATGTAAGTAAATGCTACTTTTACTTCTTCACAAACCAAGGTCTGTGTGATTGTAATTTTTAAGAGGGAGAAAAGAGGTAAAAAATCAGCATTAAAGCATCCTGGATTATTCTTTCTAGAAAGTTAAATCAACCTTACCTTAGCTTTCAAGTTTACAGCTCAAAAGGACAGTAATCTACTGATCTCAGTCACATGAGCAAGGAAGGATAATAACTAAATAATATATCCTCTCCTAGTGCCTAAATGCATTCCGACAGTGGAGAGAGCAAAGGCTGTCCATCAAACTCACATTCCAGAACTGCCAGTGGAATCATCTGACTTAGCTCAGTTGATTAGAGTGTGGTGATTATAATGCCAAGGTTGCAGGTTCGAGCCCCGTGTGGGACAGCTGCATATTCCTGCATTGCAGGAGGTTGGACTATATGATTGTCAGGGTCTCTTCCAACTCTAAAATTATGGAATCATTTCGTGGAGACGAATCAGCATATAGAGGGGAAGTCCAAAAAATATCTACATGGTGCCTAGGGAACAACTTGCACCTTAATATCAGCAAGACAAAGGAGATGGTGTTGGACTTTCGGAGGAAGAGAGGAGAACTAGCCCCGGTGTCCTTTGGGGAAGGCTGTGTGGAGAGAGTCTCTTCATTTAAATTCCCGGGAGTTTATCTCAGTGAAGACCTTACCTGGAAAATCAATACAACCCAGGTGGTTAAGAAAGCCCAACAGAGACTCCATCTCCTCAGAGTATTGCGGAAGAACGATGTCAATCAACATCTGATGATCTCCTTCTACCGGTCCACAATAGAAAGTGTCCTTTCCTACTGCATCACGGTGTGGTACGCTGGTTTGACATCATCTGATAGGAAGTGCCTACAGAGCTTGGTGAATACAGCACAAGATATTATGGGCTGTCCCATGAATCCGCTGGATGAAACAGCGGAAGAACGTTGCCTCAGGAGAGTGAGGAAAATTCTCAGGGCTGATTCACACCCTGGCCAGCACTTTCTCGATCTCCTGCCCTCGGGCAGAAGATATAGAAGCAGGATTAGTCGCACCAACAGGGTAAAGAAGAGCTTCTATCCCTGGGCTGTTAGGCTGCTGAATGAAAAGATAACAACAGGGCAGCTGACTTTCGGGTTTGGTGGGTGTGCGTCAGTAAACGAGGGGAATTAAGACTAAGAGAGCTGAGGGGGGGGGGTGCTCATGTAATCTCACTGTATACAAGTTGTACAAGTGACAATAAAGTATTTCCATTTCAATTACAGTGGTGCCTCGCAAGACGAAATTAATTCGTTCCGCAAGTCTCTTCGTCTTGCGGTTTTTTCGTCTTGCGATGCACGGTTTCCCATAGGAATGCATTGAAAATCAATTAATGCGTTCCTAGGGAAACCGCCTTCAGACCAGGTCCGGACCTGGGGCTGCGGGGAGAAGATCGCTTCTCCCCGCCGCCCCTTGCTTCAAAAGAGAAGACCCGCTGTCCCCGGGGCAAGCTTCGTTTTGTGAAGCAAGCCCATAGGGAAATTCGTCTTGCGAGGCAACTCGAAAATGAAAAAACCTTTCGTTTTGCGAGTTTTTCGTCTCGCGAGGCGTTCGTCTTGCGGGGTACCACTGTATATGATTCAATGAATCATGACTGAAGTAAAACAGAGCCTTCATGCTGCACATATTTAAACTATGGAATTTGTTTCTGCGACGACTGCCAGCTTGGATGATTTTAAAAGAGGATTGGATAAATTCATGGAGGAGAGGATTATTGATGACGACTAGCCATGACGGCTCTGTTCTGCTCCCACAGTCAGAGGCAGCAATGCTTTTGAAGACCAGTTGCAGGAAACCATCGGAGGAGAAGGTATTCTTGCACTTGAATTCTGCTTGCTGGTTTTCCACAGGCACCTGCTCGGCCCGTTTAAGAACAGGATGCAGGACTAAATGGGCCATTGGTCAGATTCAATAGGTTCTTCTTGTGTTCTTATGACCCCTGTGTGTTTTATCTTCTGCGTGTGATGGCCTGGGAATCGGATTCAGAGGCTGAACCTGAGGAATCCCAGCCTGCACAGGAGTCCCCTCCTCCAGGACCAGCTGAGCCGGGGCTGGGACTTGAACCTGAAGGGTTCTCACCTGTGCCGGATCCTCAGGAGCAGACACCAGCTGAATCTGCTCTGGCTCCGGGGGTGATGGAGGACCCATTGCCTGCAGGTGCTCCACTCTCAGCCCCGTCAGAGGAAGCTGAGGTTGCCTCTGGGTCCGGTAACCCTCCAGCTTCTTCTGAGCTGCAGAGGTTCAGGGCAGAGAGGCGGAGGGAACTAAGTTCCTGCAGGAGGAGTGCTCACCTCCAGGCCAGGAGAGGTGAGTCACCTGTGGACCGGGGCCACCCTATGCCTCAGAGGAGATAAAAGCCAGCCAGCCCCAGTCCCAGGTTGAAGGAGCAACACTGTTGGTAACCTGTTCCTGCCGGCACCCTGTCCTGCTCTTCTGCCAGAGTTCCTGACCACACCCGACTCCTTGCCTTGGACCCCGCTTCAGCCTTGACAGATAGCCTCCATACCACACCCTCAACCTCGGACTGGTCTCGGACCACGCCACATGGTAACCCCCCCGGGACCAGCACACTGGGACTTTGAAGGAGCTCTGGAGCTCTGGAGGAAAATGTCCTTCTGGACCTGCCAAAGGCGGATGCAGGCAGCGGGAATTTGACCACCAGGTGGGGATCACTGTGTCCCTAAGGAATGCTTAAGGGGGCTGAGCCAATTCAAACAGGAACTGAGCAGGAAAAGCAAACAGTTCCTTGCTGCATTGTGGATGTTTACTAGGGCCTTTTGCAGGCACCATAGGAGGTGCTGGCAGATGCAAAATATCTAGGGTTGGGGTTGATCACACCTAGAGGAGTTCATATAAGGCTGAAACGAATGTATTCCAAAAGGGGCCTCTCAAAATTCTCATCTGCTGTTGACTATTTGGTGGATAGCCTCCAATATTTAGCCATTTGCAGAATATTCGCAGGATGTTTGCTATCCATATTTGAGAGCCCATCATTCTATATTTCAGCAGCAGATATTTCACAATGATATTTGAATCCAGCAGCTGAGATATCACGTCCTTTGGACACTATCTGATGAGCTAAAATACAGCGGTTGCCACACTTGGAGTTGTCTCAGGTATCAGGATAGGAGATGTGAGACCTTGGACAGTTGCTGCCAGCCAGGGTTGGCAATGCTGAGCTCAATGGACCAATAGCTTGTGAGCCATCTTATTTAATAATAATAATAATTCTTATTCCTAGGGCCTTGGAGTTTGCAAACTGTTCCAGGCTCGCATTCCTAGACCTTCAGAGTGCAGCCTTGTGCGAATCAATACCGTTCCCCCCAGCGATGGCCTCTCTAATTAGTCTCAAATGTGTATTTAGTTAAGGAAATGTCTAGGGAGCCCAGCAGTAAAGTTAATTGCTTGCAAAGGTTTTAATGGTGATCTGATTGCATTAGCTTTCGACTGCTGCTGACTTTGGCAGCGGGCTCTATAATTTTCACCAAATTTATTCTACCTTTGACCCTAGACCTTCCTGCCCCCCTTTGAAACCTGCTGCGGAAAATACAGCCCATGAATTTGACTTTTTAGTGCCCCTCGGTCTATTTTTAGGTATGGGTGTTTGGTGGGGAATCTGCATAATTTCAAATATTCTAGCCTGGATAATCGTATGGAGACTCTGGTTCTGTGTGAATTTCATAAGGGTTTGCTTTTAATTCGTTTTAGGGAAATCTGCAGTGAATTCTCGGGCATGGCGAAAGAAGAGTGGTTTAATGGCTCAGTAGAGATGACTGTGAACCAGGAGGTTGGTGGTTTGAGCCCACCCAGGGATGGCTGTGAGCAGAATTCCTGCACTGCAGGGGGTTGGACTAGATGACCCTTGGGGAACCCTTGGGGTTCCAAATCTGCAATTCTATGATTCTATGGCTGCTCACCATCAGTGGTGTAGCATGGGTTGCGAGCACCTGGGGCCATGTGGAGGGGATGGCTGGGAAACAGACGGAGAGCACATGCGCATTCAACTGCCTAACCACGTCCACATCAATGCATCAAACCAACTTGTTGGTTTGACCAGTTAAAGACGAGGAAGTTAAATCTGTAATGATTCAATAGGTGAGAGATTTTGGATATCTTCTTCTTTGGCAATCACTCGTAGCCAAGTAAGATTGTCTTCCATAAACACGGTTTTAACAATGAGTCCGTAAGTGACTGTGGAGGCCAGTTCTGGATCCACACGTCCTTCCACAGTGGGGACATTGGTTTCCTGGTGGGAGTTGATCACAGTGTGGATTTGCCAAGTGTGCCTTCCTCTTAGCAGGTTTCTCCCTTGCGTCCTGAGTTTCTCTGTGGGAGAAACTATGGAAAGAGGATTTTAAATTTACAGCGTATTACATGCTGAAAGAAAACTACATGAAGATGATGTACCACTGGTATTTAACACCCAGTAAGTAAGCAAAAGTGGGACACGGGTGGGGCTGTGGTATTACCACTGAGCCTTGGGCTTGCCGATCGGAAGGTCGGTGGTTCGAATCCCCGCAACGGGGTGAGCTCCTGTTGCTCGGTCCCTGCTCCTGCCAACTAGCAGTTCAAAAGCACATCAAAGTGCAAGTAGATAAATAGGTACCGCTCCGGCGGGAAAGTAAACGACATTTCCGTGCGCTGCTCTGGTTCGCCAGAAGCGGCTTAGTCATGCTGGCCGCATGACCCGGAAAAACTGTCTGTGGACAAACGCCGGCTCCCTCTGCCAGTAAAATGAGATGAGCGCCGCAACCCCAGAGTTGTTCATGACTGGACTTAACTGTCAGGGGTCCTTTACCTTTTTTAAGTAAGCGAAAATGTATAGAACTAGCTCAAATGTATGTTGGAGATGTAAGGAAAAGGAGGGCACCTGTTATCACATGTGGTGGAACTGTAAAAAGATAAAGGAATTCTGGGAAATGATATATAATGAATTAAAGAAAATATTTAAAATAACATTTGTCAAAAGACCAGAAGCCTTCAAAACTTCAGCAACGAATGGGATAAATACAGACTGTATCTAAAGGAAGACTGTAATCACTTGAGCTCTTTGACAGGCTTCTAACAACTCCTGCAATGTTACAGAGACTTTGGATCTTGTGGAGAACTTCAATGTGCAGAAATTATAGTATGCAGTTGACTTAGATGTAGTCAATGAGGGGTCATGAAAATATGTTTTGGGGCATGTGAAATTCAAATCTGCTATTATTTTTGTGATTGGGCAACATTTAGCTTGGTAAGTCTCCATTTGATGATGAAACACATAAACTGCTTTCAGAAAACAAAACAAAACAATTTCTCCTGAAAATGACAGGTAATTCTAAATAATAATAATAGTAAATAAAATATTATCAGTATATATAGTATAACTGCAAATACTTGGAATCCTTTTTAATGATTCCTCTGCCATTTTACATGCATTTTATTTACCAAGCAAAGCTGAATTATATTGATTTAACCAAAATATCTTCTAAATTCCCAAGTCAGGTTACACCTTTTTAGCACCTCTCATTTATTTATTTTGAATTTGAAAGGTGAAAAATTCAACATGCCCTGGACTGTGGCATAGATATAATAATAATAATAATAATAATAATAATAATAATAATAATAATAATAATAATTTATTTATACCCCACCCATCTGGCTGAGTTTTCCCAGCCACTCTGGGCGGCTCCCAATCGAGTGTTGAAAACAATACAGCATTAAACATTAAAAGCTTCCCTAAACAGGGCTGCCTTCAGATGTCTTTTAAAGATAAGATAGCTGCTTATTTCCTTGGCATCTGATGGGAGGGTGTTCCACAGGACGGGCACCACTACCGAGAAGGCCCTCTGCCTGGTTCCCTGTAACCTCACTTCTCGCAGGGAGGGAACCACCAGAAGGCCCACAGCGCTGGACCTCATGTCCGGGCAAACGATGGAGGTGGAGACACTCCTTCAGGTATACTGGGCCGAGGCTGTTTAGGGCTTGAAAGGTCAATACCAACACTTTGAATTGTGCTCAGAAATGTACTGGGAGCCAGTGTAGGTCTTTCAAGACCGGTGTTATATGGTCTCGGCAGCCACTCCCAGTCACCAGTCTAGCTGCCGCATTCTGGATTAGTTGTAGTTTCTGGGTCACCTTCAAAGGTTGCCCTCCATAGAGCGTATTGCAGTAGTCCAAGCGAGAGATAACCAAAGCATGCACCACTCTGGCGAGACAGTCTGCGGGCAGGGAGGGTCTCATCCTGCGTACCAGATGGAGCTGGTAGATAGCTGCCCTGGACACAGAATTGACCTGCGCCTCCATGGACAGCTGTGAGTCCAAAATGACTCCCAGGCTGAGCACCTGGTCCTTCAGGGGCACAGTTACCCCATTCAGGACCAGGGAGTCCTCCACACCCACCTGCCCCCTGTCCCCCCAAAACAGTACTTCTGTCTTGTCTAGCATTTCCCGGTAGGGCTGGGACAGAACCATGGGTTGCTGCTGCTTGTCAGTGTGGACATTATGGAGTTAAATGGACCAATGGTTTGACTCAGTATAAAGCAGGGGAAAGTTCCACCAGTTGATGGTAGGTATCCCAGTTTTGGTAGGCATCATGCCCCGTGGATGCCCTAGGCAGGCTAGGACACTCCCCATCCCATCTGGGCCAGCTAAAGAATACATATTCGTCAGCAAAGCCCCGCAGGCTGCGCCGGAGCTCCCCATCTATAAAAAGACAGGATATTTTGTTTCCAGCGGGATATTAAATCCCCCGTTCTGTCACACCTCTGAATGGTTTCTCGCTAGGGGTAGAAAAATAATACTATGAAATTACCCTTTTAATAGATGGTTATATATACATATAGAATAATTTTAGAATTCCTTCCTTTCAGGACCGTTATTCTTGGTCGGTAGCCAACCATGTCTGGAAAAACATTGGCAGAGACTTTTGCGGGGGTGGCACAGAGGGCAGGGAGTTAAGGGGGCAGGGAGGAGAGAAAAAAGTGAATCGGGAGGAGAAATGGAATCACGCTGGTGGGGGGATAAAGTCTTTATGTGGGCCAGTCTTTGGGCTATGGCTCATTTCTAGGGCTTGGGATGAGGAGCAGCAGATAAGGGGAAGCAGAGAAGCAGTTTTATAAATGTGGGATTGCATGTGGAAGTCAAACTCTCCATAGAAAAAATAAAAAAATTCCTTCCAGTAGCACCTTAAAGACCAACTAAGTTAGTTCTCGGTATGAGCTTTCGTGTGCATGCACACTTCTTCAGATACACTGAAACAGAAGTTGCCAGATCCTTCTATATAGTGAGAAGGTGGGGAGGGGTATTACTCAGAAGGGTGGTGGGAATGGGAGATTGGCAGATAGCTGAGATGAGCCTGTTGACGACTCTTAACGACTGTAATAGGAAAAGAAAAGTCATAGAAAAGTCAGCTCTGTGCTGGGCCCAGGGGTAACCCAAGCCACGCGGTCCAGGTCTGGTCCTGAATCCAAGGGTTCCGTGAGAAGTCAGTCCAACAGGGCCAAGGCAGGAAACCAGGCAAGATCAGGCACAGGGTCTCAGGCAGGTTCTGGCAAACAGCAAAGTTGCTCCTGCAATCTGGGGCTGGGTCCAGTAGCCTTTTATCTCTGTTGAGGTAACGGCCGGTCCTGATCCCCCGGCGACTCACCTCCCTGTTTCGCCTGAAGGCGAACACTCCTCCTGCGAGCACTCAGGTCTCTCCTTCTCTCAGACCTCAGTCTCTGCAGCTTGGGAGACGTCGGTGGGTTACTAGACCCAGGGGCCTCCTCAGCCTCCCCTGACCCAACCGGTAGTGGAGCAGCTGTAAGTGATTGCCCAGCTGAAGGCAACGAGGTAATCCCCACATCTGGAGCCAGGGCAGGATCAGGCCCCTGACTCAGCCCAGCTGGTGCTTGTTGCAGGGGAACCTGTGCAGACTGGGGCTCTTCAGGATCAGGCCCCAGACTAGGTTCAGCTGTCGCCTGAGGCAAAGGGTCCGGTGCGAACTGAGACTCCTCTGGCTCTGAGTCTGAACCTAAGCCCCAGGCTATTTTATTTTATTGGATGAAATTTTTTTTATTGAAATTCATTAATGTCATTACATGCACATACATACTCTCTCTCTCTCTCTCTCTCTCTCTCTCTCTCTCTCTCTCTCTCTATATATATATATATATATATATATTCTTAAATTATTTTAACTTAGAATGTTAATTTGACCTTCTAATTCCACTTAGATATCAGCTAAGCCAAAATCATATAATGATACATAAAAATAGAATAAAACAACAACAAACTGAAGTAAAATAAATATAGACTTCCCATCATTTCCCAATATAGCTGACATTTGTGATTTTGAATGTACTTATAATTATTACCTTACATTTAATATACTTTCTTACAACCTACCATACCAATTTTCCTTTATTTCTTAATATTTTATGTACACGAGGATCATTCAAACACTACCATGGATAATATGTCGCTGTTATTTTTTTGTAAACATTTCCCATTTTTGAGAAAATAATTGTTTGGTGTTACCTCTTAACCTATTTGTTAGTTGAGCCATTTCCACATAGTCTAATAATTTATTTTGCCATTCTGTTAGCGATGGGGAAACAATTTAAGCACAATAAAACTGTGTCTTGCTCATGAGTGTTAGACCAATGTTTTCTCTCTTCCCTTTTTTGAATCCCGTTCCTTTTCTCATCAGTTGCTGGAGGGTGATTGGGAAGAAAGTGCGCAGGGGCGAAGTTTTATTTCCCGCACAGCGCCAACTTAAGCCGCCTCATCTCTCCAGGTTCTTAGCGTAGTAGCAGCAGCAGCATCGCCCCTGATCTCTCCAAGCCAGGTGTTCCTTGTTAACAGCAAAGAGCTGAGCAAAGAGGAGATGAATGAAAAGCCGTCCCAAGAGCACGGGCTAGAAATAGCTCTCCAGTCTTCCCTCCTGCCAAATCCATCTTCCCACACTCAGATGCTGTGACTTGCACAGATCTGAAGTGCGCAGGCTGCTGGGGTGACTCTAGATGGGGCTGGATCCACACAAAGCTAGCAGCTCTTTGCTCTGCGGAAAGCAAGGAGACTTTAGCCATCAGGGCTAGGGTCTACTGATGCCAAGATGCACACAGCATCTTGCTAACCTGCCACCCTCACCCATTTTGCCTCAGCTCTGTGCTTTGCGGTCCTTTAAAAAAAATCATTCATTCGTTTATTTATATAATCTATAGAATCATAGAATTATAGAACCATAGAATCATAGAGTTGGAAGAGACCACAAGGGCCATCGAGTCCAACCCCCTGCCAAGCAGGAAACACCATCAGAGTACTCCTGACATATGGTTGTCAAGCCTCTGCTTAAAGACCTCCAAAGTAGGAGACTCCACCACACTCCTTGGCAGCAAATTCCACTGTCAAACAGCTCTTACTATCAGGATGTTCTTCCCAATGTTTAGGTGGAATCTTCTTTCTTGTAGTTTGGATCCATTGCTCCGTGTCTGCTTCTCTGGAGCAGCAGAAAACAACCTTTCTCCCTCCTCTATGTGACATCCTTTTATATATTTGAACATGGCTATCATATCACCCCTTAACCTCCTCTTCTCCAGGCTAAACATGCCCAGCTCCCTTAGCCGTTCCTCATAAGGCATCGTTTCCAGGCCTTTGACCATTTTGGTTGCCCTCCTCTGGACACTTTCCAGTTTGTCAGTGTCCTTCTTGAACTGTGGTGCCCAGAACTGGACACAGTACTCCAGGTGAGGTCTGACCAGAGCAGAATACAGTGGCACTATTACTTCCCTTGATCTAGATGCTATACTCCTATTGATGCAGCCCAGAATTGCATTGGCTTTTTTAGCTGCCGCGTCACACTGTTGGCTCATGTCAAGTTTGTGGTCAACCAAGACTCCTAGGTCCTTTTCTAATTATTAGTACTGGCGGAAATGGCTGGCAGAATCCGAGACCAGGGAGAAGAGTTGGGTGAAGAAGATTGGAAGGAAGAAGATTGGTGGAAGAAGATTGGAAAAAATTTAAAGAATATTTACAGAAATACTGTAAAATCAATGAATGTTAGAAAAATGTTGGAATGAAGTTACATAGCTTTAGCAGAAATGTTATAAAGAATTAAGTACAAATAGTTTAATAGAGTATTAAAGGAAAAAATAAGGTTAGAATGAGTTAAGATAATTATAGGATAGAAAACAGAGGAAGATGGAAAGGAATTGCTGAAATAATTAACAGAAGTGGAAAACAAAAAGGGAGGTGTGAGGAGGTCGCGGAAATAAGTGAATGAATGATGGGATAATGAAATTGTTTGATTTATTTTACTGTTTTTGTTTTGTTTGTTAGTTTAATGTATTGTATTGTATTGTTTTTTTTAGTGTTTAATTTTTTTGGAAAAGTAATAAATATTATAAAAAAAAAATGAAGGTGACCTGGAAACTGCAAATAATCCAGAATGCGGCAGCTAGACTGGTGACTGGGAGCGGCCGCTGAGACCACATAAAGACCTTCATAGACTCCCAGTACGTTTCCGAGCACAATTCAAAGTGTTGATGCTGACCTTTCAAGCCCTAAACAGCCTGGGTCCAGTATACCTGAAGGAGCGTCTCCACCCCCATCATTCAGCCCAGACACTGAGGTCCAGCTCCGAGGGCCTTCTGGCGGTTCCCTCCCAGTAAGAAGTGAGGTTACAGGGAACCAGGCAGAGGGCCTTCTCGGTAGTGGCGCCCGCCCTGTGGAACGCCCTCCCACCACATGTCAAAGAGAAGAACAACTACCAGACTTTTAGAAGACATCTGAAGAAGAAGAAGAAGAGTTTGGATTTGATACCCCGCTTTATCACTACCCTAAGGAGTCTCAAACTGGCTAACATTCTCCTTTCCCTTCCTCCCCCACAACAAACACTCTGTGAGGTGAGTGGGGCTGAGAGACTTCAGAGAAGTGTGACTGGCCCAAGGTCACCCAGCAGCTGCATGTGGAGGAGCGGGGAAGCGAACCCGGTTCCCCAGATTACGAGACTACCGCTCTTAACCACTATGCCACACTGGCAGCCTTGTTTAGGGAAGTGTTTAATGTTTAACAGACCACTGTATTTTAATACTTTGTTGGAAGCCGCCCAAGGTGGCTAGGGAGACCCAGCCAGATGGGTGGGGTACAAATAATAAATTATTATTATTATTATTATTATTATTATTATTATTATTATTAGCCCTTTTGCTTGATTTGATCATTGTTAACTTTGTGTTATCTTTTGCAGGCCTCAGGAACCTGGGTATACAACATGGACTTGAATGGACTCTTCAGATCTGGAAGGAGATTTCTTATCTCAGGGAGAGAGGGTTGGGAGATACATTTTTTTCATTGCCAATTTCCGTGCTTGTATCACTTTGTAATATAGTAATTAAATAAACAGAGAATTAAAAATAATTAACAGATCTCTCTCACACACGTTTCCTGTAACTGTTGCATCAAGTAATGAAGACAGAGATTAAGCCTTTCAAGTAAGTTAAACCTTCCCGGTAATTTAATAATATACCGATCGGCTCATTTGAAATATTATATCCTGTGATCTGTTCATTATAATGCAGACCTAATTTCCAAATACTTTTAATTTTAATTTAGTGCTCATTCCCCCCCCCCCGAGAAAAGTTTCTTTCCCTTCTTTGCTGACTTTGCATGGAAACTTATTTGCTTATTGATTTATTCATTCATTTACTCACTCGGCCCATTTCTGGCTCTCCTTTCGAAATGCCTGCTTCTATTTGGGTTTAAATTTTGTGAGCTCTAACCACTCATTGTCGTCTCACCACCACTCCCCTGGCTTTGAGCCTTCCTTCCTTGGGGGTTCCACAGCTGGTCCCTTCGACCCGTCCTCTACCTGAAGGAGCGTCTCCACCCCCATCATTCTGCCCGGACCCTGAGGTCCAGCGCCGAGGGCCTTCTGGCGGTTCCCTCGCTGCGAGAAGCCAAGTTACAGGGAACCAGGCAGAGGGCCTTCTCAGTAGTGGCGCCCGCCCTGTGGAACTCCCTCCCACCAGATGTCAAAGAGAACAACAACTACCAGACTTTTAGAAGACATCTGAAGGCAGCCCTGTTCAGGGAAGCTTTTAATGTTTGATGCAGTACTATATTTTAATATTTTGTTGAGAGCCGCACGGAGTAGCTAGGGAAGCCCAGCCAGATGGGTGGGATATAAATAGTAAATTATTAGGTAAAGGTAAAGGGACCCCTGACCATTAGGTCCAGTCGTGACCGACTCTGGGGTTGCGGCACTCATCTCGCTTTATTGGCCGAGGGAGCCGGCGTACAGCTTCCGGGTCATGTGGCCAGCATGACTAAGCCGCTTCTGGCGAACCAGAGCAACACACGGAAACGCCATTTACCTTCCCGCTGGAGCGGTACCTATTTATCTACTTGCACTTTGACGTGCTTTTGAACTGCTAGGTTGGCAGGAGCAGGGACCGAGAAACGGGAGCTCACCCCATTGCGGGGATTTGAATTGCCGACCTTCTGATCGGCAAGTTCTAGGCTCTGTGGTTTAACCCACAGTGCCACCCGCGTCCCAAATAACAACTTCTTCTTCTTCTTCTTCTTCTTCTTCTTCTTCTTCTTCTTATTATTATTATTATTATTATTATTATTACAGTGGTGCCTCGCAAGACGAAATTAATTCGTTCCGCAAGTTTTTTCTTCTTGCGAGTTTTTCGTCTTGCAAAGCACGGTTTCCCATAGGAATGCATTGAAAATCAATCAATGCGTTCCTATGGAGACCGTCCGGCGACAGAGGGGAAGCGCCGCTCTGTCCCCTCTTTTGAAGCAAGGGGCTGCAGGGAGAAGATCGCTTCTCCGCGCCGCCCCTTGCTTCAAAAGAGGTCCAGGGACAGCGGGAAGCGCTTCCCGCTGTCCCGGACCTGGGGCTGCGGGGAGAAGATCGCTTCTTCCCCGCTGTCCCCAGACCTCTTTTGAAGCAAGGGGCTGCGGGGAGATCGCTGCGGGGAGATCGCTGTCCCCGGAGCTTGCGGGGCAAGCTTCGTTTTGCGAAGCAAGCCCATAGGGAAATTCGTCTTGTGAGGCAACTCAAAAACGAAAAAACCTTTCGTTTTGCGAGTTTTTCGTCTCGCGAGGCGTTCGTCTTGCGGGGTACCACTGTATTATTATTATTATTGCAATTGACTTGACCAAAGTCAGAAAGGAGCATCCTTCTCCTAACCGTGAACCCCCCCCCCCTTTTAAGAATTGTTTGGAAGGTGCCAATCTCAACAAAATGGCCAAGTTGCCCACAGTGAGAAAGGAAATAACCAATGCAGACAGCATTTTGTGGGAGCGAGTAGCCACAACGCCCATTTCCTTGCCCGTGACCTGAAGCACTACTAGACATGATGTAAAAACTCAATCATTGTTCATGGGATTTGGGTTATGGTGAGTTGGGCTGTTTGTGTATCTGTGGGCGAGGGAGAGAAAGAGAGAGTTCGCCAGTGGGCTGCAGGATGGATATTGGAAATGACAAGCAGTTGGGTGAGGTTTTTCCAGATGATTTATGATACGCAAGATGGTTTCATGGTCACGTACTGAGGTCGCTTTGCGGCACAAGTTATTCATAGATGCAAGATCATCGGAAAGTCAAGTTTCAGAAAACAAAACTTTTGCTAATGGGTTCAGAGGCTGCGCTTGGTTCTACATAGATCAGTCTTCCCCAAGCTGGTTCTCTCCAGATTTTGTTGGACTACAGCTCCCATCATCCCTGACATGGTGGCTGGGGCAGATGGGAATTGGAGTCCCATACCATTTGAGCCCCACCCCCAAATTATTAACTGATATATAAATCTTAGAATCACAGAGTTGTAGAGTTGGAAGAGCTCCAAAGCATCATTTAGTTCGTCCCCCAGCAATGCAAGAATAATTTGTTAAATTCAACTAATTATTTTGTTAATTTCTGGTTGTCAATCTGTTCCACCACCATCAACCACTTTTGAGATTTTGGTGCTCTTTCAGGAGGAATGTCCACCATCAGATCAGAGGTTTTGTTCCTTAAGGCTACTTGCCATTGTGGATTTCCTGAAGGCAACTGGTTGGACACTTTGAGAACAGGATGGTGGACTAAATGGGCCATTGGCCTGATCCAGTAGGCTCTGTTTTCTTAGGATCTAAGGTCCCCACAAGAGGGTGGAGCCTGGGAAAGGTAGTATGAGAGGCAAAAGCTTTCTAAGGCCCTGTTTGCTTTCCATATTTGTTGGAGCAGGTCTCTCACTTGGAGCTCTCCATAGTGCTGAAATGCCCTGTGGACTCCAGTACGAGGACAATACAGTGGTACCTCGGGTTACATACGCTTCAGGTTACATACGCTTCAGGTTACATACGCTTCAGGTTATATACGCTTCAGGTTACAGACTCCGCTAACCCAGAAATAGTGCTTCAGGTTAAGAACTTTGCTTCAGGATGAGAACAGAAATCGTGCTCCGGCAGCAGCAGGAGGCCCCATTAGCTAAAATGGTGCTTCAGGTTAAGAACAGTTTCAGGTTAAGTACGGACCTCTGGAACGAATTAAGTACTTAACCCGAGGTACCACTGTACTTTGTTGTGCATTGCTCAAGATTGCCAGAAAACAGGGCTGGCGCCAAGGGTCTTTACCCCAGGGCCTGCTGAAAAGAGCCCCCTCGTCCTGCTCCTCTTCTTCACCATCGCAACCTAATTTCTCTCTGGCCTCTTGCTGTGGCAAGCAAGTCAACAGCAGCAGTGGTAGGGAGTAGTTAGAACATCTGCCAGGACCTGTTTACTCATTGGCTTTGCCCGGCATGAGCAAGCAGGTGGCAGTAACAGGTAGAGGAGAGGGAGAGCGGTTGGCAACCATGGCAGGAGAGCAGGGATTGGGAACCCAAGAGTCAGATGCACTCAGCCATTTTCTGGCCCTTTGTGCTCTGCACCCCATTCGAGTGCTTGTGCCTGGCTGCAATGTGTCCTTCAAAGGTATGAATGCCTTGCAGAATGTAGAATGTAGATGTGTGGCTTGTGTACCAGCTCCACCTGGTACGCAGGATGAGACCCTCCCTGCCCGCAGACTGTCTTGCCAGAGTGGTGCATGCTCTGGTTATCTCCCGCTTGCACTACTGCAGTGCGCTCTACGTGGGGCTACCTTTGAAGGTGACCCGGAAACTACAACTTATCCAGAATGCGGCAGCTAGACTGGTGACTGGGAGCGGCCGCCGAGACCACATAACACCAGTCCTGAAAGACCTACATTGGTTCCCAGTACGTTTCCGAGCACAATTCAAAGTGTTGGTGCTGACCTTTAAAGCCCTAAATGGCCTCAGCCCTGTATCCCTGAAGGAGCGTCTCCACCCCCATCATTCTGCCCGGACACTGAGGTCCAGCGCCAAGGGCCTTCTGGCAGTTCCCTCCCTGTGAGAAGCCAAGTTACAGGGAACCATGCAGAGGGCCTTCTTGGTGGTGGCACCCACCCTGTGGAACACCCTCCCACCAGATGTCAAAGAGAACAACAACTACCAGACCTTTAGAAGACACCTGAAGCACTGTTTAGGGAAGCTTTTAATGTTTAATAGATTGTTGTATTTTAATATTCTGTTGAAAGCCGCCCAGATGAAACCCAGCCAGATGGGCGGGGTATAAATAATAATAATAATAATAATTATTATTATTTTCACCTTTAATAATTTCATTGTGGGGGGTGTGGTGACGAGAAATCTTCCACACTGGGGACCACCTGACCTTGCTACGCCTCTGGATGGAGAGGAAGAGATCAGCTCAAAGCTGATTATTATTATTATTATTATTATTATTATTATTATTATTATTATTATTATCCAAGACAGGAGGATGGGGACAACCATACTGTACTCTACTGCCACAATGGCAGGCAGGCGGAAAGTGATATCGCTGCTTCAAGAACCAGGCATTGGGGACCTTGACAGCCAATATGGCTCCACAATATAAATTATCATCATCATCATCATTATTACAGTGGTACCTTGGGTTACATATGTTTCAGGTTACATACGCTTCAGGTTACAGACTCCACTAACCCAGAAATAGTGCTTCAGGTTAAGAACTTTGCTTCAGGAGGAGAACAGAAATCGTGCTCCAGCAGCGGGGCAGCAGCAGGAAGCCCCATTAGCTAAAGTGGTGCTTCAGGTTAAGAACAGTTTCAGGTTAAGAACGGACCTCCGGAACGAATTAAGTACTTAACCCGAGGTACCACTGTATAATCATCATCATGCTCACAATGTTCAGTAAATAAACCAGAAAATAACACTTGCGACTGTATCTTATTTTCACCTTTAATAATTTCATTGTGGGGGGTGTGGTGACGAGAAATCTTCCACACTGGGGACCACCTGACCTTGCTACGCCTCTGGATGGAGAGGAAGAGATCAGCTCAAAGCATCTTTGAGGTTATACCCCAATTGGGACTCTCAAGATGCATTTGTGACATTTGAGATGTCCGGCGATCCCCTCTCCCTGCAATCGTTTCCCCATATGCACCCAATCAATTGTCTTCAGGACTTGAAAAGCGATGTCCCAGGATAGTGTTTGACTCATGCCAAGGACAGATCTGGCGATTATTTTTAGCTTCTTGGAAGAGCAACTGTTTCCAGGACAATTCCTCCTCTGGAGAGTCCTTTGTTCTGGAGAGAGAGAGGCATGAATTGATTGCTGGAGACAGTTGCGGCTTCCTGAACTTTAGCACCGGCAGGGCATGCGCTCCTGTTCCTGTCAGTCACGAGTTCGAAACACCTGCGTGGTTGGGCGATTTGGGTTGGCGGTAGCTCATGCTATGGGCTTTGTTTCCTTGTGAAGAAGCTGTGGTTCTCTTTGGGGCAGCCGCACAGGTGTTGTGTCATAAAACACACAAAGACTGACAAACACAAAAGGCAATGCTGGGAGGGGAGAGAGAGATATGCTTTCCCCCCACAGAACAAAGGAGCTCCAAATAGCTCAAAAATAGCCGGGTGAAGAAACTGATATGGCCCCGTCATGCTCTCCAGAGAAGTCCTGAGGGCATAAATTTATGTCTTCTCAGGTTACTAGACCCCATAAGGGTCTGGGAATGCAAACAAGGCTTCCATGAGATGAAAAAAAAAATTAAAATAAACGAAACGCAGATAGGTCTGGTCTGATCTGAAACAGGCCATTCTTAAAAAAAAACCAACGTTCTCCCAATTTAAATCTGCTTGCAAACATCTTGGATAGCTAAATATAGGCTGCATTCATCCCCTTTCCTCAAGCTTTCCCTAACAGTTAATTTCCTCACTCTTTGAGTTTTCAAACACTGTAAAATCCACTTCCAGAAATACAGTGGTACCTCGGGTTACAGACGCTTCAGGTTACATACGCTTCAGGTTACAGACTCCGCTAACCCAGAAATAGTGCTTCAGCTTAAGAACTTTGCTTCAGGATGAGAACAGAAATCGTGCTCCGGTGGCGCGGCAGCAGCAGGAGGCCCTATTAGCTAAAGTGGTGCTTCAGGTTAAGAACAGTTTCAGGTTAAGTACGGACCTCCGGAACGAATTAAGTTCTTAACCCGAGGCACCACTGTATAGCAGAATACAGTCTTCTACAGATTTATTTCCAAGTTCTTTGCAAACAGTTTTTTGGTTTCTTTTCCTGGAAGCAGATAACAAGCGCTAAACTTGTGCTATGTTCTTCTTTATTTCCAGAAGTATACGTCATAGACAATCTTTATAGAATTCCTTCAAATCATAAAAAGTTCAAAATGAAATCTTTAGTCTCAAAGTCTCTGGAAATCTTTAAATGAAGCGAGGTACCAAACTTAGTACGGTGGAAGTCAAGCTGTGAAGCTTTGTGTATTCAACAACGATGTCCAACACTGAACAGTAATTCCAGATATTGACTACTGTTTCGTAGAATTCTTCCTCAGCGTGGTGGGTGGATATAGAATGCTTCATAAACCCGTCTTATTTTGAATGAATGTATATAAATGAAAATAATAAATGCTGTGCTCATTCAAAATAAGATGGGTTTATGAAGCATTCAATATCCACCCACCACACTGATGAAGAATTCATTTTGAACTTTTTATAATTTGAAGGAATACTATAAAGATTGTCTATTACGTATACATATGGTCATCGTGTTGCCTAGACATTGTTGACGTTCTCTTTGCAAAACAGGGGCTTGTTTGGATATTTATTTCCAGAAGTGGCTTTTGTGTCACATGAAAGCTCAGATATAATGTGGAAATAAACAGTATGGGAAACCTCAGGAAAATGGAATAGATGGTTGTGTGGATGCAGCCACAGAGTTGTGTGAAGATCATAGAATCATAGAGTTTGAAGGGACCCTGAGGATCATCTAGAGTCTAGTCCAACCCTCTACAATGTACATGCAACTGTCCCATATGAGAACCGAACCCGCAACCTTGGCGTTACCATGCTCTAACCAACCGAGCTATGGAAAGGTGTGGTTTCCCCTACCCCCAAGGGCTCCAATGCCAATAAAGTGTGCCATGCATTAAAAATCTGAGCCGTGCAGATTAACTGTTCGAGGAGGAAGGAGTGCTGTCAGCAGGAGGGAATTCAGTAGTAGTAGTAGTAGTAGTAGTAGTAGTAGTAGTAGTAGTAATAATAATAATAATAATAATAATAATTCAGCCCCCCATGCTTCTCCCAAGCAGCTGACCATTGTATCACTGTCTGTTTTATTGTGTTTAAAATATATTGCAAACCTCCTCGAAAACTTTGAGTAAAGCATTCTGGGAAACAATTTATAATGAGTTGAAAAAAATGTTTAAAATAACGTTTGTAAAAACAACAAACCCAGAGGCTTTTTTTTTCCTTATTAGGAATCTTAGGTGCAGAGATACCAAAGGAACAGAAACTATTATTTGTGTATGTGATGACAGAAGCACGGATACTACTGGCCCAGAGATGGAAAGAAGATAAAGTCCCAACCAGAGACGAATGGTTGATGAAGATGATGGACTATGCTGAAATGGTGAAATTGATCAAGAAAATCAGAAACCAGGAAGAGAGGAACTTTAAGAAGGAATGGGGGAAATTTACAACGTTCTTAAGAGAACACTGTAAACAACTAAAAACTTTGGCAGGATTTGAGTAATGCTTGTAATGTACAAAAAATTATGGTTAAAATGGACTATTTAAAAAATATAGAGAAAATAAGAGAAGCAGTTGAAAAAAGATTGATAATGGTAACCAGGGAAGGGTGGAGGGGTGTCGAAGAATTCAGGAAATCCTAAATGATAGGTAGGCAAACTAAGGCCTGGGGGCCGGATCTGGCCCAATCGCCTTCTAAATCCAGACTGTGGATGATCCAGGAATTGGCGTGTTTTTACATGAGTAGAATGTGTGCTTTTATTTAAAAGGCATCTCTGGGTTATTTGTGGGGCATAGGAATTCGTTCTCCCCCCCCCCAAAAAAAAAATATAGTCCAGCCCCCTACAAGGTCTGAGGGACCCCCTGCTAGAAATGTTTGCTGACCCCTGTCCTAAATGATGAACTTTGCATTTTAATTTGTGACGTAAAGCTTAATAAGGACTCGGGTGGCGCTGTGGTCTAAACCACAGAGCCTAGGACTTGCCGATCAGAAGGTTGGCTGTTCGTATCTCCGCGACGGGGTGAGCTCCTCTTGCTTGGTCCCAGCTCCTGCCAACCTAGCAGTTCGAAAGCACGTCAAAGTGCAAGTAGATAAATAGGTACCACTCCGGCGGGAAGGTAAACGGCGTTTCTGTGCACTGCTCTGGTTCGCCAGAAGCTCCTTAGTCATGCTGGCCACATGACCCGGAAGCTGTAGCTGGCTCCCTCGGCCAATGAAGCGAGATGAGCGCCGCAACCCCAGAGTCGGCCACGACTGGACCTAATGGTCAGGGGTCCCTTTACCTTTACCTTTAAAGCTTAATAAAAAAAAGATTTTATGAAAGAAAGAGAGAAAACTTTGAGTAGTAGTCAGGGTATAAATACTCCTAAGTAAGTCAGCAAGCAAATAAATAAATAAATAAATAAATGACGATGCACATATTTATTATCCAGGTACCAGGCAGCAAAAATGGACAACTGTTAGTCATCAACAGATCGCTCGATGGAGGGGACTTTTCTCCTTCTGTTCTCAGGTTCCCAGACGGGTGAAGGTGAAGGTCTTTGTTTGATGTCTTCTTCTTCTTTACCTGCAGGAAGTGTGAGGTTCGATCCTCGTTGGCATCTTCCGGTGGATCCCTGGAATCCCTCGACTGAAGCCCAGGAGAGCCACTGTTTTTGTTCAGTGGGGACACACTGAGCTAGGAGGAGCAATGGCGTGACTCAGTATAAAAGCAGAGTCCTCTTTTTGTTTCTGACCTGCTTCGTTTGGCTTTGTTGAGGTTTGGCTTTGTTGAGGTTGAATCCTGAAAAGACAGAAGCACTGTTTTGGGGGGACAGGAGGCGGGCAGGTGTGGAGGACTCCCTGGTCCTGAATGGGGACACTGTGCCCCTGAAGGACCAGGTGTGCAGCCTGGGAGTCATTTTTGACTCACGGCTGTCCATGGAGGTGCAGGTCAATTCTGTGTCCAAGGCAGCTGTTTATCAGCTCCATCTGGTACGTAGGATGAGACCCTACCTGCCCGCAGACTGTCTCGCCAGAGTGGTGCATGCTCTGGTTATCTCCCGTTTGGACTACTGCAATGTGCTCTATGTGGGGCAACCTTTGAAGGTGACCCAGAAACTACAACTAATCCAGAATGCGGCAGCTAGACTGGTGACTGGGAGCAGCCGCCGAGACCACATAACACCGGTCTTGAAAGATCTACATTGGCTCCCAGTACGTTTCCGAGCACAATTCAAAGTGTTGGTGCTGACCTTTAAAGCCCTAAATGGCCTCGGTCCAGTATACCTGAAGGAGTGTCTCCACCCCCATCGTTCAGCCCAGACACTGAGGTCCAGCCCCGAGGGCCTTCTGGCGGTTCCCTCTGAGAAGTGAGGTTACAGGGAACCAGGCAGAGGGCCTTCTCGGTAGTGGTGCCCGCCCCGTGGAACGCCCTCCCACCAGTTGTCAAGGAAATAAACAACTATCTGACTTTTAGAAGACATCTGAAGGCAGCCCTGTCTAGGGAAGTTTTTAATGTTTGATGTCTTATTCTGTTTTTAATCTGTTGGAAGCCGCCCAGAGTGGCTGGGGAAACCCAGCCGGATGGGTGGGGTACAAATAATAAATTATTATCATCATTATTGTTATTATACATCCCAATAACCATTTTTGTGAAATGGCTAACTTCTCTGGAACATGAGGTAGCTTGGCTAGATATAACCATTTTAGCACAGCTACACACAGGAGCCAAAGATTAATGCTTTTTTGTATGTCAGTAAGAGAGGCTTAATAGTGCTTAGTTGCCAGGACTATCTCTAATAGTAGTAAATTACTATTGTGTTACTACTAGTAGTAAATTACTATTGTGTTACTACTAGTAGTAAATTACTATTTTGTTACTACTAGTAGTAAATTACTATTGTGTTACTACTAGTAGTAAATTACTATTGTGTTACTACTAGTAGTAGAAGAGGACTACAATTTCAAGCTAATCGAGTGCCAACATTGGTCTTTGCCTAGAACACTGAGTCGCAGCATCCAAGCTCAGGGATCTGTAGTCTTTATTACAGGATAAAAGACAGGGATAGGATGGAGGTGCCCCAAAGAATTAAGGGGATGGAGAGAAACCAGTAGAAGTGGGTCTGTGGAGAGGGTTGGGCTCATTCGGGAGAAGGAAGCGGAGGTGGCTGTTCCAAGCAGAGGGAACGACATGGCGGAGGTTGTGAGGAATAGGGTAGCCGGTGGCCAGACAGAGTGAAAAAGAGCCCATTCCAGAGGGACAGAGACAAAGACAAGACGGTTGATGGAATCTGAGCATCGATTCCAACTAGAAATACTAATTCCAATCCACAGGTTCGGTTGAAATCCAATCTCGGTATCCAGTTCCGGTTGTCGTGGCCTAAAAACAAAGTTGGAAACAAAGTTTTATTCATTTGCTACTGCATTTCAGAAACACTTGGGGGTTGACCACATAACACCAGTCTTGAAAGACCTTACATTGGCTCCCAGTACATTTCCGAGCACAATTCCAAGTATTGGTGTTGACCTTTCAAGCCCTCAACGGCCTCTGTCCAGTATACCTGAAGGAGCACCTCCACCCCCATCATTCTGCCCGGACGCTGAGGTCCAGCTCCGAGGGCCTTCTGGCGGTTCCCTCACTGTGATAAGCCAAGTTACAGGGAACCAGGCAGAGGGCCTTCTCGGTAGTGGCACCCGCCCTGTGGAACGCCCTCCCACCAGATGTCAGAGAGAAGAACAACTACCAGACTTTTAGAAGGCACCTGAAGGCAGCCCTGTTTAGGGAAGCTTTTAATGTTTAATGCATTACTGTATTTTAATATTTTGTTGGATGCTGCCCAGAGTGGGTGGGGAGGCCCAGCCTGATGGGTGGGGTATAAATAAATTATTATTATTATTATTATTATTATTATTATTATTATTATTAGCAAAAAAAGAGAAGAAATTAGAACAAGATGGGGGAGAGATCGATCGATGGATCGGTCGATGAGATAGATAGAAGAGATAGATAGATAGATGAGATAGATAGATAGATAGATGATAGATAGATAGATAGATAGATAGATAGATGATAGATGATAGATAGATAGATAGATGATAGATAAATATAGATGATAGATAGATAGATAGATAGATAGATAGATAGATAGATGATAGATGATAGATAGATAGATAGATGATAGATAAATATAGATGATAGATATAGATAGATAGATAGATAGATAGATAGATAGATAGATAGATAGATATAGATAGATGATAGATGATAGATGATAGATGATAGATGATAGATGATAGATTAGATAGATAGATAGATAGATAGATAGATAGATAGATAGATAGATAGATAGATAGATGATAGATAGATAGATAGATAGATGATAGATAGATGATAGATAGATATAGAAAACAGTAAGTATGGCATAATGACTAGGCTGTTGGACTACAACCTGAGAGATGAGAGTTGAAATCTTAATTCAGCTATGAAGCTCACTGGGTGGCCCTAGGCCAATTGTTGTCTCTCAGTCTAACCTGTGATACGTGAGGATAAAATGGTGATGGGGAGAAGTCTGTTTGCCACCTTGAGCTCCTTGGAAAAAAGGTGGAATATACACATAATGATGATAATACATAGATGCTGGGTAGCTACCTAGCGAGATATAGAGGAATTAGTTCATTGTTAACATTTAATTCACACTTCCCAAACCAAGAAGCAATGATAAAAATGCTATTCTTTTTTTTTTAATTGAATCTTGTGGTGCAGTTCTTCCACAGCCAAAAAAAAAGTGTCCACAAAACTGCAAATATTAGTGAAAAATAAAAAAGTAAGCGCAAGATTGCATGCAGGAATGTGAATGCTGGGCAAAATTATTTACAATAATTCCCAAGCAAGGGAAATGTGCATGTAAAGGCCCATGGCTTTTTCTGCAATCTGTTTGGCAAGGAAGATTTGCAAATTCTGTGGAAATGCAGCCAGCTGAAGTTTGTGTGGTTATTATCTTCCCTTGTGGGTCATGCAAACTGCTCTTCTGAATAATGCTTTTTATAGGGTAGGTCAGGGGGTGCTGGGGATGAATTTATGGAACAAGAGGGGCAGTGGGACCCCCCAAAAAAGTATGGGAACTTTAAGAACTGACTCAGAATAAATTGCTACTGTAAAGATCCCGATACACCTCAAGATATCAAACTCCCAAAAAGGATTAGAATTGCCCAAAAAAGATGTTAGATTATTTTTGTATGCCACTACAGCGGCAAGACTGCTATTAGCAAAAAAATGGAAATCCCAAGAAATACCAGCGGTAGAAGAATGGCAGTTGAAGATGTTGGAGTTTTTGGAGCTGGCTGAACTGACTGGGAGAATCAGAAAGAAGAGGAGTACCAAGAAGACTGGAAGAAATTTAAAGACTATTTAGCTAAATATTGTAATATAAGATAATTAGAAGATACTTGAAAGTATCTGATAGGCCTAGGATTAGAATAAGAATGTTGTAGAGTAATATGGATTTAAGTCAAAAAGAAAAGAGATGAAGATAGTTAGTTGAAGAGGAGTTAATTGTATTAGAAAGAGGATTTTGGAGACCTGTTAAAAAGGTGTTACAATGAAATTCAGTTAGGGGTGGAATCGAGGAAGTCAGACTACAGTGAATCATAGAATCATAGAATCATAGAATCATAGAGTTGGAAGAGACCACAAGGGCCATCGAGTCCAACCCCCTGCCAAGCAGGAAACACCATCAGAGCACTCCTGACATATGGTTGTCAAGCCTCTGCTTAAAGACCTCCAAAGTAGGAGACTCCACCACACTCCTTGGCAGCAAATTCCACTGTCGAACAGCTCTTACTGTCAGGAAGTTCTTCCTAATGTTTAGGTGGAATCTTCTTTCTTGTAGTTTGGATCCATTGCTCCGTGTCCGCTTCTCTGGAGCAGCAGAAAACAACCTTTCTCCCTCCTCTATGTGACATCCTTTTATATATTTGAACATGGCTATCATATCACCCCTTAACCTCCTCTTCTCCAGGCTAAACATGCCCAGCTCCCTTAGCCGTTCCTCATAAGGCATCGTTTCCAGGCCTTTGACCATTTTGGTTGCCCTCCTCTGGACACGTTCCAGTTTGTCAGTGTCCTTCTTGAACTGTGGTGCCCAGAACTGGACACAGTACTCCAGGTGAGGTCTGACCAGAGCAGAATACAGTGGCACTATTACTTCCCTTGATCTAGATGCTATACTCCTATTGATGCAGCCCAGAATTGCATTGGCTTTTTTAGCTGCCGCGTCACACTGTTGGCTCATGTCAAGTTTGTGGTCAACCAAGACTCCTAGATCCTTTTCACATGTACTGCTCTCAAGCCAGGTGTCAGCCATCTTGTATTTGTGCCTCTCATTTTTTTTGCCCAAGTGCAATACTTTACATTTCTCCCTGTTAAAATTCATTTTGTTTGTTTTTGCCCAGTTCTCTAATCTGTCAAGGTCGTTTTGAAGTGTGATCCTGTCCTCTGGGGTGTTAGCCACCCCTCCCAGTTTGGTGTCATCTGCAAATTTGATCAGGATGCCCTTGAGTCCATCATCCAAGTCGTTGATAAAGATGTTAAATAAGACCGGGCCCAAGACAGAACCCTGTGGCACCCCACTAGTCACTCTTCTCCAGGATGAAGAGGAACCATTGATGAGCACCCTTTGGGTTCGGTCAGTCAGCCAGTTACAAATCCACTGAGTGGTAGCAGAGTCAAGACCGCATTTTACCAGCTTCTTTACAAGAATATCATGGGGCACCTTGTCAAATGCCTTACTGAAATCAAGGTAGGCTATATCCACTGAGTTCCCTTCATCTACCAGGCTTGTAATTCTGTCAAAAAATGAGATCAGGTTAGTCTGACATGACTTATTTTTCAGAAATCCATGCTGACTATTGGTGATCACAGCATTCCTTTCTAGGTGCTCACAGACTGTTTGCTTAATGATCTGCTCCAGAATCTTCCCTGCTATTGATGTCAGACTGACTGGGCGGTAATTATTTGGGTCCTCTCTTTTCCCCTTTTTGAAAATAGGGACAACATTTGCCCTCCTCCAGTCTGCCGGGACTTCGCCTGTTCTCCAGGATTTCTCGAAGATGACTGCCAGTGGTTCTGAGATCACATCTGCCAGTTCTTTTAATACTCTTGGATGCAGTTCATCTGGCCCTGGAGACTTGAATACATCTAAACTAGCCAAATATTCTTGTACTGTCTCCTTAGTTATTCTGGGCTGTGTTTCCTTTGCAGAATCATTTGCTCCAAATTCTTCAGGTCGGGCATTGGTTTCTTTATCGGAGAAGACTGAGGCAAAGAAGGCATTGAGGAGTTCAGCCCTTTCTGTGTCCCCTGTTTGCATTTCACCATCTTCTCCTCTGAGTGACCCCACTGTTTCTTTGTTCTTCCTTTTGCTACGAACATACCCATAAAAGCCTTTTTTGTTGCTTTTAACCTCTCTAGCAAGCCTGAGTTCATTCTGTGCTTTAGCTTTTCTGACTTTGTGTCTACACGTGCTGGCTATTTGTTTGAATTCCTCTTTGGTGGTTTCCCCCCTTTTCCATTTTTTGTACACATCCTTTTTTAATCTTAATTCAGTTAAAAGTTCTTTAGATAGCCACCCTGGCTTCTTTAGGCACCTTCCATGTTTCCGTCTCATTGGTATTGCCTGACGTTGTGCTTTTACTATCTCCCTCTTAACAAACTCCCAGCCATCATGAACTCCCTTTCCTTTTAGTATTGCTGTCCATGGGATCTCACCCAGCACTTCCCTAAGTTTTATGAAGTCGGCTTTCTTAAAGTCAAGAAATTGAGTCCTAGTATGCTTGGCTGCTCCTTTCCGCTGTATAGTAAACTTCAGAAGAGCATGATCACTCGCGCCTAATGATCCTTCCACTTCTACCCCACTAACCAGGTCATCAACATTGGTTAGGACCAGATCTAAAATGGCTGTTCCTCTTGTTGCTTCTCCCACTTTCTGGACAATGAAGTTGTCTGCAAGGCCAGTGAGGAATCTGTTTGACCTTATGCTCTTGGCTGAGTTTGACGTCCAACAAATATCCGGGTAATTGAAGTCCCCCATTACTACTATCTCCCTTCCTTTTGCATGCTTGGCCATCTGTTCCAGGAAGGCATCATCTATGTCCTCCGTTTGGCTTGGGGATCTATAGTAAACTCCCACAATGAGGTCTCTGTTATTCTTCTCTCCCTTAATTTTGACCCAAATGCTCTCACATTGGCTTTGAGGTTCTAAATCTTGGATCTCTTCACAGGTATACACATCCCTGACATATAACGCCACTCCTCCTCCTTTCTTGTCTGGTCTGTTTCTCTGAAATAGATTGTATCCCCCCATTATTACATTCCAATCGTGGGACTTATCCCACCAGGTTTCAGTGATGCCTATTATGTCATATTTAGTTTGCTGTACCAAGAGCTCAAGCTCATCTTGTTTATTTCCCATGCTTTGCGCATTAGTGTACAGACATTGAAGTCCATTAATCATTCCCCCGTGTCTCTTATTTAAGGATTTTTTCCTCCCACCACTAGGTCCGCGTGCTGTTTGTTCCATTTGGTCTATGACATTTGGATGATCATCTTCATTAATTGATAGACTCCTACCTTCAGGAGCACTGTCTCCCTCCCCCACATTAGTCAGTTTAAAGCCCTCCTGATGAGGTTTCTGAGATTTTTGGCAAAAACATTCCTCCCAACCGTTGTGAGGTGCAGCCCATCACTTGCCAGAAGTCCATCTTCAAGAAACTGCAGTCCGTGATCTAAGAATCCAAACCGTTCCTGTTTACACCATTTGCGAAGCCAGCTGTTCACTTCCACTATTTTCCCCTCTCTCCCTGGGCCACGTCGTTCAACTGGGAGGACAGACGAGATGACAATTTGTGCATTTAGTTGCTTCAATTTCCTGCCGAGAGCCTCGTAGTCTCTTTTGATCTTCTGGAGGCTATTGCTTGCAGTGTCATTGGTTCCCACATGAACCAAGAGGAAGGGGTATTTGTCAGTGGGTTTTATGATTCCTTGCAGTCGTTCAGTTACATCTTGGATCTTAGCCCCGGGGAGACAGCACACTTCCCGAGACATCTTGTCAGGCCCACAGATCACTGCTTCTGTTCCCCTCAGTAGGGAATCCCCTATCACCACTACACGCCTCCTCTTGGGTTTGGTCGGGGTTCTTCCGTGAGCTGTCCGTTCCAAGGTCGCCTGCACATTCCCTGAGGACTGACTTTGCTGCTCGTCTTCATATACCTGATCGACTGTAATGAGGGAGAGATCCTCAAATGGAGTCTGCTCTTCGTCTTCCATGCTAGGGGAGAGGACCTCAAAGCGATTGTGTATTTCTAAACAATCAGAGTGAACCCTGGGCCTCCTACTTCTTTGAGTCACGTTTCTCCATATATGTGGCTCCTGTGTTGATGAAAGTTAAACTTGGAATTTGGAAGTAATGACTGCTTTTTTTCTTTTTTCTTTTAGTATTGTAAGATGTTTTGTTTTGTGTTTTTCTTATATTTGTTATAAATGTGGAAAAGACAATAAAAAAAATTGGGGGGGGGGAGATATCAAACCACCGAGGGATATAGATATAGATATAGATATAGATATAGATATAGATATAGATATAGATATAGATATAGATATAGATATAGATATAGATATAGATATAGATATAGATATAGATGCAATGGGCAGCGTTGGCTACAACTTCGCTGAATTACTCAAGGCAAGAAGTCGCAGAAGAAGGAATCTGGGGAAAGTGCCTATATGGGAGCTGTAAGTTATCTGACGAGAGCGGGCCGCGAGCCAGGCAAGTACTTGACCCCCGGGGGTCAAAAAAATAAGCCGCGGCCGGATGTAACAAATTGCTCCAGATTATCGAGATTTCGCAGCCTGTGCAAGAAAAGGAGCCAGCAAAGGAGGCTGCTCTGTGTGTGGGCTGAGAATTAAACAACATCCCACATGGGAAAAGGTATCAGAAGAGACGGAGAGTGACTCACGAGCTCTGGGATAAGGAAGGAGCAAAGGTTTCCACGTGGTGGGTTTTGCTGCTGCCTGGCGAGATGGGGGCTTGGATGGTTTTAGATAGGCTTACCAGGATGCGGGTGGCCCTGTGTGTTAAACCACAGAGCCTAGGACTTGCCGGTCAGAAGGTCGGCAGTTCGAATCCCTGCGACGGGGTGAGCTCCCGTTGCTCGGTCCCTGCTCCTGCCAACCTAGCAGTTCGAAAGCACATCAAAAGTGCAAGTAAATAAATAGGTACCACTCCGGCGGGAAGGTAAACAGCGTTTCTGTGCGCTGCTCTGGTTCGCTAGTAGCGGCTTAGTCATGCTGGTCACATGACCCGGAAGCTGTACGCCGGCTCCCTCGGCCAAGAAAGCGAGATGAGTGCCGCAACCCCAGAGTCGTCCATGACTGGACCTAATGGTCAGGGGTCCCTTTACCTTTTAAGGAGGCAGCTACCAATTAGCAGAGCATATTCAGGGACAGTGTATCTCTCTCGGTACCAGCTGCTGGGATTGGCAATCTGCTTTCTTTATGCCCTGCTTGTGAGCTTCCCATTTTGGACTCACAGCTGTCCATGGAGGCGCAGATCCATTCTGTGTCCAGGGCAGATGTTTACCAGCTCCATCTGGTATGCAGGCTGAGACCCTCCCTGCCCGCAGACTGTCTTACCATACTGCTCTGGTTTTCTCCCGCTTGGACTACTGCCATGCGCTCTACGTGGGGCTACCTTTGAAGGTGACCTGGAAACTAGAACTAATAAGAAGAATAACTACCAGACTTTTAGAAGACATCTGAAGGCAGCCCTGTTTAGGGAAGTTTTTAATGACTGATGTTTTAATGTATTTTTAATCTTTTGTTAGAAGCCGCCCAGAGTGGCTGGGGAAACCCAGCCAGATGGGCGGGGTATAAATAATAAATTATTATTATTATTATTATTATTATTATTATTATTATTATTATTATTATTCCCCAAAGCAACATTTTTTAAAAAAAATAATAATTGAGAAACAGCCCACATCAGGAAGTCCCCCGTATTTTCCTTAATACAGTGGTACCTTGGTTCTCAAACGCCTTGGTTCCCAAATGTCTAAAACCCAGAAGTAAGTGTTCCGGTTTTCGAACGTTTTTCGGAACCCGAACGTCCGATGTGGCTGTCGGCTATTGTTTCCAGGACACCTGCACCAATCACAAGCCCTGCCTTGGTTTTCAAACATTTCAGAAGTCAAACGGACTTCAGGAATGGATTAAGTTCAAGAACCAAAGTATCACTGTATTTGGCACTTTTGTTATTGCTGTTTATTTTGCGTTTTTGTTTTTGAGGCTTTTTCAGTTAATTTGTTTTTGTGACTGTGTGGAACCCAGTTCAGCTACTGATTGATTGATTGATTGATTGATTGATTGATTGTGTGACTGTGGAAATGGATCAAAGCGCCCCATCCAAACAAGGACTATCATCAGTGCAGCTAAGAAAATAATAATAAATTTAATTTTTATCATCTACTGTCTTATTTATTTTATAGTAAATTGCTCTTTTAGGGGTTGCTTTAAAAAATCTGGAACAGATTAATCTGTTTTGCATTACTTTCTATGGGAAAGCATGCCTTGGTTTTGAAACGCTTTGGTTTTGGAACGGACTTCTGGAATGAACTAAGTTTGAGAACCAAGGTACACCATAAATGAGTCTGTCTAAGCGACTCAACTCACAAGGCAGGATGGACTGTAAAGATCCACAGAGAGTGTACAGGGATCCAGCAGGTTCCTTCACAAATTACTTGCTGTGGTCTACTCTGTGGAGTCCATATATTAGAGATGGACAGAGTAGCCAATTCTGTCCTGTTTCATTTCACTGGAACTCAGTTGCAGATCTGTTGCTTTGCGTGCAGATTCTGTGAACTTTTTTTTAAAAAAAGATGTGCGCACGCAAAAGTTGTGCACACATTTAAAATGTGCTCGTTTGCAATGTAAACTACACATTTCTAAAAATGTAAAATAAGAATCCTTTGGTGCTTTTCAACTCTTTCATCTAGAAAAAATACTTTTTTCCATTAGATTTTAACATAAAATACCGCTATATATTTTCTGCGTTCATCTTTTGCACACTACCAACTGCTTCATTAAATCCCATGCTGCTTCAGCAAATCCAGAGAAATGTGCATCTCACAGGGTCTTAAGCAAGTTTGGAAGCCTCAAATCTGATTGGTCCACTGTGGAAAGTAGACCAAACAATTTTTTCTGGTCTCTATCACGTACTTCCAAAAGGAAGATCAGAATAACACAGTGATTTGCTGTGATGAAAGGAAAAGAAGGAAGGACAAGGGAAAACATTTTTGTTTTCTTTCTGCTCCTTATTTTTCCATCGTTAGGTTCTGTCCAAATTTCCACATCAGTTTCTGATTTTTTAAAAAAGTCCTTTTGAGTAATTTTCAATTCAGCATCATGCAGCAATTTCCCCCTTATACACACTTTATTATATTCCATTTTGTCCAGAATACACATCTTGCCAGCAAATCGCCCCAATTGGCGATGCATTTTGTATATTCTTCTGCATGCTTTACCCTAGTACAGTGGTACCTCGGGTTAAGTACTTAATTTGTTCTGATGGTCCGTTCTTAACCTGAAACTGTTCTTAACCTGAAGCACCACTTTAGCTAATGGGGCCTCCCGCTGCTGCCACGCTGCCGGGGCACGATTTCTGTTCTCATCCTGAAGCAAAGTTCTTAACAACGGCCGCCCAAATATTACTTGCTAAAAATTGGAAAACACAAGAACTACCAACAGTGGAAAACTAGCAGATGAAGATGATGAACTTTTCAGAGCTAGCTGACCTGACTGGAAGAATCCGTGACCAGAAAGAAGAGGAGTTTCAAGAGGACTGGAGGAAATTTAAGGACTATTTGAATAAATATTGTAATATAAAAAAATTAGAAATTACTTGAAAGAAACAAATAGGCCTAGGATTAAACTAAGTAAGTTATAATTAAATGGGATTTAGAATGTTAAGAAAAGTGAATAAGATGGACTATAATTGCAAATTGTTTTAGTTTAATAATGATATTGGAAAGCTGTTACTTTTAATTACAAGGAAACTCAGAAGGGAGGGATTTGAGGAAGTCAACCAAGATGTTTAAAAGGTTGGATTTGTGAAGAATTAAGTTTGTTGTTATTGTTTATGTGTTTATTGTTCACTTTTTCTGTTTTTGTGTATCATTTTGCTTTGTGGTTTGTGTTATCATTGTGGAAAATCTAATAAAAAAAACTATAAAAAGAGAACAGAAATCATGCTCTGGTGGCACAGTGGCCCCATTAGCTAAAGTGGTGCTTCAGGTTAAGAACAGTTTCAGGTTAAGAACGGACCTCCAGAACGAATTAAGTTCTTAACCCGAGGTACCACTGTATTCAGAAGGATTTCCTGGCTCTGTGAACGCTCAGCATAGCCCTCCTGCCTACAAGCCATCGGTGGCCCTTCTCTCCTCCTCCAGAAATTTGCCCAATTCTCTTTTTAAAGCCACCTATGTTGGCGGCTGTCCCTGACTCCATAGCTTAACTCTGTGGTACGTTAATAAGTCCATCGTTTATCTGCCCAAATCTTCCAACTCTCAGCTGTGTTGCATGCCCTTGAGTTCCAGCGTTAGAAGAGAGGGAGGAAAACTGTCCTCTGTCCTCTTTCTCCTTGCCATTCACTCGAACTCAGCATCCTGACTTTATCTTCTCCTCTGGTTTGCTCTCTCCCTGGGGTTTTGCTGACCGGGTGAAAGCCCATGTTTTAAAGAGCTTTGGCCCCACAAGCTGGGATAATTTCAGATTTCCCTGAGCAAACAAGATCAGGAGGCAACGACAGATAAATAAACCAGAGCAGCGGGAAAACAGGAACTGATAATACAGAGTTTGGATTGTTTTCTAATTTATCTAAGACACACAGATTGTTTTTTTCCCCTTTGCCCACAAAGTTGTGGTTGCATCCTAGGTCACCCCCACCAAAGAGCCTAAAAGATATCAGCAGAGGTTCTGAGAAATCAGATGTTTCTGTTGCTGTTCTGTGTGTGTTTTTCTTCCAGGAAGAAATATGGACTCAGTGACTGTGGAAGAGCTGATCGGAGCTCCTTTGCAATGGCAAAATCGGCTGCGTTCTACATTTAAGGCTCTAGGATACCACTTTAAACAGCTCTCGTTTGCCCCAAAGGATCCTGGGAGCTGTAGTTTGTTCAGGGGGCTGAGAGTTGTTTGAAGGTCCCTATTCTCTGCCCACAATGACAAACCTAGACACCATCCTTAAAAGCAGAGACATCACCTTGCCGACAAAGGTCCATATAGTTAAAGCTAAGGTTTTCCCAGTAGTGCTGTATGGAAGTGAGAGCTGGACCATAAAGAAGGCTGATCGCCAAAGAATGGATGCTTTTGAATTATGGTGCTGGAGGAGACTCTTGAGAGTCCCATGGACTGCAAGAAGATCAAACCTATCCATTCTGAAGGAAATCAGCCCTGAGTGCTCACTGTAAGGACAGATCCTGAAGCTGAGGCTCCAAGACTTTGGCCACCTCATGAGAAGAGAAGATTCCCTAGAAAAGACCCTGATGTTGGGAAAGATGGAGGGCACAAGGAGAAGGGGACGACAGAGGATGAGATGGTTGGACAGTGTTCTCGAAGCTACCAGCTTGAGTTTGACCAAACTGTGGGAGGCAGTGGAGGACAGGAGTGCCTGGCGTGCTCTGGTCCAGGGGCTCATGAAGAGTCGGACACGACTAAACAACAACAACAATTCTCTGCCCAAAGCCACAATTCCTAGAGTTCCCTAGGAACAGGGATTGATAGTTAAACCACTCTGAGAATGGCAGCTCTTTGAGGGGTACAGGGTCATCTAGTCCAACCCCCTGCAATGCAGGCATCACAGCTCAAGAATCCGTGACAGATTATGTGGAGGACTCCCTGGTCCTGAGTGGGGTGACTGTGCCACTGAAGGACCAGGTGCACAGCCTGGGAGTCATTTTGGACTCACAGCTGTTCATGGAGACGCAGGTCAGTGCTGTGTCCAGGGCAGTTGTCTACCAGCTCCATTTGGTATGCAGGATGAGACCCTACCTGCCTGTGGACTGTCTCGCCAGAGTGGTGCATGCTCTGGTTATCTCCCGCTTGGACTACTGCAATGCGCTCTACGTGGGGCTACCTTTGAAGGTGACCAGGAAACTACAACTAATCCAGAATGCAGCAGCTAGACTGGTAACTGGGAGTGGCTGCCAGTCCTGAAAGACCTACACTGGCCCCCAGGACATTTCTGAGCACAATTCAAAGTGTTGGTGCTGACCTTTAAAGCCCTATACAGCCTCAGCCCAGTATGCCTGAAGGAAAGTCGCTAACCCCATCGTTCTGCCCAGACACTGAGGTCCAGCTCCGAGGGCCTTCTGGCGGTTCCCTCCCTGCGAGAAGCCAAGTTACAGGGAAGCAGGCAGAGGGTCTTCTCAGTAGTGGTGCCCACCCTGTGGAACGCCCTTCCATCAGATGTCAAAGAGAAAAACAACTACCAGACTTTTAAAAGACATCTGAAGGCAGCCGTGTTTAGGGAAGCTTTTAATATTTAATAGACTATTGTATTTTAATATTCTGTTGGAAGCCACCCAGAGTGGTTGGGGAAACCCAGCCAAATGGGTAGAGTATAAATATATTATTATTATTATTATTATTATTATTATTATTATTATTATTAATCCAACCTCCATTGAAAAATCTCCAAGGAAGGAGAGTCCACCACCTTCCAAGGAAATCTGTTCTGCTGTTGAACAGTTCTTACCATCAGGAAGTTCCTCCCAATGCGTACTTGAAACCCAAACCACTTGATTCTTGTCGTTTGATTCAGTTGGTTTGGTTCCTACCCTCAGGAGCAGCAGAAAGCAAGCTTTCTCCATCTTCCATGGACAGCCCTTCCAGATATTGGAAGATGGCCTTTCATATCTCCTCTTCTCCAGGCTACACATACCCATCTCGCTCAACCATTCCTCAAAAGTTTTGGTTTCCAGACCCTTGATTGTCTTCGTCTTCTTCCTTTGCACCCATTCCAGGTTGTCAAATAAAGCCCTTCATTTTGGATAATCAGCAAGGGCCCTTCACTGAAATTATCTAATAATGGAAAGCTACATAAATATAGTCCCATTCATACCAAAACCAAACCTTTTGTGAATAACTGTAGTTCTCCAGATGTTCTAGATGCAAGCCAACTCCCATCACTTCACAACATCTGGAGAATCACAGTTTCCTCACCCTTTTGCTGTATATGGATCGATCTATTGAAGATCTCTTTCAGCTTCTGCCTTCTGGAAGAAGGTCCAGGGTTATAAAGACTAGGACTAGCCGCCTGAGAAACAGTTTCTATCCAAATGCGATTTTGGTTTTATACGCAGTGTAAGGTAGTCTCTATGTGAGTATATTGCATTCAGTTATGGGGTATCAGAATTTTTAGGGGCCAATCAGGTTGGGATAGCAGGCTTGTTGGTTTTTGAATGTCTGATGTAGATTTTTCAATTTTGTTGTTCTGTATGGGACAATGACAATAAACATTTTCTTATCATATCTGGGGTGGTGGGTGGGGTGGGGTTTCAAAAACAAAAGAATGATGATGTGGTGTAGTGGTTAAGAGCGGTAGTCTCGTAATCTGGGGAACCGGGTTCGCGTCTCCGCTCCTCCACATGCAGCTGCTGGGTGACCTTGGGCTAGTCACACTTCTGTGAAGTCTCTCAGCCCCACTCACCTCACAGAGTGTTTGTTGTGGGGGAGGAAGGGAAAGGAGAATGTTAGCCGCTTTGAGACTCCTGAAGGGGAGTGAAAGGCGGGATATCAAATCCAAACTCTTCTTCTTACCTGCCATTCAGCTTGCCATGATATGCTTCACAAACGCTGGGGGGGAAAGGAAGAGAGTTATTACTGTCTCAGAGGTGGTGTTGTGTAATGGTTAGAGTGTTGGGCTAGAGCTTGGGATATGAGGGTCTGAATCCTGACTCAGTCATGAATCTCACTGGGTGTCAAAGACCAGGCTGAGGAGTACTGCTCTGATGAGTAATGGTGGAAACCTCTCCCTCCCGCTGCTCTTGACCAGAATCCTGAAGTTGCCCAGGAACAATGGAGCAGTATAGATATGGAGCAGTGGTTTGCAGAGGGGCATAGTTCTGAAGGCAAAAGTTGAGACTGTGGGATGTGATACATAAGTAGCAGTCAAGTACAACATTCCTTGTTTTCCTAGAGTGGACATGCGGGGGAATGTTTGGTCCAGCCAGTTGAAAACTTCCTGTTTCCTCCTGGCTGGGACATACTTCCTTTGCATGTGACTAGAGGTGGGCGTGACCTCACCTGTCCAGGTAACAAAAGGACAAGGCACGCAGCGCTCTCTCTCTCTCTTTGACTTCCTCCATCATCGGAGCAGCTTTTTAGCTAGAGACGCTCTGTTAGCTTCCAGCCAACAGAGGACACTGGGATTATCCCCATATGGCAGCCTTTCTCAACCTGTGGGTCCCCAGATGTTGTTGAACTACAACTCCCATCACCCCTAGCTAGCAAGGCCAGAGCTCAGGGATGATGGGAGTTGTAGTCCAACAACATCTGGGGACCCACAGGTTGAGAACCACTGCCCTATGGGATAGCTCCACATGTATATACTAAGTAAGTAAGTCTGCCTTCAGGGATCCATCTGTGAACTGATGTTGTAAGTAAACTTCTTTTATTGGCTTTACCCAAGATTGTGGCATCTTTATTCTTTGAAGAGGGATATAAAGGGACTTACCAGGAACATACAATTCGTATGATAGTGAGAGGCTTACAGAAGCCTGCAACCAGCTACCCGCTGTGCGTTTAAAAGGGGAATATAAAACTCTGCTAAGTAAAGGAACTTGCTAGCGTAAGTTAGGAAGGATATTAATAAACAATATATCCTCTCCTGCCTCCCTGAACATTCCCACAGAGACGAACTGGGGGGTGAACAGCAAAGTGAAGAATAACTGGAAGAGAGAGCTAACTGGAAAGTGTCCAACCTATCAGTCCAAGGTCACGTAGAGCAGATAAGGTAGCTACACGAAAAGCATAGTGGTTGCGAGATCGGGTTGCAAGGCACAGAAGTGATTGGGGTGGAAACCTTAACTGGGAGCACCTTCATTCCAAGAAAGGCTGCTCTGTCTCTGAGAAAGGCTGCTCTGTCTCCCGGACTAGCCTACATCGCAGGGATGTTATGAGGGTAAAATGGCGTAAAAGGAGAAGCACGTTGAGCTCAGAGGTGGGTTTAGGGCAGTGTGAACAGCAGTTGTGGTTGCACCGGGTGCAAAGCCAAGGAGGGCAGCTTCTCAAAGCCCAGGAAGCGCTTATCCGGCTTTGGGAAGGAGGCATGAGGACTCTGACATGATATCCAGTGTGAGAGCCAGTGTGGTGTAGTGGTTAAGAGCGGTAGACTCGTAATCTGGTGAACTGGGTTTGCGTCCCCGCTCCTCCACATGCAGCTGCTGGGTGACCTTGGGCTAGTCACACTTCTCTGAAGTCTCTCAGCCCCACTCACCTCAGAGTGTTTGTTGTGGGGGAGGAAGGGAAGGGAGAATGTTAGCCGCTTTGAGACTCCTTCGGGTAGTGATAAAGCGGGATATCAAATCCAAACCCTTCTTCTTCTCCTTCCTCCTTCCCAAAACTTGGCAAACGCTTACCAGGCTTTGGGAAAGAGGTAGGAGGGCTCTAGGACCCTGCCAGAGCCTCACACCTCCTTCCCAAAGTCCACCTTAAGTCTGTGCTATAAGGGTTATTTATTTTGTGTTTTTGTTTTTGAGGCCTTTTCAGTTAATTTGTTTTTGTGACTGTGCTCAGCTACCGATTGATTGATTGATTGTGTGACTGCAGAAATGGATAAAAGCCCCCCATCCAAACAATGACTATCATCAGTTTAGGTAAGAAAAAAATATTGTAGTTTTAATTTTTATCATCTACAATTCTGTCTTATTTTATAGTACAGTACATTGATTGTTGCTTTCATTTTATGGATCAGTTGTCTCGTTAGATAGTAAAATTCATAAAAACTACCCCCTGTTTTAGGGCTGGTTTTTAAAAGTCTGGAACGGATTAATCCGTTTTGCATTACTTTCTATGGGGAAACACGCCTTGGTTTTGGAACACTTTGGTTTTGGAACAGACTTCTGGGACGGATTAAGTTTGAGAACCAAGGCACCACTGTACCTTCGTAGCTGATGCAACCATTGGAGTCTTCCTGGCCGGCCATTAGCTTATCGACCTCCTCCTCTGTCAGCCTTTCACCTGGAACAGAAAAAAAGATTAAATTAATTAAATACTCCAATTTTCAGGGTTAAGAGCCCAAAGCAAATTACAAGTAAGGCTATGTGATTCGGTCAAAGCTCGAAACGCTAACTGATTTGGGGGGGGGGGGGCAAGATTCCAGTTTTGGCCAAGTCAGGCCAAAAAAAGTTGGTTAAAATGTATCTGTATATTACCGTATTTTTCGCTCCATAGGGCGCACCGGACCATAGGGCACACCTAGGTTTTTTTTGGGGGGGAAATAAAGAAAAAATATATATTCCCCCCCCCCAGCCCCAAAGAGCAAAGAAGCCAAGACAGCGAGTGGGATCCATCCCGCTGGCTGACTTGGCTTCCTCTTTAGCCGCGCAAAACCTCTCCAGCCGGGAGAGGCTGCGCGCGGCTTTGGCAGAAGCCAAGACAGAGCGGGATGGATCCCGCTAGCTGTCTTGGATTCCTCTTTAGCCCTGACCCCAGCCCCCAGAACGGGTCCGGGAGCGAAGGTGAGGTTGCGCACAACCTCGCCTTCGCTCCCGGAGCTTGCTGCTATCCACAAGCCTTCTGAGCCCGGCGGGAAGTCCCACCGGGCTCCGAAGGCTTGCAGATAGCTGCCTGAAGCCCGGGGTGCGCCAGGAGTTGGCACTGTGCTCCCCAGGCTTCAGGCTGCAGGCTGCTATACGCAAGCCTTCGGAGCCCGGCGGGAACTCCCACCGCGCTTCGAAGGCTTGTGGATAGCTGCCTGAAGCCTGGAGAGCGAGAGGGGTCGGTGCGCACCGACCCCTCTCGCTCTCCAGGCTTCAGCGAAAGCCTGCATTCGCTCCATAGGACGCACACACATTTCCCCTTCATTTTTGGAGGGGAAAAAGTGCGTCCTATAGAGCAAAAAATACGGTATGTCCGCAGCCAGAATTCTGTATGCCCAGAAATGGAAAGAAGTTGTTGTTCCAACAGGAAAGGAGTGGACTTTTAAAACTATTGGACTATATTGAGATGGTGAAATTAACAGCAAAAACAAGAGACAAGATAAAATGTTTGTGGAAGAGCGGAGATCCTTTTTGGAGATAATATTATAGTCAAATGAAATTGCAGGCAGGAAGGGAAATATAAACAAAGGAATGAGAAAGATAAAGGAATGTAATATGGAAAGAAGCAGAAGTCCCAGCAAAGGAGGAATGGATGCAAAAACTTGTGGAATATGCAGAAATGGCGAAACTTATCAGAAGAATAAGTAATCAGGATAACAAACTTTTAATAAAAGAATGGAAATGGTTTGTTGAATATTTACAGATGAATTGTAAACAGATAAGAACATTGGCATGACTATGGTAATATGTTTAAAGTACATATTTAAAGTAGATGAATAAATGAGCAAATTAAGTTAATTTGGATATGCAGAAGATATTAAAAATAAATTTAGAGAGGGGAGGAAGTCAAGTTTTGAAATGCCAAAAAGGATTGTAAAATCAGTGAAATGTAGAAACCTGAAAAGTATAAATAATTTTTAAATAGATAAAGGAATGTAATATGTACGTTACAGAAATCAGTATTATGTTTAAGGCAGTAGAAAAGGGATTTGAAGAGAAACATCATGAAAGGAAGGATGGATGTCAAAATGGCTCAGAGACTTTTTATCTGACTGTCTACCATGGCATTCCCCTCTTCAATCAAAATGAGGAATTTCAGAGTGCTTAGAGCAACATCTTCCAGCTCACAGTCTTTGGTCCCTCAAGATTAACTGTGATCTCCAAGCAGAAACAAAGCCGGAAAATTCAGAAACCCTGAAGTCATCATTTGTCCCGCTCGACTTTGATCACAGCATCCGGCTGGAGAATTCCTTATCCCAATAACTTCATTTTTTGCAAAGAGAAGGGAAATGAAGGACAAGTTTTTCTAGCCCTCAAGACTGCACAGAGAGCTGTTTGCATATATTTTATTTTTAACCAATTAAACTTCTTATTGCACTAGCAGTAGGCCATGGCATCATTCAGAAGGAAAACAAAAAAGGGAGGGGGAGGGAAAAAACAACAACAATAACCATAAAAATTATCAGGCGCAGACATACAATAAAACCGCAGTCACGGCTACTAAAATTATTTGTTCCATTAAATAGAATAGAATAGTTGTTGCATTAAATAGAATAGAATAGCAGAAGATTCTCAGGGGAGATGTGCCAAATTAAATATCCCCTTTGCAGGACCAGAGATTCTTGGAGGACTGGAGTAAATATTTGAGCTATTTGAAAAGCAATTGCAATAAACAGCTTACTCTAGTAGGACTGCAAGATGTTTTGTAAGGGGGACTGTGCGAAATATTGCAGAGAAGATTATGAAGAGAGTTATTAGTTGAGGACGATTAAAAGTAATAGAAAAATTAAGAAATGTAGATAAAGTGATAAAGATTGAAAAATCTTCAGAGGCGGCCGATGGAAGTCCAAAACATTGTATAAGATAAGAAAATATGTTAAATGATGGTTGAAAATGATGTGTGTGTGTGTGTGTGTGTGTGTATGGATGCGGCTGGCGCTGTGGGTTAAACCACAGAGCCTAGGACTTGCCGATCAGAAGGTCGGCGGTTTGAATCCCCATGACGGGGTGAGCTCCCATTGCTCAGTCCTGGCTCCTGCCAACCTAGCAGTTCGAAAGCACGTCAAAGTGCAAGTAGATAAATAGGTACCACTCCAGCGGGAAGGTCAATGGCATTTCCGTGTGCTGCTCTGGCTCGCCAGAAGCAGCTTAGTCATGCTGGCCACATGACCGAGAAGCTGTACGCTGGCTCCCTCAGCCAATAAAGCGAGATGAGCGCCACAACCCTAGAGTCGGTCAAGACTGGACCTAATGGTCAGGGGTCCCTTTACACACACACACACACACACACACACACACACACACACACAGATTAAGACACATGGCAACCTTCTACATATCTGGATATACCTTACAGGGTCTCTCTCCTGTCAGCAATTGCGCTGCAGCATTCTGCACTAACGGCAGGGTCTGAACAAGAACGAGGAGAGCCTTGCATAATGAGCACAAGAAAGGCATATCCTGGCATAAATTGTGCATGAAAATATATATCTTGTAGACAGTAACATGCAAAAAATGCACTCTGTTAGGGAACAAACACTTTGCGAAAGTGTGCGAATTCGGCAAAAATTGCACGTGAACACGTGTATATTTTTGCACCCAATTGCTGGTGTGTTTTTTTGTGAGGGCTTTGAAAATGTCAACCATAAATTGACACGGAAATGTGGAGAACTTAACAGAAGACTGGGGGGGGGAGAAACCAAAATTGACAGATTCTCACATCCCTATGTATGATCAAATCCATAATCTTTCAATGTGGGTGAGGGACGTGTGACCCCCCCCCTCTCAAATGTTGGAACAAAGTGGAGAAGGTGTTGTGGCAGTCCTGCCCCTCCATCGTTACACTGTAATTCACAGCGCCACCTGTCTGTGGCCAAGTGAACTTCAGCGTGATGACACCCTTACATGCTTGTTATACGTTACGATTAGATCAATATATATCACAAAATGTATACTGCTAGTTTACATTGTGAACTGCTCTGAGATCTTGTGTTGAATGGCGGTATATACCGTATTTTTTGCCCCATAGGACACACCGCCCCATAGGATGCACCTAGTTTTTTTTTGGGGGGGGGAAATAAAGAAAAAAAAATTATTTCCCCCCCAGGCACGGGCTGGCCCGGGGGAAGCCCGAGCTTCGCCCGACCCCAGCCCCCAGAACAGCCTGCTATCCACAAGCCTAGGGAGCCGCGCTGGTCTCCCCAGGCTTACGGAGAGCTGTGCGAAGCCCGGGCGCGCTCTTCAGCGCGCCCCAGGCTTCGGAATACAGGCAGCTCCGCGCAACCCTCGGGAGCCCGGCACGGCTTCGCGCCGGGCTCCCGAGGGTTGCGCAGAGCTTCCTGAAGCCTGTATTTGCCCCATAGGACACACACACATTTCCCCTTCATTTTTGGAGGGGGAAAAGTGCGTCCTATAGGGCGAAAAATAAGGTAAATCTTAATGATGATAATGATCCTTCCAACTATGTATTTATTTTATTTCTTAAATCTACCGTATTTTTCGCTCTATAACACGCACCAGACCATAACACACACGTAGTTTTTAGAGGAGGAAAACAAGGAAAAAAATATTCTAAACGAAATAGTGGATAAAAAACGAAATAGTGGATATATGATTTTTGTGGTTCATGCTGTGGCCACAGACATGTGATCTGACAGTGAGTTTGGAGTAGCCCAATGCAAAAATCCTGAGGATCCATGTGGATCCATGCTTTGTAACCAAGGAGGAGGAAAGGAAGGGGAACCATGGATCCTCTGCTCACGAATGCAGCAGATCCCCCCCACATCCGTAGGCATTCGCTCCATAACACGCACAGACATTTCCCCTTACTTTCTAGGAGGAAAAAAGTGAGTGTTATGGTGCAAAAAATACGGTATATACCACCCTTCATCTGAAAATCTCAAGGCAGTTCACAAGATAAAAAATACAGAACAAAAGCCACAGTTCTGTGAGTCTACGATTCTAGCAAAATCGGCTTAGAGGGCCATGTTGTAGAACTATAGATCCGCTCACCCAGAGTGGCCAAAACATGGCGAAGTTCGGCTCCCATGACCTTGCCATTCCCTTCCTTGTCGAAAACCCGCAGGCCTTCCACGAAATCCTCGTAGGTCCCGGTGTCTTTGGCTTTGGAGATGTGCTGGAGCATGGGCAGGAAGGTATCGAAGTCTAACATCTTGCTGTTCATTTCTGAGGATGGGCAAACAGGAAACCGGGTTAGAGCTGGCCATCTGTTTCAAATACAAGTTAAGGATGCAAACGATAAGGAACGAGGGGAATACCCAAAATATAACAGGAAGGCTCTGAGATCACGGTAAGGGATACATCATCACCACTGCCACCACCACCATCTTATTTTATTATTTATACCCCACCCATCTGGCTGGGTTTCCCCAGCCCCTCTGGGCAGCTCCTAACAGAAAATTAAAAACACAATAACACATCAAACATGAAAAAATTCCCTAAACAGGGCTGCCTTCAGATGTCTTCTAAAAGTCAGATAGTTGTTTATTTCCTTGACATATGGTGGGAGGGTGTTCCACAAGGTGGGCGCCACCACCAAGAAGGCCCTCTGCCTGGTTTCCTGTAACCTCACTTCTCACAGGGAGGGAACCACCAGAAGGCCCTTGGAGTTGGACGTCAGTGCATAGCTGTCAACTTTTCCCTTTTTTTTAAAGGAAAATTCCCTTATTCCGAATAGGATTCCTCACAAGAAAAGGAAAAAGTTGACAGCTATGCCTCAGTGTCCGGGCGTTCCACAGGGCGGGCGCCACCACCAAGAAGGCCCTCTGCCTGGTTCCCTGTAACCTCACTCATCTCAGGGAGGGAACCGCCAGAAGGCCCTCAGAGCTGGACCTCAGTGTCCGGGCAGAACGATGGGGGTGGAGACGCTCCTTCAGGTCTACTGGGCCAAGGCCATTTAGGGCTTTCAACGTCAGCACCAACACTTTGAATTGTGCTCGGAAACGCCCTGGGAGCCAATGAAGGTCTTTCAGGACTGGTGTTACACATAGATGGTGTGTGATGGAATAAAATGTCAGAGTGAGACCCCTCCTCAATAACCTGTAGCTCATTGGCACCAACACTCCTAAGACAGATCTAGAAGTGAAACCTGTCCGGTGAAGTTGCCGTCACGAAAAACAGGACAGGAAGTCTCTCACCATCAGGTTTGGGCCGGCCGAGGACCTTGAGAACTTCCGCCTGGGTGGGATTTGTCCCGCAAGCCCTCAAGACGTCTCCGCACTGCGCGTACGTGATTTTCCCTTCCCCTTTCGGAGTTCGGTCGAAGAGCATGAAGACTTCCTTGAATTCTGTATAGGAGAGGGGAAAACACACAAAATGTTTGGTGAGGAAGTGGGAGAGATGGCTCAGGAAGTCAGGAGAGAAGAAAGGAAGGGAAAGGTAACAAGGAATGGATGCGACCGCAGAAAAAGTTTCACTTGTTTATGAAAAAGACAAGCCTTCATTAAGCATTATTATTTTCAAGGGATCCTGACCCCCTGTGTTTTGCTTTGGTTTTTATTTTTATTTTTATGAACTTCGCTGTTGATCTTGATATCAGAGATGTTTACATTCCATCTCCTGTGGATATCCTGGAGGAACTGCAACAGAGAAAGAACCAGGTCAGGAGACTAGGAAAAATCAGGATTTGCTCAGAAACCCGTGTCAGAGTTTGACCTCTGAAGCGTTCCAGGGCAGGACAGCAGTCCTCAGTGCAAAATAAAAGAATAAAAAATGAAAACACCACAAGCACATCTCACTTCGTCTCTAACATCTCTATAATTAAATAGGCATTGTGGGTGACTGTGGCAATGTGGGTTCATTAGCTAATGGCTAGTGAGGTGGTGCTGTGGGTTAAACCACAGAGCCTAGGACTTGCCGATCAGAAGGTCGGCGGTTCGAATCCCCGTGACGGGGTGAGCTCCCGTTGCTCGGTCCCTGCTCCTGCCAACCTAGCAGTTCGAAAGCACGTCAAAGTGCAAGTAGATAAATAGGTACCACTCCGGCGGGAAGGTAAATGGCGTTTCCATGCGCTGCTCTGGTTTGCCAGAAGCGGCTTAGTCATGCTGGACACATGACCCGGAAGCTGTACGCCGGCTCCCTCGGCCAATAAAGCGAGATGAGCGCCGCAACCCCAGAGTCAGTCACGACTGGACCTAACGGTCAGGGGTCCCTTTACCTTTACCTAGTGAGGTGGTCTGTCTGTGTCTGGGTTTTATCACTTCATGCCACAACATTTCTGAATGTCCCCCCACCAAAAAAAAATCACCGCACATAGAAATGTAGCATATAAGAGCAAAGGGTTCAAGCTAGCCTTCGCCTTCCATGCTACTTTTTTAATGCAGGGAATGATTCATAGCAGAAGTCTTTGAGAGGTTGCATATTCACTCTGAAGTGGTACGCAGGGCAGATCATCTGGGAACCTGGACGCAATTCTAGGTTGGGCTTACAGGATTGGAGGTTCCTGACCTCGTATGTCAGTTGGTTAGAGCATGGTGCTGATACAGTGGAACCTCAAATTACGGATGTAATCCATGACGGAGGCACGTCCACAACCTGCAGCATTCGTATTCTGAAGCGTCGCGTCTGCATAGGCGCTGCTGCAATTTGGCGCTTCTGCGCATGCGCGAGCGGCGAAGCCTGGAAGTAACCCATTCCGGTACTTCTGGGTTTCCCGTGGCCCACAACCCTTAAACACGTAACTTGAAGCGTCCGTAAATGAGGTATGACTGTAACGCCAAAGTTGTTGTTGTTGTTGTTGTTGTTGTTGTTGTTGTTGTTGTTGTTGTTAAGACTACTACTACTACTACTACTACTACAGTCATACCTCGGGTTACAGACACTTCGGGTTGTGTGATTTCGGGTTGCACACTGCGCCAAATCTGGAAGTACCGGAACGGGTTACTTCTGGGTTTCGGCACTTGCGCGTGCACAGAAAGCACTAAATTGCACTTTGCGCATGCACAGAAGTGCTGAATCGCAACCTGCGCGTGTGCAGATGTGGCGCTGCGGGTTGCAGACTCTGCGGGTTGCGAATGTGCTTCCCGCACGCATCACGTTCGCAACCCGAGTGTCCACTGTATTAGTATTTATAAGCTGTTTGTCTCCTTCATGGATCACTGCCTTGCTGTGGCGAAGGGGCTTGAATAACTCAGAGAAGCTATGAACTATGCCGAGCAGGGCACCCAAGATGGACAGCTCATAGTGGAGAGTTTTGACCAAACGTGATCCACCTGGAGCAGGAACCGGCAAGCCACTCCAGTATCCCTGCCAAGAAAATTCCATGGACAAAGACAACAGGCATATAAAAGTTATGATGCTGGAAGATGAGCCCCACAGGTCGGAAGGCATCAAACATGCTACTGAGGAAGAGCAGAGGACAAGTACAAGTAGATTCAGAGCTGATGAAGCGGCTGGGCCAAAGCCGAAAGGTCGCTCAGTTCGAGAGCTGGACCATAAAGAAGGCTGATTGTTGTTGTTGCTGTTGTTTAGTCGTGTCCGACTCTTTGTGACCCCATGGACCAGAGCACACCAGGCACTCCTGTCTTCCACTGCCTCCCGCAATTTGGTCAAACTCATGCTGGTAGCTTCAAGAACACTGTCCAACCATCTCGTCCTCTGCGTCCCCTTCTCCTTGTGCCCTCCATCTTCCCCAACATCAGGGTCTTTTCCAGGAAGTCTTCTCTTCTCATGAGGTGGCCAAAGTATTGGAGCCTCAGCTTCAGGATCTGTCCTTCCAGTGAGCACTCAGGGCTGATTTCCTTCAGAATGGAGAGGTTGGATCTTCTTGCAGTCCATGGGACTCTCAAGAGTCTCCTCCAGCACCAGAATTCAAAAGCATCAATTCTTCGGCGATCAGCTTTCTTTATGGTCCAGCTTTCAATTCCATATATCACTACTGGGAAAATAATAATCCGTTATTATTATTATTATTATTATTATTATTATTATTATTATTATTATTATTATTATTTATTGAAAACTGTGCATTAAAATGCACATAATGATGAAAATAAGCCCAAACGCACTGTTTGTTGGAATAGCTTTGTGTGTTAGGTGAAACTGTATGCAGGAATATTGGGAGAAGTACTAACTAAGATACTGATAAAAATTTTATGAGAACCTCTTTGTAAAAAATCAGAAATTAATGATGAAATGCAATGAACTCAACTTAGCCTGGAAAAAACGAGGAACTGAAAGCAAAAATTGACAGGCCCTCTCGTCACGATGCGTGTTATGGATCTATTTTTTGATGTGTTTTGCTTCTTGAAATCTGTTCAGCAAGCATCTGCTTGACATCTGGTGAAAGTTTTTCCTGTCTATTTTTCGCATGCAAAATACGCATTTCAAATTCATTTCAGCCGAGATGAAATGCAACGTATCATTTTGCTGATAGCTTGACAGACAAGGCTTAAACTGCAGAGTGTGTGTGTGGCAGCAATGATTTTTCTTCCTTTCCCAACATTTTCCCCACAGTATTTTGCACAGCCCTGGCTTACTCTCGCTCTTAATGGACTTCCCTTGCCACCACTGAGGTCATCATGCTGCAAGACCTGACAGGCACCGTTGTGATGTGATCCTGCTCAATACGAGACTGAGAGCCAGTGTGGTGTAGTGGTTAAGAGCGGTAGGCTCGTAATCTGGGGAACTGGGTTCGCGTCTCCGCTCCTCCACATGCAGCTGCTGGGTGACCTTGGGCTAGTCACACTTCTCTGAAGTCTCTCAGCCTCACTCACCTCACAGAGTGTTTGTTGTGGGGGAGGAAGGGAAAGGAGAATGTTAGCCGCTTTGAGACTCCTTAAAGGGAGTGAAAGGCGGGATATCAAATCCAAACTCTTCTTCTCATTGGCTGGGATTACCTATCTGACTGCTTCGAGAAAGGGAAAGGAATAGCAGCCGGGGGCCAGTGGGAGAATGATGCACAACAAACACCACCACCAATTGAAACGGGGACAAATTCTAGAATAATAATAATAATAATAATAATAATAATAATAATAATAATAATTTATTTATACCCCACCCTTCTCGGTTCAGAAAACTAGGCTCAGGGCGGCTAATAACAAATTTAAAACACTTAATTGATGCAACAAAAAAACAGGTAAAGGTAAAGGTCCAGTCATGGCTGACTCTGGGGTTGCGGCACTCATCTCGCTTTATTGGCCAAGGGAGCCGGCGTACAGCTTCAGGGTCATGTGGCCAGCATGACTAAGCCACATCTGGCAAACCAGAGCAGTGCACGGAAACTCTGTTTACCTTCCTGCTGGAGTGGTATCTATTTATCTACTTGCACTTTTGATGTGCTTTCAAACTGCTAGGTTGGCAGGAGATGGGACCGAGCAACGGGAGCTCACCCTGTTGCGGGGATTCGAACCGCCGACCTTCTGATCAGCAAGTCCTAGGCTCTGTGGTTTAACCCACAGCGCCACCCACGTCCCCACTAATAAATCTACAACACTTAAAATACAAATCCGGGGACATTAAATGAAATCCGGGGACATTCCGGGGACGGATTTTGTCTGGGGACAGATTTGTAAATCTGGGGACTGTCCCCAGGAAAACGGGGACATCTGGTAACCATACCATACAGCTCAATATTGTCTATCCGGCTTGGCTGGATGGGAGGTTTTTAAGCAGACGTTAGGTGGCCATCTGTCATGGATGTTTCAGCTGAGATTCCTGAATTGCAGGAGGTTGAATGAGATAACCCTTAGAATCTCTTCTAACTCTTCAATTCAACGATTCTGTGATTTCTACCCACCACAATTGCCATTTCCACCCTGAAATCGCAACACCAGACTCTTTGATGCAGCCTCCCTCTCAGAGTTTGCCCAGTGAAAGCTTCTATTTCCACCCTGTTCTCTGCAAAGAATCCCGGACGCAAGGCCTGTTATTTCATTTTTTTAACAAGGGAACACAATGGTGGCAGCGGTGGCAGCTCCCACTCCCTGGCAGCTGAACAAACATGGAAACTTTTCAAAAGAATAATAATGAAAAATAAAAATATCAGCCTCTTCTGCTTTCGCTTGGGCCTATCATTATCTAAACTCCTTGTCAGCAGGATCCGCTGGGTTCATGGAGGAGCCATTGAGAAAAAGCTCTGGCTTTGCTGACCACAGACAGTGGGATTGGGGTTGTGGGGAATGTTTTCCCTAGAGAAGGAGAAAAGACTTCAGGAAGGCAATCTGGGTCAAATCCCCCGGAAGCCCCAGAGCAATGATCATATCCAATTTGTCTCGCCTAGAGAGCTGGACCATAAAGAAGGCTGATCGCCGAAGACTTGATGCTTTTGAATTCTGGTGCTGGAGGAGACTCTGGAGAGTCCCATGGACTGCAAGAAGATCAAACCTCTCCATTCTGAAGGAAATCAGCCCTGAGTGCTCACTGGAAGGACAGATCCTGAAGCTGAGGCTGCAAGACTTTGGCCACCTCATGAGAAGAGAAGACTCCCTGGAAAAGACCCTGATGTTGGGAAAGATGGAGGGCACAAGGAGAAGGGGACGACAGAGGACGAGATGGTGGGACAGTGTTCTTGAAGCTACCAGCATGAGTTTGACCAAACTGCGGGAGGCAGTGGAAGACAGGAGGGCCTGGCGTGCTCTGGTCCAGGGGGTCACAAAGAGGCGGACGTGACTAAATGACTAAACAACAACAACCAGTTTTTGGAAGCCACAGAAGGGAAGAGTGGCTCTTCGACTTAAATTCTGCTTCTTGCATGTTCCCCAAAGGCATCTGCTTGGCCACTGTGGGAACAGGAGGCTGGAATAAAGTGGTCCTTGGCCTGTGGGAAACCCACAAGCAGGACACAAATTCAAGATCCTTCTCCCTTCCCGTGGCTTCCAGCAAATCATAGAATCTTAGAATTAGGAGGGACCTAAGGATCATCGTCCAACCCTCTGCAATGCTGAAATCTCACCTAAAGCTGCTACAACAGCAGCAAGAATACTCATCGCAAAGTATTGGAAGACACAAGATCTACCCACTCTGGAAGAATGGCAGATGAAGGTGATGGACTATATGGAACTGGCGGAAATGACTGGCAGAATCCGAGACCAGGGAGAAGAGTCGGTGGAAGAAGATTGGAAGAAATTTAAAATTTATCTTAAGAAATACTGTAAAATTAATGAATGCTAAAATGTTATGGTTATAAAAAGTAAGTGGATTACAGCTGTAAAGATTAAGTTAAAAGAAAAGAAAAGAAAAGAATACAATTAGATAAAATTAAGGGGGAGGATTTGCTGAAACAAATTTAGGAATTGGAACGCAGAAAGGGGAGGTATGGGGAGGTCGGTGAAATAAGATTTAAGAAAAAAAGGATATGAAATTATACATGTTTGTTTTTGTGTATGTATGTTTGTATTGTGTATTGTTTGTGTTTATATAAATTGTGAAAAACCAATAAAAAATTTTATAAAAGAAAAAAAGAAAAGAAATCTCAGCTAAAGCATCCATGAGAGATGGCCATCCAATCTCTGCTTTAAAATCTCCAGGGAAGGAGAGTCCACAACCTCTCATGGGAGTCTTTCCCACTTTTCCAACAGCTCAGAAAGTTTTCCCAAATGTTTCGTCAGGATCTCCTTCCTTGTCACTTGAAGCCATGGGTTCGAGTCCTGCCCTCCAGAGCAGGAGAAAGCAAGCTTGCTCCATCTTCCATGTCACAGCCCTTGAGATATTTGAAGATGGCTCTCATATATCTCCTCTCGGTCTCTTATTTTTCAGGCTAAACATACCCAGCTCCTTCAACCGTTCCTCATAAGGCTTCGTTTCTGGACCCTTCGTGCCTATTGGTCATGGAGAGACTTCTCCTCCACGGAAGGTCTGTGTCAGGAAACTGACATCAGAGCGGAAGGAGAAGGAGAGGCTCTCTGACTCTGTAGGAGAAGGTACGAGCACCAGGGGGAGGCGCAGCTTGGTGGAGGGGGAAGGAAATCAGAGTAACACCCAGGATCCAGGAGAGCCAATGGAGAAGGAGGTGGAAGGGCTCCGGGATTCTTCCCTGGACATCAGTGAGGAGAGCACTGGTCCTCCGCTACCCACGCCCTCCCTGCGCAGAAGGCTTCCGCGCAATGAGAGGCGGAGAAGACTGGGTGTCAAACAGCTTTTATGCTGGAAAAGGTTTAAGAAACGCCCACAGACAGATTCTGCTAGCGACTGAGGCAGCCACGCTGAGATGGGCTGTGCAGTCAAGACGGTTTAACCCAGGCAGTTAAGCTCCCAAACGGGGACAGTTTTCGCACGAGTAACTCCAATCCACTACAGTCTACCTTTGCAACGAGCCGAAAGCAGGAGAAAGAAAAGAGGAGTCTTTCGAGAGGCGCTGCATCCTTGCGACACACCCATGCCAGATTTTGCAAAGGGGCGGGGTGGGGGGGAGCCAAAACATTTTAATCTAAAGAGCGTATGGAAACAGATGAGGTTGTTGTTTGGGCTGTCAAACGCTGGGGAGGAAAGTTGTACAGAACAGGGGTGGTCTGGCATGTGGCAAATGTGCTTAACACATGAGAGAGTGGGGTGCAGATCCAACACTTTGGGCTTTCCTGGTTTGCAAACTCAAATGCAACCGAGATGATCGAGGCTCCTATGATGGAAGTCTGCTAGCCTGCTCCCTAAAATATCACTGGTTTGCTCATTTCTATATATAGGGTGCCTACATTTTGCATGGCAACACGTGCAAATGGCTTGAGATACCTATCAGGTCCATAAATTACCATATAGCATATATTCAACACAAAAAACAGTGACAATTTGTTGTTGATGAAGGACAGCTGGACAAATAAAGGGCCCCATTACCTTCAGTAGCTTAGGGCCGCATCAAACCTAAATCCGGCCCTGATCCAGATCATGATCAAGGGAAGTCATAGTCCTACTCTATTCTGCCTTGGTCAGACCACACCTGGAATACTGTGTCTAATTCTGGACACCTCAGTTTAAGAAGGATGTTGACAAGCTGGAAGGTGTGCAAAAGACAGCCAACGGCCTGGAAACCAAGCCTGATGAGGAACGGTTGAAGGAATTGGGTATGTTCAGCCTGGAGAAGAGGCGACTGAGCGGAGATATGAGAGCCATCTTCAAATATCGCAAAGGTTGCCTCATGGAGGATGGAGCAAATAGCTCTATGATTCTATGATGCACTCTCTCTCTCTCCATGAAACAACTGTTAACATTGCTTCAGAGAACAGGGGGATTCGTGAAAGACAGAAAAGTTACTAACCTTCAAGCTGTTCATTGCTGAATTCAACCTGAAAACAAAGAGAGAGAGAGATATTATTCACTATGATGATTCTCCCTGATGTCCCATGACATTGACAAGGCTGACACTTTTCGGTGCGCTCATTTTGCTTCCCTTACTTGAAACGAGTGCTGTGTTGCTTATGCATTAATGACTCCCAGGCTGCGCACCTGGTCCTTCAGGGGCACAGTTACCCCACTCAGGAGCAAGGAGTCTTCCATACCCGCCTGCCCCCTGCCCTCCCAAAACAATACTTCTGTCTTGTCAGGATTCAACCTTAATTGGTCAGCCACCATCCATCCTCCAACCGCCTCCAGACACTCACACAGGACTAAAATGAAGGGGCTTGAAATATCCTCAGAGTCGAGAGTGGATTTCATGCTCTTTATTCAGCTCATAGTGGTGAGGAGGAATGGAAGTTCCCCCGAAATGTCTGCTTTATATACATTATTTACACAATGGGCCCCGCGTGATTGGCTATTTCCGGGATTCTCCTGTAGGCCAATCAGGTTGCGGATTCCCTTCCACCTGGAGCTGGATTGGGTGGCTCCTGTGGACCAATCAACTGCTGCATTCTGGATCCTATTGTTCTAGGACCAATCAGACTGCTGCCTTTTGGATCCTATTCAACTCAGTACATAACAGGGCTACAATCAAACCAATATTTCCTTTTGAATGCCTCGTAACCTGTGGGGTTTTTTAGCATTTAAATAAACTGTGGAAGGGCCCAAACCATGCCCCTTTCCTGCTCCGAATTTCTTGTTCCATTATCTCAGTGGATGGAGGCAGAAAGCTCAGCTTTGGAAAAGGAGATGAGGACTCCACTCCTCAGGGATTTTGACACAAAGACAGCATGTTTGCACGCCCAGGCACACACACAAAGAAAACCTCGTCTCATAAAGACACCACAGTCTCTGCTGTGCCTCATTATCCTAAAAGGGAACAGAGACCCTGTAAAGTGTGTCCTCAAACCGTTAAATCTTGCTCTGGGGGTCTTGTGTAACATTTATTTGTCTCAGCAGTTTAAGCAGGTTTCCTAGGGAGGTGGAGTTTTAATTTCATTTTACAATAAGCAACAGGATATATATATATATATATATATATATATATATATATATATATATATATAGGTTTTGTTGTCTTCGGGTGTCTTCCCGTGTAAGAGTTGGGGTGTCTAGGCGACGTTTCGACGAGGTCTCACTCGTCATCTTCAGGCTGGTGCTTTCGGCTTCTTGTTACTGGAACAGAGCAGGATCTCAGTGTTTGAGTTCCTATAAATACTGTTGAGGGGGTGTGGTGTATAGCCTCCAACGTTCTGGGCAGAGAGGAAGTTCCCAGGTTAGTGTGCCTTTTCTTCTTTTGTTCATTAATTACTTGAGGGATATCCTGAGAGATTTCTTGAGTGATATTCTGAGTACCATTTAGGAGGGTCATTAGGAGTGGATTAGTTGCTAAAGCTTTCGTGTCTTGACCTCTTGAGCTTGTGAAGAGTTTTTTTTCCTGAGAAGATGGCTGTACTGCACTTAGTTGTGCTCTGGCTTGGCTTCGTGTATAGGGGCGAGCTGTGGTTTTGTGCCCTGTGCCAGCCAGATCTGTGTAGGGATTGCAGGGGGGTGCAGCATCCGGAGGTGCCACTGTGGTTTGGCTACTGGATGGTGTCTGTAATTTATCTGTGGAGAGGGTCTGGGTTTGGGTCTGGTGAGGTTGATTGGAGATGGCGTTCTGTGTGCCTCTGGTTCTGGTGTCGGTTTTTGTGGGGAGGGCTAATTTCCAGATGTCTGGCAGGCGGGACGTATCGTCACGCTTGTTCATGTTGTGAGGGTGTTTCTCTATCTCGATGGCTTCCATGATTATTCTCTTGTGGTGGTGTTCCATGTTAAAGAGCAATTTGGAATCTGAAAAATTAATTTCGTGTCCTGTTTCTTTCATGTGTTGGTAAAGAGAGGAAGTTTTTTCTTCTTTTTTGACGGCATTCTTGTGTTCTGCGATACGTGCATTTATTCGTCTGTTTGTTTGTCCAATGTACGTGGCTGGGCAGACTTTGCAGGGTATTTCATAGATAGCCAAAAAATAGCCAATATCCTCAGAAACCCCAAAGATAAAATCCAGTTAGAAAACCAAGGGGTCTATGAAATACCCTGCACTCTCACTCGCCTAGACACCCCAACTCTTACACGGGAAGACACCCGAAGACACCAAAACCTACATTCCTGTACCCGTGAAAATCTACGAAAGCAAATATATATATATATATATATATATATATATATATATATATATATATATGGAGAAATGTGGTTCCTTTTGCTAGGACGATTTCCTGGCACAACACCAAGCGAAGAGAATGGGACCCCGGCGTTCCCAAATGTTCCTGGTTCTACTGCAACATGTTTTTGGGAGTCTAATGAGGACTGACACCTTGAGCGTGTGGTTGTCTGTCTTGTTCTTTGACTCCTAAACTGAGTTGATGCAAAGCCTCCGTCCTTTGATTGAGAACATGCCTCCATCCTCTTCCACAGCCTGGCGGGAATTAGTGCAAAGCACTGGCAAAGGAGAGGTGCAGACTTTTCGGAGAAATGACGTGGTCTTTTGGCAAGTGCCACAGCCAAAAATATAAAGCATTTCACAGACTGACTGTCCCCCCTGCTAATGGACTTCAGAGACATGATTTCAGATTCCATGCCCTTCCACATTTCTCTGATGAAAATAGGGATGTCCCATTCCATAATGAAAATTTTACTATTTATACCCCGCCCACCTGACTGGGCACTCTGGGCAGCTTCCAACATACCGTATTTTTCGCTCTATAAGATGCACTTTTCCCCTCTTAAAAAGTAAGGGAAAATGTGTGTGCGTCTTATGGAGCGAATGCAGGCTGCGCAGCTATCCCAGAAGACAGAACAGCAAGAGGGATTGCTGTGCACTGATCCCTCTTCTGGATTCAGGGATAGCCGCGCGAAGCCTCTTCAGGGCAATGGGAGGAACGCTGCGTAGTGATCCCTCTTGCTGTTCTGACTTCTCTTCACTGGAGAGGCATTGCACAGCTTCCCCTCTCTGCACAGCACCCCTTCAGGAAAGCGGGAGGAGAAATGGAGCCCCTTCGCCCACTGTGCCACTGTGCGATTTCTGTTCTCATCCTGAAGCAAAGTTCTTAACCCGAGGTACTATTTCTGGGTTAGCGGAGTCTTTAACATGAAGCACCTGAAGGGTCTGTAGCCCGAGGTACCACTGTAGTGATGTGTGGAGGTGAGAGCTGGACCATAAAGAAGGCTGCTCGCCGAAGAATTGATGCTTTTGAATTCTGGTGCTGGAGGAGACTCTTGAGAGTCCCATGGACTGCAAGAAGATCAAACCTCTCCATTCTGAAGGAAATCAGCTCTGAGTGCTCCCTGGAAGGACAGATCCTGAAGCTGAGGCTCCAATACTTTGGCCACCTCATGAGAAGAGAAGACTCCCTGGAAAAGGCCCTGATGTTGGGAAAGATGGAGGGCACAAGGAGAAGGGGACGACAGAGGACGAGATGGTGGGACAGTGTTCTCGAAGCTACAAACATGAGTCTGACCAAACTGCGGGAGGCAGTGGAAGACAGGAGTGCCTGGCGTGCTCTGGTCCAGGGGGTCACGAAGAGTCGGACACGACTAAATGACTAAACAACACCCCACTTATCTGGCTGGGTTTCCCCAGCCACTCTGGGCAGCTCACAACAGAAAATTAAAAACACGACTAAACAACTAAACAACAACAGTATCTGAAGAAGTGTGCATGCACACGAAAGCTCATACCAAGAACTAACTTAGTTGGTCTTTAAGGTGCTACTGGAAGGAATTTTTTTATTTAAACAACAACAGCAATCTAGCTCAATATTGGCTGCAGCCCTCCAGGGTTCAGGCAGGGGGTCTCTCCTAGCCCTATGTGAATATGCCCTTGAGGGCTAAAACCCCATCCTTGCAGGCGAAAAACCTTTCCTAGCAGGGAGATGCAGCGGCGGAAGAAGAGCTTCTCTCTGCCGTCCTTTCCTTAGCCGGACAGCTGCAAAAGGCGATGGGAATTGAGCCAGGAAAAAGCATGCCCGCCGCTCACTCTCCGCCTTCCTTTTACGTTCGCAAACAAGTGATTCTATTTTGGACGGTGACAAAGGGTGAGCTCAACAGGAGCCAGGTAAATGGGAGAGGAGGCAGGCGCAGTTGTCCGGCTATTAAAAGCCTGACGGATCATCCCCGTTCCTGCTACCTCTGCCCTTCTCAAGCCCAGGCAAAGAACAGACTGTGCTCATCACATGAAATAAAAGCGAGAGATAGAGCGCAGGTGAAAAGCCCGAAACATCTCACTTATTATGGCTTTATTTCATCATCATCAATCTTTATTACGGTCCAGAGACCCAACAAATCATTACAAAGCAATACCCAATTCATACAGCCTACCTCCAGGTTAAACAAGCATTTTGTTTAGAATATAGGGATCATTTGTTCTTGCAACCACCGATAAAAATTTTGCCACTGCTAATGTTCTAGCAATTGTCCGGTCTTCCAGTAGGAACCTGACATAGTGAGCCTCTGATTTTCCCAGGAAAGGTACCAGCAAGGATAGTATCAGTTCAGCCCTGGCTTGCTCATATTTTGCACAGTGCAACAAAATATGTTTTATGGAATCGATGTCTTGAGCACACGAGCAAAGTCTGTCCTGGTAGGGAACTCCTCTCAACCTACCATCCAACACTGCAGAAGGAAAGACATTTAGTCTGGCTTTGGTGAAAAGCCTTCGATAGTTTGGTACTGTCAGATTTTTAATGTAAGATGTTAACTTAAAGACATACCCGTATTGTACTCCTACTGCCAGCGGACTACAGACTGCATGTGATCGAGATCGCAAGTCACTGTGTGCATTATCCCATATTATGGCTTTATTTGTTTGTTGCACAATCACGGGACGACTCAACTCTGTATTAGTTAGAATCACTGTACGCAGCATTTTTTCAAAATAATGTAAGAAAGGGGCAAACTTCACAACCGTCCCTCACTGAGGTCCCCAAAGGAACGGGGCGTTGTTCTTAAAAGTCTGAGATGACTTAACCGTGTAAACAAACCACCGTTGCTGTTCTTTGTGGGCAGGAAATGGCCGTCTTTAATATTTTCTTTCTCATCAAATTTAGAAGCACAGAATACAGACGATCCTTTTTACTGCGAGAACGTTAAAGGGACCTGCAGGATGAGGCCAAGAGCCCATTAGGGCACATTGAATTTCCAACTTTCAAATTCCCAAAATGAGGGGTGCTAAAATGTTGGCACATTACTTGGGAATCCAAGAGATATTTTGCTTAAATTAATATCCTTTAGTTTTGCTTGGTAAGCAAAATGGGTGTGAAATGGCATAGAAACCATTCAAAGTGATTTCTAAGTACTTGCATATTGTGTGTGTGAGAGAGAGTGATATTTATTTATTTATTTATCATTACCTGACATTTTCAGAAGGTAAAATTAAAATTCTTTAGTTTTTCATCAAAGCCATCTTTCATCAAAGGCAGACTTACAGAGATAAACGTTGTGCAGTCGCAATAATAATAGCCAATTCCTCACACCCCAAATCATATTTAAAAGACCGCTCGCTGAAGAAATTTGCAAATGTTCACCCCGGAAAATGACACACCCTAATGGCGTCCCAGCATCCTGGTCTCCCATTGGCCGACCAAATGCCTGTGTGAAACCTGCAAGCAGGATTTGAACACAGGACCAACTCTCCCTACCAGCAATTCCTGCTATTCAATAACACCCGACACAGCCAAAATGGCTCAAAATGTATGTAGAGAGAGAAAGCCACAACCATTTGCCTCCACTATGTCAGCGGGTTGGCAATTGTGTGGTGAGTTCCCGCCCTCTCCCAGTGGAAATAAAGACACATGACACAATTGTTAAGGTTAATGGGCTATATAAGGCCACAACTTTATTGGCTGCAGGTGAAGAGCGGTATTGGCTTAGGCATTGGTCCTAACCGACTATATCCAACTCCAGCCCGTCCGCTTGAAGTCCGGGAAGGGTTAACCACCAGTAGGGGGAGTCCGGCTGATGCACATCAACTAGGAACTCCCCTGGGGTCACCGATAGGAATTTCCTGGGAATTTCCATCTGAATTATCCTCAACAGAAAGGACTCTGGGTGGGTGTGGGTGTTTGTTTGGTTTTTTTGGGGGGAAGGTGCTATTAAACATTTTTTTCAATTCATTATAAATCATTTCCCAATACTCTTTTACCCTTTTACAGGCTTGAGATCCTTAATGTTAAGGAAAGGAGCATATAAGAACATAGGTAGAACTCTGCCGGATGAGGCCAAAGGCCTGTCTTGCCAGCACCCTACTCTCACACCAGCCAAGCCGAAGAAACCCTCAATCAGGATTCGAACACAAGACCACATCTCCTCTCCTATGCTTTCCAGCAACTGACCTTCACAAGCATTGCTGCCTCCAGCTGTGGAAGCAGAGCAGAGGCATCACAAGTAGGAGACATCCATAATCCTCATCTGCATGAATTGGTCTCATCTTCTTTTAAAGCCATCTAAGTGGGTGGCCATCATCATCTCCTGTGGGAGGGAGTTCCACTGTTTAACTACCGTATTTTTCACTCCATAAGACGCACTTTTTTCCTCCTAAAAAGTAAGGGGAGATGTCTGCGTCTTATGGAGCAAATGTGTGGTCCCTGGAGCCAAATTGCCCAGGGGCAAGAAGCAGATCATGCTCTCTTTCTCTCTCTCTCTCTCTTTTTTTTTTCTTTTTTTTTGAAAGAGGGAAGTGGGCGTTGAAACAAAGCCACTGATCGGCAAGCGATTGGAAGGGAGATAAGGGACGCTAGAAATAAAGGAGGCTGCCTGGGAGGGGGAAGGTAAAGACAGTGAACTTGCAAGGAGAGGAGACAGGAAGACTAAAGCAATGAGGAGAGAAATTAGAAGAAAAGGAGGAGCAAAAAACTGCTCCAGCTAAGGAAAAAACACTAAGGCAAACAAGAGGGAAGGGCTTGTTGAAGGGATGCAGCTGATCAGAGCGGCCGCCGAGACCATATAACACCGGTCTTGAAAGACTGACATTGGCTCCCAGTACGTTTCTGAGCACAATTCAAAGTGTTGGTGCTGACCTTTAAAGCCCTAAACGGCTTCAGTCCTGTAGGCCTGAAGGAGTTTCTCCACCCCCATTGTTCAGCCTAGACACTGAGGTCCAGCGCTGAGAGCCTTCTGGCGGTTCCCTCGCTACGAGAAGCCAAGTTACAGGGAAGCAGGCAGAGGGCCTTCTCGGTAGTGGCACCCTCCCTGTGGAACGCCCTCCCACCAGATGTCAAAGAGAAAAATAACTACCAAACTTTTAGAAGACATCTGAAGGCAGCCCTGTTTAGGGAAGTTTTAATGTTGAATAGACTATTGTATTTTAGGGTTCTGTTGGAAGCCGCCCAGAGTGGCTGGGGAAACCATTATTATTATTATTATTATTATTATTATTATTATTATTATTATTAGCAAGCAATCGGGTGAGGGAGATAAAGGACGCTAGTGATAAAGGAGGCTGCCTGGGAGGGGGGAGGTAACAGCCCATGGATTCTCAGGATTTTTGCATTGGGTCACCCCAAATTCACCATCAGATCACATAGCATGTCCATGGCTACAGCCTGCACCAAAAAAACCACGCATCCACTGTTTCGTTCAGAATATTTTTTTTCTTGTTTCCCCCCTCTAAAAACTAGGTGCGTCTTATGGTCAGGTGCGTCTTATGGAGCAAAAAATACGGTATGTGCTGTATTGATCAACCTATCTGGGTGTTGTACTCCATTCTCTGAGTGGTGGAAGAAGAAGAAGAAGAGTTTGGATTTGATATCCCGCCTTTCACTCCCTTTAAGGAGTCTCAAAGCGGCTAACATTCTCCTTTCCCTTCCTCCCCCACAACAAACACTCTGTGAGGTGAGTAGGGCTGAGAGACTTCAGAGAAGTGTGACTGGCCCAAGGTCACCCAGCAGCCGCATGTGGAGGAGCGGAGACGCAAACCCGGTGCCCCAGATTATGAGACTACCACTCTTAACCACTACACCACACTGGCTCTCCAAGAAGCCTCTTGGGCACCTGGAATGGCGTGCCCAGGGCAGGGCGAACCGCCCATAGGGGCAGGGTGCAGGGCACCCATAGGGACAGAACAGGGCACTCGGTGCCCATAGGTGTGGGACGGAACAGGGCACTCGGTGCCAATAGGGGTGGGATGGGACAGGGAGTGTGGTGCCCATAGGGACAGCACAGCGTAGTGTCCATATGGACGGGGCGTGCCGCAAGGCCTCAGCCGCCCTACAGCTGGGTGGGGAGGCAGCAGACGGACAGCGTGGAGCCTGCAGGCACCGAGACGCATGGTTCGTGTGCGCTGCAGGCCCCATGGTGAGTACCGCTCAGCATTTTGTCACCCCCTGTCAGGGTGACACCCGGGGCAAACTGCCCCTCCTAACTAGCCCACCGGATTTGCTCTGCCTAGCGAAGTACGGACATCATCCAGGATCACACCAGCACTGTGCAAACTCAAGAAGCTCGGAGCCGCAGATGTGGGCTGTCAAGTTGAGACGGGCCAAGCCTTCTTAACCTAGAAGAGTTTGGACTTGATATCCCGCCTTTCACTCCCCTTAAGGTAAAGGTAAAGGGACCCCTGACCATTAGGTCAAGTCGTGGCTGACTCTGGGTTTGCAGCGCTCATCTCGCTTTATTGGCCGAGGGAGCCAATTACTTCAACTTCCTAAGCAGCTGGGAATGCTTTCCTAAACAAGAATGCTTTTAGCAGGTGCCTGAAAACAGTCTAGCAAAGGCAAGTGCTTTATTGCAATAGGCGGGGAGCTCCAAAGTACAGCTGCTGCCAAGCTAAACAATGCAGTACAGATATTATGGGGAACCTGTAGTAGTGCTTGAAACTACTGAAAGGGAGCTTTAATTTATTGTGATTTCATCATGTTCTGTATTATCTGAAAAGGAAAACATTTATTTAAAAAGCAGGACTGCAAAGCAGCAATCTGCTCGCCTGCGAATTTCATCGTGATCAGTGGGACTTATTCCCAAGCCGACGGTGCATAAAATTGGTTGCAATTCTATGCACGCCTTGCACCCAAAAAAGGTAATGGTACCCCTGACTGTTAGGTCCAGTCGCGGATGACTCTGGGGTTGCGGCGCTCATCTCGCTCTATAAGCCGAGGGAGCCGACGTTTGTCCGCAGACAGTTTTTCAGGGTCATGTGGCCAGCAGGACTAAGCCGCTTCTGGCGAACCAGAGCAGCACATGGAAACACCGTTTACCTTCCTGCCAGAGCGGTACCTATTTATCTACTTGCACTTTGATGTGCTTTCGAACTGCTAGGTTGGCAGGAGCAGGGACCGAGCAAAGGAAGTTCACCCTGTCGCGGGGATCCGAACCGCTGACCTTCTGATCAGCAAGTCCTAGACTCTGTGGTTTAACCCACAGCGAGTCTCAAATTGGCTAACAATCTCTTTTCCCTTTCTCCCCTACAAAAGTAGATAGGTAGCCGTGTTGGTCTGCCATAGTCAAAATAAAAAAATTCCTTCCAGTAGCACCTTAAAGACCAACTAAGTTAGTTCTTGGTATGAGCTTTCGTGTGCATGCACACTTCTTCAGATACACTGAAACAGAAGTTGCCAGATCCTTCTATATAGTGAGAAGGTGGGGAGGGGTGTTACTCAGAAGGGTGGTGGGAATGGGAGATAGGCAGATAGCTGAGAGAGCCTCTTGACGACTCTTAACGACTGTAATAGGTCTTACAAGACCTATTACAGACTTATTACAAGACCTATTACAGTCGTTAAGAGTCGTCAAGAGGCTCTCTCAGCTATCTGCCTATCTCCCATTCCCACCACCCTTCTGAGTAACACCCCTCCCCACCTTCTCACTATATAGAAGGATCTGGCAACTTCTGTTTCAGTGTATCTGAAGAAGTGTGCATGCACACGAAAGCTCATACCAAGAACTAACTTAGTTGGTCTTTAAGGTGCTACTGGAAGGAATTTTTTTATTTCCCCTACAAAAAACACTCTGTGAGTTGAGTGAGGCTGAGAGACTTCAAAGAAGTGTGACTGGCCCAAGGTCACCCAGCAGCTGCATGTGGAGGAGCGGGGAAGCGAACCCGGTTCACCAGATTATGAGTCCACTGCTCTTAACCACTACACCACACTGGCTCTCTCAGGACATGATTCATGATACTGGGTTTCATTCCCTGGACGTCCTCCAGATGTCAGCATTCCTTGGGGAGACAAACCCAGATTCATTCCACTGCAAGGACCTTGTTGGCCCAAAACGGGAAATCTCAAGAATTTCCTACCATTGCAGAGTGGCACGTCGAAGATGGCGGACTTTGCGGAGCTAGCCAAACTGACAGGAAGGATTCGGGACGATCGGAGATTCCAGGATAATTGGAGTAAATTTATTGAACAGTACATTGATTATTGCTTTCATTTTATGGATCAATGGTCTCATTAGAGAGTAAAATTCATGTTAAATTGCTGTTTTAGGGGTTGTTTTTAAAAGTCTGGAATGGATTAATCCATTTCGCATTACTTTGTAAACCAAGCGCACCTTGGTTTTGGAACGCTTTGGGTTTGGAATGGACTTCTGGAACGGATTAAGTTTGAGAACCAAGGCACCATTGTATAGCTCAGGACCTGCTTACTTAAGAGATGTCCTTCTCCCTTGCGTACCAAGGAGGCCACTGCGTTCCACAGGAGAGTATTTCCCTAAAATATCAAATGTGCACACCCAGTATATCAGGGCAGGCTTTCGGTTTGGCTGCCCCGTTCTATGGAACAGCATCTCTCTTGGGATATGGCAAGTGCCCACTATCAGTTCTTTGCAGGGAAAACGAAATCAAAGGGTTCTGTTATTTTTGTAAAAGGTTTCCCAGCTGGGTGAGAAGTTCTCTACATTAACAGACGTTAATTCTCTATTGTCTTAAAGACTATTGTTGGTGGAAGAATCCAAAGCTTGCTTAGGGTTCAGATGAGAGTCAGTGGAGACCGTGGGGATACATGGTTTTACTTACACCGCTCACTGGAAGGACAGATCCTGAAGCTGAGGCTCCAAGACTTTGGCCACCTCATGAGAAGAGAAGACTCCCTGGAAAAGACCCTGATGTTGGGAAAGATGGAGGGCACAAGGAGAAGGGGACGACAGAGGACGAGATGGTTGGACAGTGTTCTCGAAGCTACCAACATGAGTTTGACCAAACTGCGGGAGGCAGTGGAAGACAGGAGTGCCTGGCGTGCTCTGGTCCAGGGGGTCACGAAGAGTCGGACACGACTAAATGACTAAACAACAACATCTGCAATCTGGGCATAGGATAAAGGGGCTCACAGCAGTAACACCCCAGCAGATCTCACTTCTCCATTCGTCACAACTTTGGATGCAGCACAGAGCAAGCAGGTCTCTGTGTCTCCAGCTTCCAGCCTGCCTCTAGCTCAGCTCACACCCAAAACTCTGTTTCTCCTATTTAGCAGCTAGGTGAAGCAGAGAGAGCTTCACCCAGTAGCCTGGGGGGTACCACCCCTTAACTGTGGCTCCTACAACTGAGCTCATTCTTTTGGGATGCGAATGAGGGTACTTAAAAGTGACCGGCTGAGCTCCTCGTCTTACAAATAAACTTGTCTGAGCAGTTCAGCAACAGTTTAGATTCCAACTCTCGCTGGGCACAGGAACCCAAGACTTGGAAGGGACTCAGGGCATCATCCAAACTGACCCCCCCCCAAAAAATCACAACACTGTCCTTAGTTCCAGTTGATTTACTTGCGGTGCTTTCAAAGCTATCGTACTTGTTTTTGTGTCAGTCACCTTGTAGCGAAGGAGGAGGAGGCAGAAGAAGAGGAGGATGAGGAGGAAGGAGAAGAAGGAGAAGAAGAGGAGGAGAAGGGAGGAGAAGAAGGAGAAGAGGAAGGAGGAAGAGGAAGGAGAAGGAGAGGAGGAGGAAGAAGGAGAAGAAGAGGAGGAAGGAATCATAGAGTTGGAATAGACCACAAGGGCCATCGAGTCCAACCCCCTGCCAAGCAGGAAACACCATCAGAGCACTCCTGACATATGGTTGTCAAGCCTCTGCTTAAAGACCTCCAAAGAAGGAGACTCCACCACACTCCTTGGCAGCAAATTCTACTGTCAAACAGCTCTTACTGTCAGGAAGAGGAGGAGAAGGAGGAGGAGGAAAAAGAAGAAACTTCACCCAGTACCCAAGAAGGGAACAGTCCTCCCCTACCCTGTTAATGCACAATTTACGGATGTCAAAAAAGACACTTACTTTGATGTTCGCCGGGTTAAACTCCACTTCTTTGCGGACTTCTGGCTCGGGTGGGGGTGCTGGTTTAGGGGCTGCCTTGGGCTCCTCTTTCTTCGGTTCTGCTTTCTTGGGTTCTGGTTTCTTGGGGGCCATGGCGGTGGTTCTTCACCGGGATGAAGGAGGAGAGGCTGGCCGCTCGGGAAGGTGATCCAACAGAGCGGAGGATGTCCCTCCTGGCAGAGGCCTTTATCCACCTCCCGGTCCTTGGGTGTCACACGCCGTGTCACTTGGCTTCCAAATCAACCCCACCCCCCCACCCCAGCCATCGCCCCCTCCCCAGCCACACATACCATGTCTCACAATAGGGCCATTCCTATAAAAGGAGAAGATATCTGGCCCGGCTATTTTGGAGCGTCCGCTTAGGGCATTGTTCTGAATTAGCGTTGAAATGGAATGATGGTTGGAGGGTATCAGATACAGAGCCTGGAGAGAGAGGTCAGAACAGCCCATCTTGGGACGAGGTGGGGGGGCAGGAACGTGGCCAGCTGTATCGGTTTCATCCCCTGAGGTGCAGAGAGGACGGCTGTTCCCCAATGGCACTCGAGGCTCAACATTTGCATCCAAGGGAAAAAGGAGGGAGGATGGAGCTGGTTTCATCGCAAAGCTGTCCGGAACGAATCGGTTTGGAGGAAATTAACCGGCGAGGAGTGATCAAAGAAAGAAGTGGCAGGTTGCAGTTGGGTTTCATAGAATTGTAGAGTTGAAAGGGAGTCTTCTAGTCCAACCCCTGCAGCAATTATTATTATTATTATTATTATTATTATTATTATTATTATTATTACTACTACTATTATTATGCCACCCATCTGACTGGGTTTCTCCAGACACTCTGGGCAGTTTCCAACTAATTAAAACCCAATAAGACATCAAACATTAAAAACTTCCCTATACAGTGGTACCTGTTACAAACGCTTCAGGTTACAGACTCCGCTAACCCAGAAATAGTGCTTCAGGTTAGGAACTTTGCTTCAGGATGAGAACAGAAATCGTGCTCCGGCAGCGTGGCAGCAGCGGGAGGCCCCATTAGCTAAAGTGGTGCTTCAGGTTAAGAACAGTTTCAGGTTAAGAACGGACCTCCGGAATGAATTAAGTACTTAACCCGAGGTACCACTGTACAGCACTGCTTTCAGATGTCTTCTAAAAGTCAGACAGGACTTTTCCTGGGGGGACGCAGGGGTACACATACCCCTAAACAATTTGGGGGGGGGAAAGTGATGTGCTCTAAACCACTGAGCCTCTTGGGCTTGCCCATCGGAAGGTCAGCGGTTCGAATCCCCGCGACAGAGTAAGCTCCCATTGCTCAGTCCCAACTCCTGCAAACCTAGCTGTTCGAAAGCACACCAGTGCAAGCAGATAAATAGGTACCACTCCGGCAGGAAGGTAAACGGCATTTCCAAGCCCTCTGGTTTTCATCACAGTGTCCCATTGCGCCAGAAGTGGCTAGCCACATGACCTGGAAAGCTGTCTGTGGACGAACGCTGGCTCCCTCAGCATGAAAACAAGATGAGTGCTGCAACCCCATAGTCGCCTTTGACTCGACTTAACCGTCCAGGGGTCCTTTACAAAGTTTGTCCTCATTGAGGGGCAGTATTTCAATATGAGTAGGAAAATGAGAGTACCCCTAAACATATTTTTAGGGAAAAAGTACTGGGCAGCATTAAATCAATGCAACTTCCATTTGAATCACCTCTAAAACATGTGACTCAAGTTGACTTCCCTATGAAGAAATGTTGCATTGTTTGGGATTTTCCAGTTTGGAGACAAGCAAGCAATGCCTGTTGCATGATGTTTGTCGCTTTCCTTCAGACAGCTAGGTGCTTGAGAGGCAGAAATGTTTGGCAAAGCCTCGGCGATCCTCTGCTGCACAGTATATTCTTCAGACTCGAGCGAGAGTCTCAGATTCCAGCAGGGCAGGGATGGACAGCGGACATTTAGCCTGAGATATCCTCTGACTTTTCTTTTCACTGGAACTCCTGAGATTTAAGATCTGCTTTTCCCCTTTCCCTCTCCTCTAGCTCACCCCCCTCACCTCCTCTTCTAATCCCCACCTTAATATATTTTAAACTTTCAAATGTTAGAGCCGCAACACTACTGTCCTTTTAATTCTGCCTTATGTGGACAGCATTGTTCTACTGAGGCCCTCCGTGCTTCACAGACCGCAAATCTCTGGGAAATGTACATATATAAATAAGTTGGCTGTGACTGACAGCTATTTATATCCTGCTCTCTGGTTGGCAGAGCGGCTTACAAATGCCAACGATGAGACAGTCTTTGTGCTCAGGCTCACCTGTCTAAAAGACATGGCACAAAAGGAAAAGGCGTCTGGAGGGAAGAAAAGAAAAACAAGCTCGGGCACTAGTCCTCCGTTGCAAAGTTCTTGTAATGTAGGGTTGCCATATTTTGAAGAGCAAAAAGGAGGCTCTCATTCTAAATGCCCCAACTATATAGAAGCTCTGTATTGGACAAACAGGCCAAACCTTACGCCAAAGAATAAACGGAGATAAATCTGACATCAAGAATCGCAAAACAGAGAAACCAGTAGGAGAACACTTCAATCTCCCAGGACATTCTATACAAGATCTCAAAGTAGCTGTTTTACTACAAAGGAATTTCAGAAATAGACTGGAAAGAGAAGCTGCTGAATTGCAACTCATTACCAAACTTAAAACCATGGAGAGACCTGGTCTGAACAAAGACATTGGATTCTTATCTCATTATACATGACTAAGCCATGTTTCACCTTCTCACCCCTTGCCTTTTCCTGTAAGACCTATTACAGTCGTTAAGAGTCGTCAACAGGCTCATCTCAGCTATCTGCCAATCTCCCATTCCCACCACCCTTCTGAGTAATACCCCTCCCCACCTTCTCACTATATAGAAGGATCTGGCAACTTCTGTTTCAGTGTATCTGAAGAAGTGTGCATGCACACGAAAGCTCATACCAAGAACTAACTTAGTTGGTCTTTAAGGTGCTACTGGAAGGAATTTTTTTATTTTGACTATGGCAGACCAGCACGGCTACCTATCTGTATATAGAAGCTGTGATATATTGCTGAGGGCGGCAGGAGAAGAGAAAAGGAAAGCAAGTCTTCAACCACCAGTTATGTCTACATCGCATCCAGAAAGTTTAGCCAGTTTGGCAACTTTTAAAAATCCACTTGGACAGAAATTTAACCCTGAAAAAAGAGGACATGTCCTGGAAATAGAGGACGCATGGCAAGCCTACAATGACTGGAGCTGTGGCCGAATCACAGATCCCAAACCCAGTCAGGCTGATTCAGGTAGCCCAGGATTTCCCCAGGGTGGTTTGGGTCCACTTTGGGGCTCTGAAAAGGTGGGGGGCAGTCCGGTGGCAAGGCGATCGGGGAGGAAGGAGACAGACAGGTAGCCGGCCGGTTGTGACTCCTTCTATCCCTTCCTGACCGCATGTTTCGTTAGGGATTCAATCCTTAATTAAATACTATTCAATGCCCAAAAATCAGTCTGGGAACCAGACCCAGGTGAGGTCAGCCCCAGAACATCCTGGGTCGATTTGGAGGTGCTCTGTGTGGGAATGTTCAGGGATGCAGGAGAGGATAGATTGTTTGATTATAGCCTTTCCAACTTGTGTAAACAAGTTCACAATTTAGCAGAGTAACATTCCCCCTTTTAAACTCACAGCGGATGCTTTAGCTCAGGCTCGCTAAAGCCTCTATAATAACTGTTCTGGTATTTTCCCCTTATTCCCTCCTAAAAGATAAGACACGACACAGTCTTCTATAAAAGTATAAAAAGAGTTTACTCACACATCATTCTGTTCACAATAGGATCCCAGAAGGCAGACTTAGCTTAGAAAAGTAACATACACCTATCTCATAAGGAGACAGTCCCTTTGTCCTCTCTTGGAAGAGAGCATCTTTGGCTAAGCAGATGTTGCTTCTTTGATGCATGTAGTCACAGAGAGAGAGATGGCTGCCCTGCCCTGTGCTTTTGTTGTTACCTGCACAGGTGAGGCCACACCCACCTCTAGTCACAGAGGAAGTCTGTCCCAGCCCAGAAGGAAACAGGAAGTTTACCTGCTGGCTGGACAAACATTCCTCCCCATGCGTAAACATGTTCACTCTAGGAATGTTGTACTTGACTGCTCTTGTGTTTCACATCCCACACTCTGAAGCACTGGATCAGGCCCCCAATTGCAGCCAAGTAATGGAACAGTGTATTTATCAGATACATATATTTATCCCACCCCATTTAGAATAAGCAACCTGGATTATTCTTGAGGCCATCTGAGGTTGCTGCCTTGCTAAGAATCTTGTCTGACAAGCTCAGCAACAGAATCCTCTGTTTAGTTTCTCACTGGGTGTAATGGGTATGGGGTTGCTCGTGCGTACGTTGCCGCCTCTCCTGGTTATGTTGCCTTGTTAAACCTTTCTGTCTGGACAGCCCTTCAATTCGTGGCTGCCTCAGTCGCTAGCAGAATCCGTCAGTGGGCGTTTCTTAAATCTTTTCCAACATAAAAGTTGTTTGACACCCAGTCTCCTCCTACTCTCTCTGCGCGGAAGTCTTCTGCGCAGGGTGGGCGTGGGTAGTGGAGGACCCGTGCTCTCCCCGCTGGTGTCCGGTGAAGAGTCCTGGAGCCCTCTCGCCGATTCCCCCATCAGCCCCTCTATATCCCTGGTGTTGCACTGATTTGCTTCCCCATCTGCGGAGCTGCCTCTCTCCCTGCTGGGCCCTTCTCCAGCATCATTTGAGTGCCTTCCCTCCGCCTCTAGCTCCGATGTCAGTTCCCTGACACTGGGTAAAGGACCCCGGGAATTGGAGGTGACTCCAGGCATCATCCAGACTGACCCCAAACCTACAGCAATATATATAAAAAGGAGCCTTCTGGATTTCAGGCCTGTGTCCAAGAGTAGCTAGCTTGATGTCCTTGACAAACTTCCAAATTATTTATTTAGGTCTTACATTTATATACCATTTTTTTCTCCCAAGAAGCTCAAGCTGGCATACATGGTTCTCCTCCTTGCCATTTCATCCTCACAACAACCTTGCGAGGAAGGTTACACTAAGAGATGGTGCCTGGCCCAAGGTCACCCAGTGAGCTTCATGGCCATGGGGATTCAAACCCTGGTCTCCCAACACTCTTAACCATTAGGCAGCTACCTCTGGTATCTCATCCCCTCCAACATTTCTTAAGTGGAAACAGGGACATCCTATTACCAAACCCCTCCATTTCTCTTGATGAGACGGGGTGACATCCTAGTCTATCTCCTCCAACGTTTCTCCAGTGAAAATAGGGACATCCAAAAGTGGAACCTTCTGGGATGGAGTCAGATACCAGGATGGCTTCTGTAATTCCAGGACTGTCCCTGGAAAATCAAGACACTTGGAGGGTATCTGGTATCTCTCACTCAGAGGTAGAGTTCCTCTGGCTATGGAGGTTCTCTTCTGAGCTCCTTGCAGCTCCCAGCTTGACTGCATCCCTAGGTGAGCCTTGCCATAGTGTTTCATTACAACAAGAACAACAACAACAACAACAACAACAACAACAACAACAACAACAACAACAACAACAATTTATTATTTATACCCTGCCCATCTGGCTGGGTTTCCCCAGCCACTTTGGGCGGCTTCCAACAAAATATTAAAATACAGTAATGCATCAAACATTAAATGCTTCCCTGAACAGGGCTGCCTTCAGATGTCTTCTAAAAGTCTGGTAGTTGTTCTTCTCTTTGACATCTGGTGGGAGGGCGTTCCACAGGGCGGGCGCCACCACCGAGAAGGCCCTCTGCCTGGTTCCCTGTAACTTGGCTTCTCGCAGCGAGGGAACCACCAGAAGGCCCTCGGCGCTGGACCTCAGCGTCCGGGCAGAATGATGGGGGTGGAGACGCTCCTTCAGGTATACTGGACCAAGGCCTTTTAGGGCTTTAAAGGTCAGCACCAACACTTTGAATTGTGCTTGGAAATGTACTGGGAGTCAGTGTAGGTCTTTCAAGACCGGTGTTATGTGGTCTTGGCGGCCACTCCCACTCACCAGTCTATCTGCCACATTCTGGATTAGTTGTAGTTTCCGGGTCACCTTCAAAGGTAGTCCCACATAGAGTGCATTGCAGTAGTCCAAGCAAACAGTGAACAGATTCTTTTGTTAAGGCTAGCGGCCTGCAGGCATGTTGCATTCCTTTTTAAAGTGCAACTTTCCACCAGAGCTTGGCACCCCGAGCCAGAATCTTGCCCCGTGATGTCATGCGTATACAGTAAAGCCACTTCCCAAAAATACGACCTCCCTTTTCGCATTTGGCGGAATTCGGCGGGGAAACCCGATCTGGCTTTTGAGCACTGAAACGCAACACCCCGGCGAGAGCTTACAACAATACTTGGGAGGTGAAGTTTTGCCTGCGCAGACGGTCTGCTCCTGCCCACCGGCTCAGCGAGGGAATATGGAGCGAAGCCAGCGGTGTCTCGCTCCAGGGAACAGCACAAAACCTTCCTAAAGTCTGAGGATCTGGGGTTAACCGTGTGGCTAACCACTGCCTCAAAGGCTCATCTCAAAATGGAGAAACACCCTCTCCGGATTCTGCCGTCCCATTTAAAGTGTTGAAAATCCACGGTGAAATCTGTTCTGTACATCCATCCAAGCGGGAGTGTGTGTGTTCCCCCTTCAAAATATGTGGAGTCCCCTATTCCAGATGGAAAATGGTCCCTGCGATCTCTGAGAAGTGATAAGAAAATTTTTATTTTTAGGAGGGGAGCAGCTGGCATTTTGAGGAGGCTAAGAAAGTGAGGTCTGAGCCAGGGACTCTCCTAGGTCTGATCAGCATCATACAGCTTTCTCCAATTGAAGCGCAGAGTGTTTGAGGACCGGGACATTCGCAGGGAAACCAAAATGCTTGTTTACAAAGTTATTGTACTACCAACCTTGCTGTATGCTTGTGAAACACGAACCATGTTATGTACTGAGTTGAATAGGATCCAAACTGCAGCAGTCTGATTGGTCCTAGAACAATAGGATCCAAATTGCAGCAGTCTGATTGGTCCTAGAACAATAGGATTCAGAATGCAGCAGTCTGATTGGTCCAAGAACAATGCAGCAGTATGATTGGTTGGCAGGAACCACCCAATCATGCTCCAGATATAAGTGAATCCACAACCTGATTGGCTTACAGTAGAATTCCAGAATTAACCAATCATGTACAGCCCATTGTGTAAATAATGTATATAAAGCAGATACTTTGAGGGGACTTTTATTCATTCCTCCTCACCCCTATGAGCTGAATAAAGAGCATGAAATCACTTTGCGACTCTTATAAACGCTTATAAACCACTTATAAACGCCATCTCCAACTTCTCAAAAGATTCCATCAAAGGTGTCTCCGAAAAATTTTACACATCACTTGGGAGGACAGGCGAACTAATATCAGTGTACTGGCAGAAACAAAGATCACCAGTGTTGAAGCAATGATTCTTCAACATCAACTTCGTCGGACTGGTCATGTTGTGCGGATGCCTGATGATCGTCTTCCAAAGCAACTACTCTACTCCGAACTTAAAAATGGAAAGCGTAATGCTGGTGGTCAACAAAAGAGGTTCAAAGACTCTCTCAAGGCAAATCTTTAAAAATGTATTATAAATAATGACAACTGGGAAACACTGGCCTGCGAGCGCTCCAGTTGGAGAACAACCTTTACCAAAGGTGTTGTGGGCTTTGAAGACACTCAAACTCGACTTCCGGTGCTGCGCGATCGCGTTACAAGCGGGGGTTTTGCCGTGAGGGAAAACCCCGGGCTAATTTGGAGGTTTGGGGGTGCCCCAGGGCGCGGAGGCCCCCCGAAAACGTCTCTGGAGGGAGTTCAGAGAACCTGGTTCCCGTAGCGACGGAAAGCGAACGGCTTGGCCGTCAGGTAGCCCCGAATTTCGGAGCGAAGAGTACGGCGTAGCTGCTTAGCGGTCGAGGGAAGCCATTGCCGACCTCCATTTAGCGAAGCCCCGAGCTTGGTGCGAAAGCGCTGCATTCTCACGCAAAGAAACTCCGACCAAGAACCTTTAAAAGTGTGAAAATATCAACAAGGAAGTCGGGAGGAGATCCAAGAATTAAGCGGAGTTCAGCCTGAAACGAAATCTGCTCAGCACAGCGCGACTTCAGTGCTGGGAAAAAATGAAAGTGAGTTGCCTTGGCGGACACTTTGTTTCTCTTTCTATCTATCTCCCTTACCAAGTGAACTTTATCTAGAGACTAAATATCAAAAGACCGGTGGGAGGAAGGAGGAGACCAGGGACACACAGTTGCTGTTGAGAGTCCTTGAGGAACGGAGGGGGAAAAACGAAAGGAGCTTTTCACCCGCGTTTTGAACTTGAAAGATAAAGGGAAGGTGAACCGGAAAAGAAGGCTCCATTGCTGTTAACAGACTGCAGACTGCAGAGTGTGGTGGACTGAGGAAAAAGGCGCTTACACTCACTCCCGCGGAGAGATATATATATTCACTTTGGTCTCTCTACAAACATATTTCTCCCCCTTTTGCCCCTTATTTCCTTTCTCTTTCCTTTCCTACTCTTCAGGACTGCTGGATAGAAAAGACGGATCGTTTGGACCGTTCTAGAAAATAGGAAATGGCGACATCCCGGAAACTGTGATACTTTGAAGGGACTTAGCGACCTCTAGCGGATAGACTAAAATTAATGGACTTACTTGTGGACTCCCTTCCACGTTTCCCCCCCCTTTTTTTTGATTTTTCTCTTAGCTCTTTTCTATCCCACCTTTCTTTAGCAGATATTAGACTGTTTATCCACTGGACTGTGGAACCGCTCTGGACAGAAAAGAGTAATGTTGGGGAGAGTTATGGGATTGGTAAATGTCTGAGCAGGAAATAATATATTTATACGAAACTGCTAGTGAAAGGGAAATTGTGGAGGGGGGAGATTGAGTACGGTAAGGGGAGGCGGAGAAAATATAAGAGAAAACACAGGAGCATAAAATGTCACATACGGTCAAGAAAGGTATGAACGGGGGGACCCCCGGAGAAAGGAGGGGATCTAAACAAGAACCTGATCCCAAGACAGATATTATGAAAATGCTAGTGGAAATTAAGCAGAGTCAAAATAATTTAGAGCAGAAGTTAGAACAAGTGGATAGTAAAATTGGTAACATGGATAAAAAAATAGACGAAACAGTAAATGAAATTAAAGGCCAGATTAAAGAAATATTTAAAAGAACGCAAAATGTAGAAGAAGGGGTGAAGAAGACAAAATTGGAATTAAAGGATATTAAACGGGATAAGGAAAGAATTAGAGTTGAAATGTCGGATTTAAATAGAGCGCAAGAGGAGTTAAAAGATGTTATCGCAATGAATGAACTCCGACAGAGAGAGGTGAATCTTAGGTTGAGAGCCATCCCGGAGACACAAGGTGAGAACATAAAAGAAATACTGATAAGAGAACTGGCGGCCTGGATGGATGTGACACTAGAAGAAATGACGGGAAACGTACAGAATGCATTTAGAATGCGTATCAAAACATCAAAATCCAAAAAGTTTACAGGCGACTGTCTGATAACATTTAGAGACAAAGAATTTCGAAATAAGGTGTTGCAAAAGAACAGAGAAAAAAGACTAAATATAGGGGGAAATTATATAATTATTTTCAAAGATGTCCCAATTAGACTACTTAAACGAAGAGACTTTTATAAACCACTAGCACAGACTTTGAAAAAGAATAGAATCGAATTTAGATGGGAGTTCCCTGAGGGAATATCATTCGAATATAAAGGGAAAAGACATAGACTAATGAACTCAGAAGAGACCGGGAAATTCCTGAGGAAATATAAGGAATTAAGAACAGAGGAAGGTGGAGTAAGAGAAGTAGAGGAAGGATCACCTAGAAATAAGAGGACAGAGGACGAACAAGAAACGAACGGAAGCGGATCAGAAGAAGAGGAAGAGGAGGAAGGGGAGGAAGAAAGCACAGAAAACCAATAAAGGAAGGAGACAGGGAAGAAAGAGGGGAAAGAAGGAAAAGAGAGAAAAGTTTAGTGAATGTTAGGCAATATGGGGTTAAAGTTTTTAAGTTGGAATGTTAACGGAATAAATGAGAAAAAAAAGAGGAATAAAATTGAACAATTCTTGAAAAAGAAAAATTTGGACATCATCTGTCTCCAAGAGACGCACGTGGCTAATAAGCATAAAAAATTGCTAATTAACAAAAGACTGGGAATAGAGTTTGAGTCCTCCGATAAAGAAAAGAAAAGAGGGGTTGTGTTGTACATTAAAAATAAGATTGAAGCCAAACAAATATTTAGAGATGAGGAGGGGAGGATGGTTGCTGTCCGGATCAGTTGGCAAGGAGAGAGTTTAATTGTAATTGGGATTTATGCACCAAATAATAATAAGACCGAATTCTATAAACATCTTGAAATGAAAATCACAGAATATATGGATCAGAAAATCATTCTTATGGGAGATATGAATGGTGTAATTTCCGTAGAAATGGACAGATTGAGGGAAGGAGTAAGTAAGGAAGGGAAGCTGCCAAAATCATTTTTTTCAATGGTTAAAAACTGTAACTTGATGGATATTTGGCGTCTCAGACACCCCTTGGATAAACAATATACATTCCACTCCGAGCCACACAACTCGATGTCACGGATTGATCAGGTCTGGATATCAAATGAACTATGTCCCAGGGTAAAAAAAATTGATATAAAACCGAGAGTGATTTCTGACCATAGTCCGATAGAATGGGAACTGGAGAGTTACGATAGAAGAACTTTTAGATGGAGGCTAAAAGATTACCTCTTAAATGACCAAAGAATTGTAGAAAACGCACATAAAAAGCTGTCTGAATACTTTATGGATAACCGAGACAAAGGTACAAATATTAATATAATCTGGGATGCCAGCAAGGCTGTGATTAGAGGATATTTTATCCAGCAGAACGCGATTAAAAACAGGAACAGAGAGAAAGGAAAAGAGGAAATTTTAAGACAGATTATGGAAAGCGAGCAAAAATTGATTAGGAAGCCCAACTCTCAGAAAGTAAAAGAAAACATAAAAATTCTCCAAGCCCAATTTGCAGCGATATTAAACAGAGAGATAGAGTGGAATATCAAAAAGCTAAGACAAAAGAGTTTTGAATTTTCAAATAAATCTGGAAAGTGGCTGGCGTGGCAAATTAAGAAGAGAAAAGAACAAAGTACAATAAATAGAATTGTAATAGAAGGGGAAGAGGTTACTGATCCAAAAGGAATTAGGAAAGAGTTTTTAAACTATTACAGAAGCCTTTATAAAAAGAAAGAGAGAAATAATTTAAGGAAGATAGAAAGATTTCTGAAAGAGAAAATGATACAGAAAATCCCAATTGATGGAAAGCAACGTTTAAATAAGCCAATCGAAATAGAAGAGATAGAAGAGGTAACTAAAGATCTAAAAAGAGGGAAGGCTCCGGGACCCGACGGATTCACAGCAAGTTATTACAAAGAGATGAAATCAGTGCTCCTGAACCCTTTGAAGGAAACTATGAATAATGTTTTAAGAAAAGGAGAAATCCCGGAGACCTGGAAGGAGGCGTTTATTACTCTAATCCCGAAACAGGATGCAGACCTAACCCAGGTCAAAAATTATAGGCCAATTTCGTTGTTGAACACGGATTATAAAATATTTGCAGGCATCCTAGCGAGAAGACTGAAGTCTATTTTGGTGGAAACTATTCACAAAGATCAGGCCGGGTTTCTTCCAGGCAGGAATATGAGGGATAATATAAGAAATATAATTAATATGCTTGAATTTCTATCGGTGAGAATTGATAAGCAGGTGACAATGATGTTTGTAGACGCCGAAAAAGCGTTTGATAATGTGGCATGGGATTTTATGATGAAGAACTTAGAACACCTGGAAGTAGGCAGGAACTTTTATAATGGGGTGAATGCAATATACAGAGAGCAAAAGGCCAAACTGATTATAAATAACATTGTAACAGAAGAAATTAAGATACAGAAGGGTACAAGACAGGGATGCCCACTCTCACCGCTGTTGTTTATAATGGTTTTGGAAACTCTGCTAAACTCAATCAGACAAAATGAGAAAATTAAAGGAGTGACAATAGGACAACACGCCTATAAGATAAAAGCCTTCGCAGATGACCTTGTTATAATGACGGAAGACCCTATAACTACAATAGAAGAAATTCTAAAGGAGATAGAGCAATTTGGAGAATTAGCTGGCTTCAAACTAAACAAAAAGAAAACAAAGATGATGGTTAAGAATATAGACCAAAGAACAACAGAAACAATCCAAGAACAGTCACAGATACAGGTGGTTAAGAAAATAAAATATTTAGGGATTTGGCTCACGCCAAAAAATATAGATCTATATAAAAACAACTATGAGCCAGTGTGGAGAGAAATAAGAAAAGATCTGGAAACATGGGGAAGACTGAAATTGTCGTTGTGGGGAAGGATTAATACCATTAAGATGAACGTATTACCGAGGGTATTATTTCTATTTCAGAGCATTCCCATAATTAAGGGAAGTAGAATGTTTAAAGAATGGCAGAGAGTATTATCAAGATTTATATGGCAGGGCAAAAAACCTCGTATAAAATTCAAACTGTTGACAGATAGGAAAGAAAGGGGAGGCTTTGCCTTACCGGACCTGGGCATTTATTACGAAGCAGTATGCCTCTGTTGGGTAAAAGATTGGGTTAAGTTAAAGAACAAGGAGTTACTTGATTTAGAAGGATTTAATAACAGGTTCGGTTGGCATGCCTACCTGTGGTCCGGTAGGAGGAAATCACATAAGGGGTTTGAAGATCATATTTTCAGAGGCCCACTTATTGAAGTATGGGAAAAGTATAAGAACATACTCGAACCTAAGATTCCACACTGGCTCTCACCCCTCGAAGTGATGAGCCTCAAGAAAATTAACATGAGTGGGGATTGGGCAACATATGAGCAACTGCTAATGAAAGAGAATGGGAAATGGAAATTAAAGCCGTATGAGCAGATTAAGGGGTATGTGTATGACTGGTTGCACCACCACCAAGTTAACGAAATGTTTAGAAAAGAGGCCAAAGATAGAGGATATGCAGATAAAGAATCAAGATTTCAGAGGGAAATTATAAATTGCGAGGAGAAAATAATATCTAAAATGTATAAAATGTTGTTGGATTGGAATTTGGCAGATGAAGAAGTTAAGACAGTAATGATTCGATGGGCTAATGATGTGGGCCACGCTATACAATTTGAAGACTGGGAGAATTTATGGAAGGAGGGCCTGAACTTTACGGCATGTATGACTGTGAAAGAGAACGTCATGAAGATGTTTCACAGGTGGTATATAACACCTGTGAAATTGTCAAGAATGTACAAAGTAGATAGTAAATGCTGGAAGTGCGAGGAGAAGGAGGGTGCCTTCTACCACATGTGGTGGGAGTGCAAGAGAGTGAGAGAATTTTGGGAAGAAGTCTACACTGAACTAAAAAAGGTTTTAAAGTATACATTCACTAAAAAATCCGAAATTTTTCTGTTAGGAATATTAGGGAACGAAATTAAAAAGAAAGATCATAAATTTATGTATTATGCAACAACAGCTGCAAGGATAGTCCTTGCCCAAAAGTGGAAAAAAAAGGAAAGGCCAACAATAGAGGAGTGGAGATCGAAGTTATTAGAATACTCAGACTTGGATAGGTTAACGGGTAAGATCAGACACCTAAGAGACCAAAATTTCGTCAAAGACTGGGGGAAATATGCAGATTACTTGGAACACCTTAGTGAAGGTCAAATAACGCTAAGGGGATTTAGAGAAGCACTGTAAAAGAGGAAGAGGTATTGCCCAAGAAAAACAGAGGTATAAGAGTATCAAACGGCAATACATAATAGGTAATGTGTACTTCCGATTCTTATTGTGGAAGATTCACGGGCGGGCTGAAGGAAGTCCAGAAAGAAATGACTATGTTAATTTGACAGATGTAAAAATTCCTTTGTATATATGGAGTATCTATTCTGCGCTGTTTTTCTCTTCTTAAATTTTGCTTTGAAATCTTATTCTTTATTCTTTATTTTCTTTCTGTTTTTACTTTTTGGAAAATCAATAAATACTTACCTGAAAAAAAAAATGAAGACACTCAAACTCAGGACGCAAGGGAGAAACGTGCTAAGAGGAAGGCACGCTTGGCAAATCCACACCGTGATCAACTCCCACCCAGAAACCAATGTCCCTACTGTGGAAGGACGTGTGGATCCAGAATTGGCCTCCACAGTCACTTACGGACTCATTGTTAAAACCGTGTTTATGGAAGACAATCTTACTCGGCTACGAGGGATCACCGAAGAGGACATTTAAAGCTCAGTTAGACCTCTTTAAATCACCACGAGTTCACCCAAAGGAATCCTGGGAACTGTAGTTTATAAAGGGCACTGAGCGTGGTTAGATCTCCTATTCCCCTGGCAGAGGGACAATTCTCAGAGTGGTTTAGCAACCAATCCCTTCTCCCCAGGGAAGAGGGGCAAATCTCAGCAATGCTAGAGGCATCACATGAAAGCCTTACCTGGCGCACTCAATTTTTTAAAAAAGGAAAAACAAAGGCAACCTCTTATGTCTCAGTTTGGTGGGATTTTATTGAAAACATTAAAAAAAAATGCATTCACCTATTCCACAGCTCTCTCAAGATATTTGGGCTAGGCAACATCTAATTGGTTGAAAAAATATTTGATGTCAGATGGAGCCTTTATTATTGCTGCTCCTTGCGCCTCTGATATTTTCAGCTTATGTTTCTGTATACATCAGTATCACAGAATTGTGGAGTTCAAAGGGACCCGGGGGTCATCTAGTCTAACCCCACACAAGGCAGCAATTTTAACACGCAGTACCCCATCCGATCTAAAACCATACCAGATCCGGCTTAGCTTTGCAAATGCTCTCACAGTTTTATTGCCGCACCACTAGGTGCAAGTCATGTGTGCCACACCTCTCGTATTTTATTTTATTTTATTTTTTCTCTCGTTTCTTATGTTGGTACTCTCCGCTTACCTGTCTTTATCATATTTCAAGTATCCTGGTAACCAGCTCTATCTTGTGAATGTAGCATCCCAAGCCAACCTGGCTTCAGTTCGGTTTATTCTTTAGGTGTTTGTCTCTGGAAGTTTTGTTTTGCTATTCAGGTTAGATGGGTAAAATTTAATTTTTTAAAAAATGCTTTTTTAAAAAAAGAGGGAGAGAGGGAAGAAATTCCAGACACCAAGGCGAAACAGTGGGAGACAGCCACTTGACCATGGTCTTCATGACATAGATCTGTAGAACTGTAGAGTTGGAAGGGACCCTAAGAGTTATCTAGTCCAACCCCCAGCGAGGCAGGAATGTCCTGCCTGTAAATTTGGGGTGACTAACCTGCCACCCTCCAGATATTGCTAGCCACAACTCTCCTGCTCCCACACACATTGAAATTATTATTATTATTATTATTATTATTATTTGCCTGCAAAAATGGTTTGACTTTATTTCATATTCTCTTACAAAGGAATGTGGATTCTGGGCCTCTGATAACAAGTAGGCGACTGCGGACAGATACTTAAATCTACAGGGTGGATTGTGTTTTGGCTTGTGTTATTTTATTGATATTTATTTTATTTAATAAAATTTATTTCAAAAACAACAACCTGCAAAGTGGTTTACCAAAACAAACAAAACACCACAGAATTAAATTCAAGAGAAATTAACAACCCTACGTTAAAACATACAAAAGCTAAAATATTAAAACTGATTAAAATTACTTCAACTTCCTAAGCAGCTGGGAATGCTTTCCTAAACAAGAATGCTTTTAGCAGGTGCCTGAAAACAGTCTAGCAAAGGCACGTGCTTTATTGCAATGCGGTACAGATATTATGGGGAACCTGTAGTAGTACTTGAAACTACTGAAAGGGAGTTTTAATTTATTGTGATTTCACCATGCTCTGCATTACCTGAAAAGGAAAACGTTGCTTTAAAAAGCAGGACTGAAAAGCAGCAATCTGCTCGCCTGTGAATTTCATCGTGATCGGCGGGACTTGTTCCCAAGCTGACGGTGCATAAAATTGGTTGCAATTCTATGCACCCCTTGCACCCAAAAAAGGTAATGGTACCCCTGACTGTTAGGTCCAGTCGTGGATGACTCTGGGGTTGCGGCGCTCATCTCGCTCTGTAAGCCGACGTTTGTCCGCAAACAGATTTTCAGGGTCATGTGGCCAGCACGACTAAACTGCTTCTGGCGAACCAGATCAGTGCACAGAAATGCCATTTACCTTCCCGCCAGAGCAGTGCCTATTTATCTACTTGCACTGGTGTGCTTTCGAACTGCTAGGTGGGCAGGAGCAGGGACCGAGCAACGGGAGCTCACCCCGTCACGGAGATTCGAACCGCCAAACATCAAATCTTCACCAAATATCCAGACTGGTCCTACGTGGGCCAGAAAAAAGCCAGGGAAGTCCCCAAATAGGAGTTTCATCACAGAAGGAGAAAGGAAAAAAGAAAGAGGGGGAGGGAATCAAGTTGATTCCAAGCCAAAGGCCAGGCGGAGCAACTCTGTCTTAAAGGCCCTGTGGAAAGAAATCAGATCCTGCAGGGCCCTGGTCTCATGAGACAGAGCGTTCCACCAGGCTGGAGCCATCACTGAAAAGGCCCTGGCTCTGGTTGAGGCTAATCTGACTTCCTTAGGGCCTGGGACCTCTAGGGTGTTGCTATTTATGGACCTTAAGGTCCTCCGTGGGGCATATTGGGAGAAGCGGTCCCATAGGTACGAGGGTCCTAGGCCATGAAGGGCTTTAAAGGTCAAAACCTCTATGACACCCAGGGCGGCCTGCACCCCCCTTCCTACGCCACTGCAGAGGAGGCACCCCTAGCATAAATCTTTGGCAGGAATCTGGATGGCTCTCTGGCAGAATTCGAATCCTGGCCTCATATTGCAAAAGCAGTTCTTCTCTTCTCCTGCTCTTAGCTGACTCCTCCCTTTGAACAAAACAGAACTCACACAATGAGACACTGTTTCTCATATATATATATATATCACACAGCTGCAGAGACAGGCTTTTACTTCTTTATTTAGAAGTCCCCCCCCCCGCCCCACCCGTCAGTCTCACTCACTTAATTTACTTTTTTAACAGAATGCTCCAAAACACATTGGGGACTGCTTATAAATAGCAGAAGCTGGTCTCAATTAAAACATCCATAGTCTGCACGTGCCTCCGAGAGTTCTTGCTCGCACTGCGTTGGGGGGGGGCGAGATACGGTTCCCCCTTTCTCCCTCACTCCCCCGCCTTCCTTTCTTTCTTTCTTTCTTTCTTTCTTTCTTTCTTTCTTTCTTTCTTTCTTTCTTTCTTTTTTTCCTTTCTTTCTTTCTTTCTTTTTCATTTCCCTAAATTAATCCATTCCCTGATGGGGCATGATCTAAATGCATTCCAGACATATTTATTTTTCTGCTGACAGCCAATGTTTTGGGGGGAAAGAGGGGAGGGGGTTTTAAGAGAGCCACATGATACCCTGGGTGGAAGTTTGGAAAGAACTGCAACTCAGATCGAATTCTCCAGCGGGAATCGGGGATTGAAGCCCTAATGCAAAGCAGAATGGCATTGTGAAAAACTGAAGTCTCCTCAGCTGAAGTAATATCGGACACTTAGCAAGCTGGAATGAAGGCTGTTGCGCAAATTCAACTGGTTTCATTTTGTGGAAACCACTCCCCCCCCCCCAAGGTGGTGAAGATCACTTCAGACAATGTACTCACCTTCCTCCTTTGCTGCCCACTTTGCAGAACCTCTCCCCCCCCCCAGCAGTTTTCCAAGGGGCAGCGAAAATGGGCGAAGCTCTGCATGACAAACCTAGACAGCATCTTAAAAAGCAGAGACATCACCTTGCCAACAAAGGTCCGTATAGTTAAAACTCTGGTTTTCCCAGTAGTGATGTATGGAAGTGAGAGCTGGACCATCAAGAAGGCTGATCGCCGAAGAATGGATGCTTTTGAATTCTGGTGCTGGAGGAGACTCTTGAGAGTCCCATGGACTGCAAGAAGATCCAACCTCTCCATTCTGAAGGAAATCATCCCTGAGTGCTCACTGGAAGGACAGATCCTGAAGCTGAGGCTCCAAGACTTTGGCCACCTCATGAGAAGAGAAGACTCCCTGGAAAAGACCCTGATGTTGGGAAAGATGGAGGGCACAAGGAGAAGGGGATGACAGAGGATGAGATGGTTGGACGGTGTTCTCGAAGCTACCAGCATGAGTTTGACTAAACTGCGGGAGGCAGTGGAAGACAGAAGTGCCTGGCGTGCTCTGGTCCATGGGGTCACGAAGAGACGGGCACGACTAAATGACTAAACAACACCCAGTCGATATCAGAAAGGGGAGGGCAGGGAGCCTTGTGGCCCTCACTCCTCACTCCCTGTATCAGGTGTGGGGCAGGTGGGTGTGGCTTGGGGGAGGCAGTGGCATATGAAACCCATTCTGGGCCTAAGGAGGCATGGGGTCCAGAACCTGCCCACCCTTTCTCTTGAGGTTGCCGCCAGACAATTCCCTCCCCTGCTTTTTCTTGGAGCCGAGTGCGAAATCACACGACGCAAAGAGGCTCACGCAAAGACCTGCTGGACTTTGGAAAAGCAAGGGAACTTTTGAACTCAGAGTGCACTTTCAGTATCCCAGATCGACGGCGGGGGGGGGGGGGATGCGATAAAGGTTTTTATTGCTGTTTATTTGGGAAATGACTGGCTAGGAGGGCGAGAGGTCATGTTGCCTGTAAACGGGTCATATTGTTGATCCCAAACTCCCAGCCAAACTTTATGGCTCTCAGGATCATCGTAATCGACTAGACCGGGGAAGGTTATTGGGAAGCCAGGAGTGAAATCGGCTGTGGCAGGCGAGAAGGCTGCCGAGGAAATAAGCAGCAGGGGTTTGTACTGTGACCTTCCGCACCCAAAGCATATGCTATATGGACTTCTACATGCCAAGCATGTGCTCTACCACTGAACTATGTGGCCCTTCGCACACTGACCTGCGCCGGCCCACAAGGAAGCATCACAGAGCACCAAGAAGGTGCTATAATGGTTTTATTGCTGCATTTTGGGGAGGGATTGTTGTAAACAAAAATCTGCCCTTTTTCCCTTATAGGGTATCTAAGAGCCCATATAGAGTCCTTACATAGGTTCCCTATTGGTAGGAGAGAATAACAGAGGCCAACCAGAGAATATTGAGAAGCAAAGCAGCTAGTAAGCTTGATCTTTATTGATCTGTTGCAACAGGGTGCTCCCCTCACCCGCAGGAGAGAGGAGGAACCCAGAACAATGGCGTGCAAGGCCTTATATAGACTTGTGAAATTGCCACCCTGTCGATCAAGACCACCCCCAGAAACATCATACATACATCACAGAAGGGGTGTAGTTCAAGACCCCCCCTTCACCAGATACATCATACGTACATCACAGAAAGGGCGGTCTACAACAGAAATCTGAGTGCTTTGTTTACCTCCTGTTCTTGTTTATCTCCTGTCTGGCAGGTTACTTAATTGGATTGCCTGGGGAGCCTGGCCAATCTTTTGTAATGATAAATATTTACTTCCTGGGCCAGGTCACAGGCTCACACCCTATTCAAATACAGATAGGTAGCCGTGTTGGTCTGCCATAGTCAAAATAAAAAAAATCCTTCCAGTAGCACCTTAAAGACCAACTAAGTTAGTTCTTGGTATGAGCTTTCGTGTGCATGCACACTTCTTCAGATACACTGAAACAGAAGTTGCCAGATCCTTCTATATAGTGAGAAGGTGGGGAGGGGTATTACTCAGAAGGGTGGCGGGAATGGGAGATTGGCAGATAGCTGAGATGAGCCTGTTGACGACTCTTAACGACTGTAATAGGTCTTACAGGAAAAGGCAAGGGGTGAGAAGGTGAGAAATGGCTTAGTCATGTATAATGGGATAAGAATCCAATGTCTTTGTTCAAACCAGGTCTCTCCATGGTTTTAAGTTTGGTAATGAGTTGCTCACCCTATTCAAACACAGACATACCCTTAAGACAGGTATTGTGAAGGAAGAGACAATGGGGAGGCTTTCCCACTTTGACCTTGCAGAGAAAACATTTGGTCAGTTTGGGACAGTTTGGGAATCAAAATGGTTCCAGGTTGGTCTTCCTGTGCTGATCTATGTATGTGCTTGGTTGGTACACTTATGAACATTTAACATATATCTAAGACCTCAAAATTCCTATCACAGGATGACTCAGTGGGCGAGTGTGAAGCCATATTGCAGCAGACGAGAAGTTTTTGCTCCCAGACTCCTGTCATAGAAGATATGACAGCTATCTTCCAATATCTAAAGGGCTGTCACATGGAAGATGGAGCGAGCTTGTTTTCTCCTGGTATTACAGGACCACAAGTTTCACATGAGTCCACAGTGTGATGCTGCAGCCAAAAAGGCCAATGCTATTCTAGGCTGCATCAACAGAAGTATTGTGTCCAGATCAAAGGAAGTACAGTGGTACCTCAGGTTACATACGCTTCAGGTTACAGACTCCGCTAACCCAGAAATAGTACCTCGGGTTAAGAACTTTGCTTCAGGATGAGAACAGAAATCGTGCTCCGGCGGGGCAGCAGAAGGCCCCATTAGCTAAAGTGGTGCTTCAGGTTAAGAACAGTTTCAGGTTAAGAATGGACCTCTGGAACGAATTAAGTACTTAACCTGAGGTACCACTGTAATAGGACCATTGCCTTGGTCAGACCACACTTGGAATACTGCGTCCCGTTCTGGGCACCAGAATTTAAGAAGGATGTTGACAAGCTGGAACATGTGCAGAGGAGGGCGACCAAAGTGATCAAGGGTCTGGAAACCAAGCCTGATGAGGAACGGTTGAAGGAGCTGGGTATGTTTAGCCTGGGAAAGAGGAGACTGAGAGGTGATATGAGAGCCATTTTCAAATATTTCAAGGACTGTCACATGGAGGTTGGAGCACGCTGCTTTTCTGCTGCTGTGGAATGTAGGACCCGAACCAGTGGATTCAAGTTACACACAAAAAAGGAGATTCTGAGAAAACACCAGGAAGGACTATGGTAGCAAAAGCTGTTTGACAGTGAAATAGACTCCCAGCAGAGATGGTGGACTCTCCTTCCTTTTAAAGCACACTGTGCTGGTCCCGGGGGTAAGGTACCGTGAGTGTAGCAGAGTCCACACGAAGAGGGGCGAGGTCCGATGCAGAGAGCAGGGCGGGGAACAGGAACGCTGGAACAGAAGGCTGAGCAGGTAACAGGAACACCGGATGGTCGGGAACAGGAGGCCGAGCAGGGAACAGGAGTACTGGATAGTCAGGAACAGGAAGCCGAGCAGGGAACAGGAGTACCGGTTAGTCAGGAACAGGAAGCCGAGCAGGGATCAGGAGTACCGGATAGTCAGGAACAGGAGGCCGAGCAAGGATCAGGATCACAGGAAGGTCCGAAGCCAACAACGACGTTGCTCCCGCAACCTGGGGCCGGGATGAGTGGGCTTTTATCCTCTTCTAAGGTCAGGGGCGGCCCCGACCCCCAGGAGCCCCGCCTACTCTGGCCTTAAGGCGAGCACTCCTCCTGGGGGCAACCAGTTCCCTTCGCCTCTCTGCCCTAAGCCTCTGCAGATCAGGAGAGGCCGAAGGGTTACTGGGCCCTGGAGGAGGCTCACCTGTGGCCACTGAGTCTTCCAGCACCTCTGGGGCCAGAATGGCTTCACCTGGTGCCTGCTCTTGAGTTTCCTCAGCATCTAGGCCTTGCCCCAGTTCAGCCGGCCCTGGAGGCGGGGACTCCTGTGCCGGCTGGGATTCCTCCGGATCGCTCTCAGACTCGGAATCCCAGGCCATCACACACAGGTTGGGTAGCCATCTGTCATGTATGAAATAAAAAAATTCCTTCCAGTAGAACCTTAAAGACCAACTAAGTTAGTTCTTGGTATGAGCTTTCGTGTGCATGCACACTTCTTCAGATACACTGAAACAGAAGTTGCCAGATCCTTCTATATAGTGAGAAGGTGGGGAGGGGTATTACTCAGAAGGGTGGTGGGAATGGGAGATTGGCAGATAGCTGAGATGAGCCTGTTGACGAGTCTTAACGACTGTAATAGGTCTTACAGGAAAAGGCAAGGGGGGAGAAGGTGAAAAATGGCTTAGTCATGTATAATGAGATAAGAATCCAATGTCTCTGTTCAGACCAGGTCTCTCCATGGTTTTAAGTTTGGTAATGAGTTGCAATTCAGCAGCTTCTCTTTCCAGTCTATTTCTGAAATTCCTTTGTAGTAAAACAGCTACTTTGAGATCTTGTATAGAATGTTTCAGTGTATGTGAAGAAGTGTGCTACAGCTGCTACAGGCAGCTGCTACAGGCAACCAGAGAAAGCTTGATTCCAGGTCTCTCTCAGCGTCACCCACCAGTGATTCATTCTCTGGCAGCACTCAGTGGAAACCAATTCGGGAGAAAGCCGGCCCATTGAAGGACACAGCTAGGGGTAAAGTCTGCAACCTGCCATCAATTCTGGCGACCTCTTCAATCCCAGCCAACGCAGGCAACTCGAGGCTTTATCAGGCCTATGATTAAAACTGATTGCAGAGCCAAGCTTGGCTCGAAGGAAGGCACGGGCCCTGGAATCTTAATCGAAGCCTTATGTATATTCTCCAAAGCACTTCAAGACCCACAACATCATAGGGTTGGAATCCAGCGTTCCCTGGCAATAACTTTTTTAAAAAAAATTTCTCATTCCCTAACCCCTGCTTGGCAGCTTCTTTGAAATAAACCAATTGCTGTGAGCCACACGATTGGGTAGCCACATCAAAACAAAACCGCAGGTACTGTAAGCAACCTCAATCGCAGCTGCGGAACACTGAAATTCAGAAAATATTAATGCCGTTCACAGAGGTAGCAGATGGCTAGGGTTTTCGTTTGCTTGTTGAAGTTCGTAAAGCAACCGGAGCTCCGATCGGGAGATCAACAGCCCAGCATTGTCCCCCGGTGCTGCAATGGTTGTTCCCCAGAAGAGGACGCTGCTGGCTTGGTGTTCGCTGCACCTACCAGTGCAGGTGGCCAGAAGGAGTATTGCACCTTATGGACTCGATAGTTGTCAGGTGATGCAAAAGGGGGTGTGGCAACCGAACTTCCTTACACAATGGTACCTTGGTTCTCAAACCTAATCCGTTCCGGAAGTCCGTTCCAAAACCAAAGCGTTCCAAAACCAAGGCGCGCTTTCCCATAGAAAGTAATGCAAAACGGATCAATCCGTTCCAGGCGTTAAAAACAACCCTAAAGCAGCAATTTAACGTGGATTTTACAATCTTACGGGACCATTGATCCATAAAGTGAAAGCAATAAACAATGTACTGTACAGTGGTACATCTCATTATGAGCTTAATTCGTTCCAGAGGTCCGTTCTTAACCAGAAACCGTTGTTAACCTGAGACGCGCTTTCGCTAATGGGGCCTCCCGCTGCCGCCGAGCCGCTGCCACACAACTTCCGCTTGCACCCTGGGGCAAAGTTTGCTACCAGGAGCACCTACTTTTGGGTTAGTGGGTTAGCTTTTGTTTTTGCTATTTATTTTGTGTTTTTTTGTTTTGAAGCTCTTTCGGTTAATTTCTTTTGTGTGGAACCCCGTTCAGCTACTGACTGCTTGATTGTGTGACTGTGGAAATGGATAAAAGCTCCCCCATGCAAACAATGGCTATCATCAGTGCAGGTAAGAAAAAAATTTAATTTTTATCATCTGCAATACTATCTTATTTATTTTATAGTACACTGCATTGATTATTGCTTTCATTTTATGAATCTGTGGTCTCATTAGATAGCAAACTTCATGTTAAATCGCTGTTTTAGGGATTGTTTTTAAAAGTCTGGAACGGATTAATCCGTTTTGCATTACTTTCTATGGGAAAGCGCACCTTGGTTTTGGAATGCTTTGGTTTTGGAATGGACTTCCGGAATGGATTAAGTTTGAGAACCAAGGTACCACTCTAGAGAAAGGCTGCATGTGAAAAGATCTGAGTAGAAACATGCAAGCATCTTTAAGTGCAGAATCCCAACAAACCCCAAAGCCCTGAAAGTCAAGTTAAATTTTTTAATAAGATAAGGGGGGGAAATAGCATGTTAGAAAGAGAAAACACTTAAGTAGAAGTTTGGATCCGTTCTACTCAAGAGTAAGACCCTGGCAGAGACACATGCCCGACTGACATGTTCTCTCCATCCTGGTAGATCGTTCGGGAGCTTCAAAAGCTTTCTTCAGCCCGAACATCACAGCGACCGATGCCCACGGACACCGGCACACTTAGGGATCCACAGAGTCTTCGCAGTTCGCGTGACAGACCTCAGCAACTCAGCATTTTGGCTAATCTACTTTATTTACATGTAAACACACAGGGAGCACTGCAACATGGCTCCCTCTCTCTCTAGCATCAGACAGCAAAGATAAAAAGAACAAAGGACAATAGTCCCACTTCACGGAACACAGTAACACAAACATCCCGTCTCTATCACTTCCCACTCTGCGGAATGAAAACATACACCATCACGTGATAGACAACAATCCCATGACTGCAATCACGGAGCGGGAATTCTAACAGTAGAAACACCTTTGCAGTTTTAAATGCAGAAATATTTGATGGAGCGATTTGCATAGCAAATTTTTGCTATCCTAAAAAGCACCAGCAATTCCCTCCCTCGCTCATTCCAGCCCCTCAAGGGCCAAAATGTACTCAGTTATGGTTTCCGTAATTCGTCCCCGCCTTACTGGTTGTGGTCATATTCTTAAAACAAAGAATTGTCCTTGGGGAATCTGAAGGAACAATGCAAGAGTCTTTCGTATCTGAGACCAAGTTTAGAATCTGAGCGGAACATGAGAAGCGCCTGCCTGGATGTTATTAAGGGATTTGCCAGACCCAATATCAGGTTTCCACAGAGGCCATTCAAATGCCCATAGGAGGCATGGAAGAGGATGGAAGAGGAACTTAAGCATTTGTCCCTAGCATCTTGGGAACTGGGTGTTCTGGCCAAGTATGAAGATCAGCTATGGGGAGTCATTAAAATCAGCTATTTGCTCCACAAGTAGGGCTGAATCTCTCCCTAGAGACTAGGCAGACTTGCATCTTAAGAACTTAAGAAGATCAGACCAATGGCTCTTCTACCCAACATCTGTTCTCCCAGGGCCCAGCCATTGGCCTTTGGGAAGCCCAGGATCAGGATTCGAACACAAGACCCCTCTCCCCTCCTGTTCTTTCCAGCAACTTGTCTTCAGAAGCATTGCTTTTCAGCCAATTGCTTTCTATTGATTTTCCAAATTGAAACCCAATTAGATTGGTACCTTGGTTCTCAAACGTGATCCATTCCGGAAGTCCGTTCCAAAACCAAAGCGTTCCAAAACCAAGGCACGCTTTCCCATAGAAAGCAATGCAAAAGGGATTAATCCGTTCCAAACTTTTAAAAACAACCCCTACAACAGGAATTTAACGTGAATTTTACTATCTAACGAGACCATCGGTCCATAAAATGAAAGCAGTAAACAATGTACTGCAGGCACACCATCAATCCATCAGTAGCTGAACTGGGCTCCACACAGTCACAAAAAAGAGCCACAAAAATGAAAAATAAGTAGCAAAAACAGACAGGCCTCAGCGTCACACTCAAATCGGAAGTGTAACACTCAAAATGGAGCATGTTCGGCTTCCGAAGAAAGTTCGCAAACCGGAACACTTACTTCCGGGTTTGCAGTGTTTGGGTTCCAAGTTGTTTGAGTACCAAGGCATTTGAGAACCAAGGTACCACTGTATAAAAATTAATTCCAAATTAATGAAATTGTGCATAAGTGGTCTCCCGCACGCCGATCTGGGGTTTTTTTTAAAAAAAATAATATTTATTATTTTTCCAAAAATTAAACACTAAAAAGAAGAAACACAATACAACACAACACATCAAATTAACAAAACAAGACAAAGACAATAAGATAAATCAAACAATTTAATTATCCCATCTTTCATTCACTTATTTCCACGACCTCCTCACACCTCCCTTTTTGTATTCCACTTCTGTTAATTATTTCAGCAATTTCTTTCCATCTTCCTCTGTTTTCTATCCTATAATTATCTCAACTCATTCTAACCTTATTTTTTCCTTTAATGCTCTATTAACCTATCTGTACTTAATTCCTTATAATATTTCTACTAAAGCCATATAACTTCATTCCAACATTCTTCTAGCATTCATTAATTTTACAATATTTCTGTAGATAGTCTTTAAACTTTTTCCAAACTTCTTCCACCGACTCTTCTCCCTGATCTCGGATTCTGCCAGTCATTTCTGCGAGTTCCATGTAGTCCATCAGCTTCATCTGCCATTCTTCCCGGGTGGGCAAACCGCACACCGATCTTGATACATCCTTGACATCTGATTATTTCCGCTTCCCATATTCTTATTTCCTTCCAGTTACATTCCATTTTACAAAATGATCACTTAGCCAACAGCTGCACTCCTAACGATTTCCGATCGTGCTATTATATTATTTGACATTTCGTAAAACGTCAAGCGAGGAACCAAAATTCTTTTCTTTTCAGTCTGCCTGGGCCCAATCTGATAAATCCAGTTGTTGACTTCATTGGCCTTATATCTCTGCCGCTGATGGTTTTTCCTACGGCGACCTTGGACTGCATTCTTCTCTCAATGTTGTTCCTCCAGTGTGGTTCGGGGGTGGTGCTGAAGTCTCAATATTAAATCCCATCCTCCTTCAGAAGCATTGCTTCCAACAATTTTGGGAGCAAAGCATAGCCATTGAGACTAGTAGCCTCCATGAATCTGTCTAATCCTCTTTTTGTTGTTGTTGTTGTTGTTGTTTAGTCATTTAGTCGTGTCCAACTCTTCGTGACCCCATGGACCAGAGCACACCAGGCACTCCTGTCTTCCACTGCCTCCCGCAGTTTGGTCAGACTCATGCTGGTAGCTTCGAGAACACTGTCCCACCATCTCATCCTCTGTCGTCCTCTTCTCCTTGTGCCCTCCATCTTTCCCAGCACCAGGGTCTTTTCCAAGGAGTCTTCTCTTCTCATGAGGTGGCCAAAGTCTTGGAGCCTCAGCTTTAGGATCTGTCCTTCCAGTGAGCACTCAGGGCTGATTTCCTTCAGAATGGAGTGGTTTGATCTTCTTGCAGTCCATGGGACTCTCAAGAGTCTCCTCCAGCACCAGAATTCAAAAGCATCCATTCTTCTGTGATCAGCCTTTATGGTCCAGCTCTCACTTCCATACATCACTACTGGGAAAACCATAGCTTTTACTATGCAGACCTTTGTTGGCAAGGTGATGTCTCTACTTTTTAAGACATCCAAATTGGCGGTTATCCTGTGGCAATGAGTTCCATAGGTTAACTCTGCACTGAATGAAGGACTTGGTTTCCTCTGGCCTGAATCTGCTTCATTGGATGTCCACAAGTTCTAATTTTAAGAGAAAGGGTGGAGAAATTGAAATTTAAATACTTTATTGTTACTTTTACTTTTACAACTTGTATACAGTGAGATTACACGAGCACCCCCCCCACTCCGCTCTCTAATAATAATAATAATAATAATAATAATAATAATAATAATAATGGCCAAGGCACAGCTTGACCCCCTCCTTTGGTAATCCTCACAGAACTCTAACCCAATGGTTGCCATTAATTTGATTTGAATTGATTTTATAATGAATTCATTTTAGAATGCTGTATTATTTTCTGTTGTTAGCCGCTCTGAGCCCAGCTTCGGCTGGGGAGGGTGGGCAATAAATAAATAAATAAATAAATAAATAAATAAATATAATAATTACCCTGCCCATCTGGCTGGGTTTCCCCAGCCACTCTGGGCGGCTTCCCACACAATACAGTGGTGCCCCGCAAGACGAATGCCTCGCAAGATGAAAAACTCGCTAGACGAAAGGGTTTTGCGTTTTTTGAGTCGTTCCACAAGACGAATTTCCCTATGGGCTTGCTTCGCAAGACGAAAAGTCTTGCGAGTTCTTGCGAGTTTGTTTCCTTTTTCTTAAAGCCGCTAAGCCGTTAATAGCCACTAAGCCGCTAAGCCATTAATAGCCGCTAAGCCGCTAATAGCCATGCTTCGCAAGACGAAAAAATCGCAAGACGAAGAGACTCGCGGAACCGATTAATTTCGTCTTGCGAGGCACCACTGTATTAAAATACAGTAATGCATCAAACATTAAAAGCTTCCCTAAACAGGGCTGCCTTCACATGTCATCTAAAAGTTTTGTATTTTGTATAAGAACAGTTTCTGGTTAAGAACGGACCTCCGGAACGAATTAAGTACTTAACCCAAGGTACCACTGTAATTTGTTTTTGTTGCAGTGTGGAACCCAGTTCAGCTACTGATTGATTGATTGATTGTGTGACTGTGGAAACATTGTTTATTGCTTTCATTTTATGGATCAGTAGTCTTGCTACAGAGTAAAATTGATGTTAAATTGCTGTTTTAAGTGTTGCTTTTCAAAAACTGGAATGTATTAATCCATTCTGTATTACTTTCTATGGGAAAGCACACCTTGGTTTTGGAACACCTTGGTTTTGGAACGGACTTCCAGAACGTGTTAAGTTTGAGAACTAAGGTACCACTGTAGTTAAAACTACGGAATTTGCTCCCACAAGAGCTAATGATGGCTACCAACTCTGATGGGTTTAAAAGAAGGTTAGACAAATTCACGGACGATAAGTCTCTCAATGGCCACATTCTGCCTGTCCAAGAACAGCTGTATTTGGCTTATCAGCCACAGCAGTCCTAGCCACTTAGGTTACCTGAGCTTACAGCAGCAGAAATGGATCCAGGGCATAGCTGTCAACTGTCCCTTATTTGGTGGGAAACTCCCTTATCCCAGCACTGTGACCTGCTGCTGTCCCTTATTGATGATGTCCCTTAGATTTCCTGGGTTCCAAAGGAAGCAGCTCCTCTCCCTCCCTCGCTGCCAGCCAGGGAGGAGAGAGGCTCCAGCTGTGTTGCTTGGCTGCGTTGCTCACCCAATAAGGAGTCTAAGAACGACTGGGGGGTGGAGCTTGCATGCCTTGTGCCGATCAAATCGGCCGCGTTGCCTGGGGACTCGCCTTTGCTCAGCGCTTCCCAGCGGAGAGGTGACGGTGGTTTTCCTTGCTGCATCCCCTTTGCCGGGTTGCTGCGCTGTGGGAACCACCGCTTGAGGCTTTGTTTGGCTGCTGGCTGGGCTTTCTGCCTTTGGCTCAGAGGGGCTCAGAAGCTGAACATACCTGTGCCTGGAAAATCCCTTATTTTGGCTGCTGATCCCTTATTTTCGAGGCTGCTGGTCCCTTATTTTCGAATCTGTAAGTTGACAGCTATGATCCGGGGGCATATTGGATAGCTCAGATAGAAATGCATGAGACTGTCCATTTCAGGGCTGTGGGTTCAAATCACATATTGGGCAAAAGATTTCTGCATTGCAGGGGTTGGACTAGATGACCCTTGGGGTCCCTTCCAACTTTCCAATTCTATGATTTATGGACCTGTTCTTTCAGAGGGAGCCCAATGCTGTCCAGAAGAGGAAGCTACCCAGTCTCCTGGACACAGGAACCACCCACCCACCAGTTCTTAAGGTTGAGTAACTGAGTGACAGGCTTGTAGCCTCATTTGGCACCCAAAGAAGGAGCAGAGGGGGAACATATTGCCTCTGGAGTTCTTTGGCATCGGCGTGACGGCCAAGATCATATTCTCTGTTTGCGCTTTGCCAAAAGTCTGGCATGGCAGGGCATCAGGGAGCTCAAAATATCAGAGCAGATTTCTCTGTGTGTAGACAGGAGCCCTGCCAGCTACTTGGCAGGAAAGTCAACAGTTTCTTTTTTTTTCCTTTTTCTTGTGCCCACTTTTGGTTCTGCTGAAATGCTCAGTTCCCGGAAGATGGTGCTGGGAGTCTTCCCCTTCAGAAACCTGTCTTGCTCTTTAAGGTACGAAATTTGGAGCCTTTACAGCTCAGTTAAGGAATGACAGCTCTGCTCAGAACACATAGGAGTAAAAAATCTGCCCTGAATCTGCCAACACTCAGTTCATCACGCAGCCTGGAGACTAACATAGGAACGCAAGAAAATCCTGCTGGATGAGGCCAAGCCCATCTCATCCAGCATCCTGTTCTCACAGTGGCCAACCATATGCTTGGGTAGAACCCGCAAGCAGGATTAGAACCCAAGAGCAACTCACCCCTCCTGCAGTTTCAAGCAACCTGCATTTAGAATCCTTGGTGCCTTCAGCTCAGAAGCACACTGTTGTCTGACAGCCCTTTTAAGAGAGTTACAGATAGGTAGCCGTGTTGGTCTGCCATAGTCAAAATAAAAAAATTCTTTCCAGTAGCACCTTAAAGACCAACTAAGTTAGTTCTTGGTATGAGCTTTCGTGTGCATGCACACTTCTTCAGATACACTGAAACAGAAGTTGCCAGATCCTTCTATATAGTGAGAAGGTGGGGAGGGGTATTACTCAGAAGGGCGGTGGGAATGGGAGATTGGCAGATAGCTGAGATGAGCCTGTTGATGACTCTTAACGACTGCAATAGGTCTTACAGGAAAAGGCAAGGGGTGAGAAGGTGAGAAATGGCTTAGTCATGTATAATGAGATAAGAATCCAATGTCTTTGTTCAGACCAGGTCTCTCCATGGTTTTAAGTTTGGTAATGAGTTGCAATTCAGCAGCTTCTCTTTCCAGTCTATTTCTGAAATTCCTTTGTAGTAAAACAGCTACTTTGAGATCTTGTATAGAATGTCCTGGGAGACTGAAGTGTTCTCCTACTGGTTTCTCTGTTTTGTGATTCTTGATGTCAGATTTATGTCCGTTTATTCTTTGGCGTAAGGTTTGGCCTGTTTGTCCAAACCTTCAAATAAACATTTATATAAAACAAGCAAGAACTTTCTGAGTTTGGCCTGTTTGTCTCTCTTTTAAGAGAGGACGGTCTTCTGAAAAATACAACACGTTTCAGCAAAGGGCAACTGAAATGCCCAAGGGGATGGAATGATGTGCGGCAGCGTTCGGGACGTCCCAGAAAAGACGAGTAAGGGGTGATATGGTAGGAGATATTTGGAGAGAGTCTCTTCCTTTAAATTCCTAGGAGTTTATCTCGGTGAAGATCTTACTTGAAAAATCAATACAACCCAGGTGGTTAAGAAAGCCCAACAGAGACTTCATCTCCTCAGAATACAGTGGTACCTCGGTTAAGAACTTAATTCGCTCTGGAGGTCCGTTCTTAACCTGAAACTGTTCTTAACCTGAAGCACCACTTTAGCTAATGGGGCCTCGATTGACTAATGGATTTAGCTAATGGAGCACAATTTCTGTTCTCATCCTGAAGCAAAGTTCTTAACCCGAGATACTATTTCTGGGTTAGCGGAGTCTGTAATCTGAAGCGTATGTAACCTGAAGTGTCTGTAACCCAAGGTTCCACTGTAACTGAAAAAGCCTCAAAAACAAAAATGCAAATTAAATAGCAAAAACAAGAGCACCAAACCTAATCCATTCTGGAAGTCCGTTTGACTTCTGAAATGTTCGAAAACCAAGGCGCAGCTTCTGATTGCCGCAGGTGCCCCAGAAACAACAGCCAACAGCTGCATCAGACATTCAGCTTCCGAACAACGTTCGAGAACCAGAACACTTACTTCCGGGTTTTCGGCATTTGGGAACCAAGGTGTTTGAGTAACAAGGCGTTTGAGAACCAAGGTACCACTGTACAAGCTAAGTTAGTTAGTAAAAATCATGTTAAATTTCTGTTCTAGGGGTGGTTTTTAAAAGTCTGGAACAGATTAATCTGTTTGTCATTACTTTCTATGGGAAAGCGCGCCTTGGTTTAGGAACGCTTTGGTTTTGGAACGGACTTCCGGAACGGATTAAATTTGAGAATCAAAGTACCACTGTACATTGATGCTGCAACTGCAGACGACCCTGATTTTTCTCTCTTCCTCTGAGAGAGTCCTCCGGTCTCCGAAACCTTTCCCCACCAGACTCCAGAATTCTGAGGGAAATCCAGATTTTCGAAACCTGACCTCTTTCCAGCGGACAAGTTATCGCTGTCTCTCCCCCGGCGCCCTCCCCACCTCGGTGGCAAGCACCGTCCTTTTTAATTTCCTGCAATCCAATTAAGACGGGGACCTGCGTTCGTTCGCAGCTTTATCTGCTCTGTAGCTCTTTATGCGGCCGAGTCCATGGGAGTGAATGGAGGGTCTGTGGCCGCTCCGTGGGATTCCAAAATAACCTGTCTTTCGGGCGGCATCCCTGGGTTTTGCTAAACAAACAGACGTGGCTACCCCCATGCCTGCCCTAGATCCTTCGGGGCCTGCGCTCCTTATGAAAGATGGGTTTATTCTGAGGTCAAACGGTACAGTATGAGTGGACCTAATTAGCCGTTGCTGCTCCGGACGGTGTGTGCTATTTCGTGGACGGCTCCCGATTATGCATTGATTATATTTTTGCAAAATGGCACAAAGCTCCTTCAAAGCCTCTATTTAGGGCCAGAACACACGATGAGGTCAACATTCTTGCCTGCCACTAACTACCACTTAGACGGAGCTCTCGACCACACCTTCGAAATAGCCTCAGAAAGCAAAGGCGTTATTCTCTCTTTGGGAATGTGTCATGGGAACACAGGAAGGTGCCTTGGGACACGACGCTGGCCCAGCCGTCTCAATATCGTCCGCACTGACCCGCAGAATCTATTTCTTTCCCCCCTCCTCCAATAATATTTTTATTGAATTTCTAATTCTTTTACAAATTAACTTCAAATGAGTTGCATTATTTCATGTATTGACTTCCCACTGCCACCTCCACAGTGTTTTTATTCAAACCCTTAGATACCGCATTATATATTAAATTTTCATCTATTACCTAAATCCCTCTAATAGAATTATTTTGAATCTGTGCAGGGTTTCAGGTGGGGGATAATTTTCGCCCTTGATGAATACAGTGGTACCTTGGTTCCCAAACTTAATCCCTTCCAGAAGTCCGTTCCAAAACCAAAGCGTTCCAAAAACCAAAGGCACACTTTCCCATAGAAAGTAATGCAAAACGGATTAATCTGCTCCAGACTTTTAAAAACAACCCCTAGAACAGCAATTTAACATGAATTTTACTATCTAACTTAGAGACCCTGGAGCCATAAAATTAAAGCAATAAACAATGTACTGCAATTACACAATCAATCAATCACTAGCTGTACTGGGTTCCACACAGTCACAAAAACAAAAAAAAGAGCCACAAAAACAAAAACGCCAAATAGTTAGCCAAAACAGACAGACCTCAGTGTAACACTCAAAATGGAAGGGTAATACTCAAAACAGAGCATGTTCAGCTTCCGAAAAAGGTTTGCAAACCAGAACACTTACTTCCTAGTTTGCAGTGTTTGGGTTCCAAGTTGTTTGAGTGCCAAGGCATTTGAGAACCAAGGTACCACCGTACTTGATATGTTTTGCATAAATATGAACCTTGGGTCTCATCATGGAATAATTTTATGATAGTCATTCCTTGTTAAAATGATGATGGTGGTGATGATTACCATCTTGGATTTCTATTCATTTTGCCTTTAAGATGCATTTTAATTTGATGTCTTGCTTGTTGTGTTTGCGAATCTTATTTAGAAAATCATAATTTAAATGAAAAAGAAATTGGGGAGGGGGGTAGATTCTGGTAGGGGACGCGGGTGGTGCTGTGGTCTAAACCACAGAGCCTAGAGCTTGCCGATCAGAAGGTTGGCGGTTCGAATCCCCACGACGGGGTGAGCTCCCATTGCTCAGTCCCTGCTCCTGCCAACCTAGCAGTTCGAAAGCATGTCAAAGTGCAAGTAGATAAATAGGTACCGCTCTGGCGGGAAAGTCAACGGCTTTTCCGTGCGCTGCTCTGGTTTGCCAGAAGCGGCTTAGTCATGCTGGCCACATAACCCGGAAGCTGTACTCCGGCTCCCTCGGCCAGTAAAGTGAGATGAGCGCCACAACCACAGAGTCGTCCGCGACTGGACCTAATGGTCAGGGGTCCCTTTACCTTTACCTAGATTCCAGTAGAGCTCTGCTGCATTGGGCCCTTGTGGCAGTTCTGCTAGAGAGCTGGAAGGATATTGGAAGCTTTGGAAAGCTGCATGTCTGCTGTGATCAGAAGGCATCCTTAGAGGGACAGAGGGACAGCTGCCCCAAATGAACCATCATGGCTTCCAGCCGCTCCTCCAAACCACGTATACCAGCCTTTTTTTCGGTTGTGTCCTCTTTTCCAATTTGGTTTCCAGGGACTCAAAAGGGACCTGTGTGTGAGCTCAGTCTGTGCCTCCCATCTCTCCTTCCCACAAACCACACAGGCCAGCCCAGCAGGACATCAGGTGAATCCAATATTTGGGCTTTATTTGACCACGGCCAAACCCAGGATTTTTGCGAGGCGTTCCAAGAAATAGCGAAGGCCCTTGTGGTTTTGCGGATTTTTATTTTTAAAAGAAGAAGCTTCTAGAATTTTCTGTTCTTCCCAAATTGCTTATCCTGGACAGATGGACAGAAAGAGAAGGGAGTTGATCTGTCCTCTATAAGAAGCTTGGAGGGGAGGAATGTAGAAAACAGCAACCAAGATTATGAGCATGTGAGATGTATGTGCCACTTCTGTGCTTGTTTAAGAGGGAAAGTTGTTGGGGAATATGGAATAGGGCTTTCCTCGGGTTGCCATATGCCCTCCTTTTCCAGGACACATCCTCCTTTTTAAGGGTATGTAAAATGAGAGTCGTCATGGCAATCCATAGTTAAAAGTTGTTGTTTAGTCATTTAGTCGTGTCCAACGCTTGGTGACCCCCTGGACCAGAGCACACCAGGCACTCCTGTCTTCCACTGCCTCCCGCAGTTTGGTCAAACTCATCCTGGTAGCTTCAAGAACACTGTCCTACCATCTCATCCTCTGTCTTCCCCTTCTCCTTGTGCCCTCCAACATCAGAGTCTTTTCGAGGGAGTCTTCTCTTCTCATGAGGTGGCCAAAGTATTGGAGCCTCAGCTTCATACCATGTGTGTGGTATAAATAGTAAAATTATCATTATGGAATGGGACGTCCCTATTTTCATTTGAGAAATGTTAGAGGGTATGAGAATGTCTTTGCTTGGCACAGGACCGGATTTAGGTTTGATGAGGCCCTAAGCTACTGAAGGTAATGGGGCCCTTTATATGTCCAGCTTTCCTTTGTCAACAACAAATTGTCGCTGTTTTTTGTGTTGAATATATGTTATATGGTAATTTATGGACCTCATAGGTATCTAAAGCCATTTGCACATAACAGTCCATGCAGAATGTAGGCACCCTATATATAGAAAGGAGCAAACCCATGATATTTTAGGGAGCAGGCTAGCAGGCGGGGCCCGTGACTTACATCCCAGGAGCCTACACAACACCAAACACTGTTGCTGTATGTAGGTTTTATTTCATTTGTTTTTTATCTAATATTTTGGAAATGTACATCCAGTTGTTATTTTCTTCACATTTTCAGAGGGGCCCCAAGAGAGTGGGGCCTTAAGCTATAGCTTCTTCAGCTTATACATAAATCCGGCACTGGCTTGGTGCCTAACTAACCTTCCAAAATCCAGCCTCTTCAGATGTCCACGATTTCTACATTTGCTACAAAATATGCCCGTGCTCTCAGTAAACAAGCGATGGAGGCACAGCTGAAGGATGTGACCAGCCAACATCTCTCCCCACAACCTCACCTGTGCAAACAGCAAAGCCATCCCTGTGGGAACCTGGGCGGGGTTTGTGTGTTCGAGTTAAAAACAGAGGCTGCAATTTGGAGACATCTGGCCTTCCAGCCAGCAGGTAAAGGTGGTGTCGTGGGTTTCAGAAATAACCCCCCCGGCCTTGTCCGAAACAGACGATTTGGTTCTTGATGCTCTCTGGTCCTGGTTTGGCTTGACAGCGCTCCAAAGCCTTATATATAACCCCTCGGAAAGAGACCATGGCTGCTGGGGAAGATCTGGCAAGAAATAAGGCGAGTGGAGAATGCAGGCTATTGATGGCGTTCTGAAATAGAAGGCTGTGGAAGTTGAGGCCATCGAACTCAGAGCACACAAACGGTGCTTTAAAAAGGATCATTAGCACCCCAGATTCCGCCCCCCAATGGAACAGTTTTCTGTTGAAAAATGGTGGTTAAAAATGGTGATAAAGCTGAAAAACATCTTCATGTATGCGACAACGACCACGAGAGTTCTAATAGCACAAGGATGGAAGACTGAAGAAACCCCAACGAAAGAATCATGGCAATAAAAATTGACGGACTATGCAGAACTGGCAAAACTGACACACAAGCTATGGGACAAGGATAACTGTGACTTTAAAGATGAATGGGAACCCTCGGTCCAGCACCGAGGGCCTTCTGGCAGTTCCCTCACTGCGAGAAGCCAAGTTACAGGGAACCAGGCAGAGAGCCTTCTCGGTAGTGGCGCCTTCCCTGTGGAACACCCTCCCACCAGATGTCAAAGAGAACAACAACTACCAGGCTTTTAGAAGACATCTGAAGGCAGCCCTCTTTAGGGAAGCTTTTAATGTTTGATGCAAGACAGAAGTACTGTTTCTGGGGGACAGGAGGCGGGCAGGTGTGGGGGATTCCCTGGTTCTGAATGGGGTAACCGTGCCCCTGAAGGACCAGGTGCGCAGCCTGGGAGTCATTTTGGACTCACAGCTGTCCATGGAGGCACAGGTTAAATCCGTGTCCAGGGCAGCTGTGTACCAGCTCCATCTGGTACGTAGGCTGAGACCCTATCTGCCCGCGGACTGCCTCGCCAGAGTGGTGCATGCTCTGGTTATCTCCCGCTTGGACTACTGCAATGTGCTCTACGTGGGGCTACCTTTGAAGGTGACCCGGAAACTACAACTAATCCAGAATGCAGCAGCCAGACTGGTGACTGGGAATGGCCGCCGAGACCATATAACACCGGTCTTGAAAGACCTACATTGGCTCCCAGTACGTTTCCGAGCACAATTCAAAGTGTTGGTGCTGACCTTTAAAGCCCTAAACGACCATGGCCCAGTATACCTGAAGGAGCGTCTCCACCCACATTGTTCAGCCTGGATGCTGAGGTCCAGCGCCAAGGGCCTTCTGGCGGTTCCCTCACTGCGAGAAGCCAAGTTACAGGGAACCAGGCAGAGGGCCTTCTCGGTAGTGGCGCCCTCCCTGTGGAACGCCCTCCCACCAGATGTCAAAGAGAACAACAACTACCAGACTTTTAGAAGACATCTGAAGGCAGCCCTGTTTAGGGAAGCTTTTAATGTTTGATGTATCATAGTATTTTAATATTCTTTTGGAAGCCGCCCAGAGTGGCTGGGGAAACCCAGCCAGATGGGCGGGGTATAAATAATAAATTATTATTATTATTATTATTATTATTATTATTATTATTATTATGCATTACGGTATTTTAATATTCTTTTGGAAGCCGCCCAGAGTGGCTGGGGAAGCCCAGCCAGATGGGCGGGGTATAAATAATAAATTATTATTATTATTATTATTATTATTATTATTATTATTATTATTATTATTATTATTATTTACAAAGTATTTGAAGATGCAGCAAAGTGGACCGGACTCCTCGGCTGGCTTTGAATAAACATTCACAAACTTTTTATTGATAATAATCAGCTAAATAGTTTGAGGATCTATACAACTGTGTAACATGCAGAAAACAGCAATTTTAGAGAAATCAAAGACTAGAACTGAGGGAAGTCAGGGGGTGGGGGGTTCTGTGGGGGAGGGAGGAAAAATGGGGGGAAATAAGAATGATATGTTTCTGGATAATATGTTTTGTTTAAATTTTGAATAAAAAAGTTATTAAAAAAAGAAAAATGGTGGTTAAGAAGCTAAACTAGATGCAACACGAAAGTGAAGGGAGGAGAATTTCAAATTCCTTTGCGTTTCACGGAATCATAGGATTGGGAGGAAAGGAAAGCCTTAAATGGCTCAGGACCACAATACCTCAAAGACCACCCCTTCCCATATGAACCTACCTGAACCCTAAGATCATCTTCTCAGGCCCTCCTTCGTGTGCCGCCTCCTTGAGAGGTCTGGAGGGTGGCAACATGAGAACAGGGCCTTCTCTGCAGTGGCTCCGCCTCTGTGGAATACTCTCCCCAGGGAAGTTTGCCTGGCGCCTTCATTATACACCTTGAGGCACCAGGCAGAGACATAGCTGTCAGCCGTTCCTTATTTGGCGGGAAAGTCCCTTATCCCAGCGCCGTGTCCCACTGCTGTCCCTTATTGAAGATGTCCCTTAAATTTCCCAGGTTTCAAAGGAAGCAGCTCCTCTCCCTCCCTCCCTGCCAGCCAGGGAGGAGGGAGGCTCCAACTGTGTTGCTTGGCTGCATTGCTCACCCAATAAGGAGTCTAAGAACGACTGGGGGGTGGAGCTTGCATGCAAATTGGCCGTGTTGCCTGGGGACTCGCCGACTCGCCTTTGCTCAGCGCTTCCCAGTGGAGAGGTGACGGTGGTTTTCCTTGCTGCATCCCCTTTGCTGGGTTGCTGCGCTGTGGGAACCACCGCTTGAGGCTTTGTTTGGCTGCTGACTGGGCTTTCTGCCTTTGGCTCGGAGGGGCTCAGAAGTTGAACATACCTGTGCTCCTTGGAAAATCCCTAATTTTGGCTGCTGATCCCTTATTTTTGAGGCTGCTGGTCCCTTCTTTTCAAATCTGTAAGTTGACAGCTATGGGAAAAGACGTTCCTTTTTAACCAGGCCTTTGGTTGACCTGATGTACATCCTATGTCCTTTTAAAATGTGGTTCTTGGGGGAGGAGAGGTTATTGCAGGGGTCGGCAACCTAAGGCCCATGGCCCACAAGCAGCCCACAGGGGACGTTTAACCGGCCCACGAGCTGCCCCTGAACTGAGTTTCCCGGTCGGCGAGTCCCTGCGCGCTGCGGTAAACCGGCGCAGCGCGGCACAGCACGGGCACAGCACAGGAAATTGCCCATCTAAGGCCATCTTCCCAGATCTGAAAGTCTGATGTAAGACGCCTCTTTCATACTTTCCCAGGTTTCCCATAAATCCTCATTTGCAATCCTGATAAATCGCTTTAGCTTTCTGATAAAGGGGGGATTAAGTAAAACCCACGCCGCTCACCAAGCTGCCATTTGCTGAGTAAACGAGAGAAAAGGCTCCCAAGTCTTCGGAATAATGGAATCAATGCTCCATCTGCGGGGATATTAATAGGCTTCAGTTTTAGCTCGCAAAGCGGAATAAGGCGGGGCGAGAAAATATATGCTTTAGAATCATAATTCCCGGGAAATTGCCTTTATCATAAAACTTGAGGATAACGGACACGTTGTTAATCTTTAATAGCTAGATTAGAAGAGAGAGGTAAAGAGTTGGGGGGGAAGTCGTGTGCATTTGAAAGTTTGCAGTAATAGTTTGGGGGCGGTGGGGGGGTCTGGATTTCGAGTTATTGGTTAATTGAGGGAGGTTGAAGAATGTGATTCCTTTGTGGCAGGCTGCAAGATTTGCTTTATCTATTCACACACACAGAGAGACACACACCACCACCACCACCATATCATACAAAATATCAAAATGCTTTATAGTCTATAGGTTATTTTATTCCATAGTATTCTTCCTGCAATCCCTCTCCGGTTGTACCAGTTACTCAAAGCCCCATATATTATCTTTCTATAGGTTCTATCTATTTAAATCAGATTCATTCCAATTGATTTATAGAACAAAGGAGGCCCTCGTGACAATAAAGAGTCTCATTTACATAATAAATAATTGAGAACATTTTTTTATTCATTTCCATTTTCATAAGTGTCTGCAGTGGAACATCTAGTCTAGCAAGAGCGTGACTCAATTTTAGCTGAAATGCTAATTTTCCCTTGGAGGCACCGAGAATGACTGACAAATGAGCTCTCCGAAATACCCTGTTGAGCAATTTTCAGCCAAAGAATCGTAAATTATATAGGCCCGAGCCACACACAAAGCTAAGTCATGCTTTATGAAACTACAGTGGTGCCTCGCAAGACGAAAAGAATCCGTTCTGTGATTCTCTTCGTCTAGCGGTTTTTTTGTCTTGCGAAGCAAGCCCATTGACGGATTAGCAGATTAGCGGATTAGCGCTATTAGCGCTATTAGCGGCTTTTAGCGGCTTATCTGCTTATCAGATCAGCTGATAAGCGGCTTAGCGGCTTAGAAAAAAGGGGGGAAAGGGGGGGGAAACCCCGCAGGAACTCGCAAGACATTTTCGTCTTGCGAAGCAAGCCCATAGGAGATTTGTTTTGCGAAGCACCTCCAAAACGGAAAACTCTTTCGCCCAGTAAGTTTTCCGTCTTGCGAGGCATTCGTCTTGCAGGGCACCACTGTATAAATTGTGGCTTAGCTTTATGGGTGAACCCTGACCAGTGTCTCAACTATGGTTTGTTACTGCCATGGTTTGCTGCTGGCTTACAGACCTCGATTTTCTTTTTTTAACCATGGTTTGGCATTATGTGAGTCCCACCCCTTTCCTTAACCATGGTTTCTTTCTCCACCCCCATCCCAGATCATCACCCGACTACTGGAAAACAAACCAAGTTTCAGAAGAACAAACCATGGTTTGCTGGATAGTCTCTGGAACAACTCAAAGTTATGTTTATTATGTTTAATAGTTTATTGTGTTTTATCATGTTTTGATATGTGTTGAAAGCTGCCCAGAGTATACCACCCAGGTATTATCATTATTATCATTATCATTATCATCATTAACAATAACCTATGGTTTCTTGAAGAAATCATGGTGTAACAGTTTGTGTGAGCTAGACCATTCTGAGCTCTTTGGATAGCATTTAGTTCCTTAGGAAAGAAACCTAGTAAAGACTAGGTCTGTGAGCATTGCATTTAGAAAATATAATAATAATAATTTAATAATATTTATACCCCGCCCATCTGGCTGGGTTTCCCAAGCCACTCTGGGCAGCTTCCAACAAAAGATTAAAAATACATTCAAACATCAGTCATTAAAAACTTCCTTAAACAGGGCTGCCTTCAGATGTCTTCTAAACGTCAGATAGTTGTTTATTTCCTTGACATCTGACGGAAGGGCGTTCCATAGGGCGGGCGCCACCACCGAGAAGGCCCTCTGCCTGGTTCCCTGTAACCGCACTTCTCGCAGGGAGGGAACCGCCAGAAGGCCCTTGGAGCTGGACCTTAGTGTCTGGGCTGAACAATGGGGACGGAGACGCTCCTTCAGGTATACTGGGCCGAGGCCCTTTAGGGCTTGAAACACTGTTATTGTATAAATAAAAAAATTCCTTCCAGTAGCACCTTAAAGACCAACTAAGTTAGTTCTTGGTATGAGCTTTCGTGTGCATGCACACTTCTTCAGATACACATCTTCAGATACACATATGTATCTGAAGAAGTGTGCATGCACACGAAAGCTCATACCAAGAACTAACTTAGTTGGTCTTTAAGGTGCTACTGGAAGGAATTTTTTTATTTTGACTATGGCAGACCAACACGGCTACCTATCTGTAACTGTTATTGTATGTTGTTGTTGTTGTTTAGTCGTGTCCGACTCTTCGTGACCCCATGGACCAGAGCACGCCAGGCACTCCTGTCTTACACTGCCTCCCGCAGTTTGGTCAAACTCATGCTGGTAGCTTCGAGAACAGTTATTGTATGTAGGTTTTATTTTATTTGTTTTTTATCTTATATTTTGGAAATGTACATCCAGCTTTTTTCCTTTAAAATTTTGCCCCCCCCCCCCCCAAGGGAGCAGGGCCCTAAGCTATAGCTTCTTTAGCTTATACGTAAATCCAGCACTGCAACTCACAGCCGGGCAATGATACCAGGCCATAATAGAGACAGGACAGAACAGCAGCTTGATTGACACACCCAGTCAAGAACCAAGGCCCTTACATAACCGACTGCCCAACACCGCCACCTACGGCCGGAACAGCAGCATTACAACGAAGGCTCCCCATGACATCAGCATCCTCTCGTTCCATTAGCTCAAGACCAATTCACAAACGAATCTCCCATCTCCCCTGCAGGAACACTTTTCCCGTCTCTCCCTTTTCGCAAAACTTAATTAAACATTTCGACACTTTCAATGATCTGGCCGTAATAACTGTGAGCCTTTAGAAAAGCTATTAAGGGGAAAGGGGGTTTTGTGTGTTTTTGCACTGGCATTGCATACACACAAAAGGCAGAGGGGGCGGGAGGTGAAACTTTCGTTAATTACAACTTTTTGGAAACTGGATGGGAAAAAATGCTTTGGCACTGTCCTCCCATCTGAAAGGGGCACAGCGTTGCCTCCATCTGAGTGTCCTCAATTGACACAGCTGTTAACAAGTTGTTCAGCCAGAAACCACGGTAACTTAACACATCGCTGTTCGCATTCCATGCTGAGACATTTATTAACTTCTCTCAAGTCAAGGCACTCAGCGATGTTCTTTCTTTCCCTCCTGCCTGGGCTAACCGGCTTCTGTTAATAAGGCAGAAGGCGCTCGCTTTGCTCCCATTAAGGAATGTCTTAGGGCAGCGATGGAATGCACATAGAACCATAGAGCTGGAAGGGACTCCATGGTTCATCTAGTCTGACCCTCTGCAGTGCACAAATCGCAGCTGAAGAATCCCTGGCAGATGGCCGTCCGTTTCGAAAATTCAATGGAGGGTCCACCACCTTCTGAGGAACTCTTTTCCACAGCTGACCAGCTCTTACCATCAGGAAGTGCTTCCTAATCTCCTCTCTTAAGGTCCGTATAGTTAAAGCTATGGTCTTCCCAGTAGTGATGTATGGAAGTGAGAGCTGGACCATAAAGAAGGCTGATCGCCGAAGAATGGATGCTTTTGAATTCTGGTGCTGGAGGAGACTCTTGAGAGTCCCATGGACTGCAAGAAGATCAAACCGATCCATTCTTAATGAAATCAGCCCTGAGTGCTCACTGGAAGGACAGATCCTGAAGCTGAGGTTCCAAGACTTTGGCCACCTCAGGAGAAGAGAAGACTCCCTGGAAAAGACCCTGATGTTGGGAAAGATGGAAGGCACAAGGAGAAGGGGACGACGGAGAACGAGATGGTGGGACAGTGTTCTCAAAGCTACCAGCATGAGTTTAACCAAACTGCGGGAGGCAGTGGAAGACAGGAGTGCCTGGCGTGCTCTGGTCCAGGAGGTCACGAAGAGTCGGACACAACTAAACAACTAAGCAACGACAACAATCTCTTCTCTTGTCATTTGAATCCATTAGTTCAGATCCTACCCTCCAGAGCAGCAGAAAACAAGCTTGTTCCATCTTCCATGGGACAGCCTTTCAGATATTTGAAGATGGCTGTCATATCTCCTCTCAGCCTCCTCTTTTCCAGGCTAAACATAACCAGCTCCTTCAACCATTCCTCATCAGGCTTGGTTTCCAGACCCTTGATCATCTTGGTTACCCTCCTCTGCACACCTTCCAGCTAATTATTATTATTATTATTATTATTATTATTATTATTATTATTATTATTATTACCTTGCCCATCTGGCTGGGTTTCCCCAGCCACTCAGGCTTGCTTCCAACAGAACATTAAAATACAATAACCTCTTAAACATTGTCAAGCTTGTCAACATCCTTCTTAAACTGAGGTGCCCAGAATTAGACACAGTATGCCAGGTGTGGTCTGACCAAGGCAGAATAGAGTAGGACTATGACTTCCCTTGATCTGGATCAGGGCCGGATTTAGGTTTGATGAGGCCCTAAGCTACTAAAGGTAATGGGGCCCTTTATATATTCAGCTGTCCTTTGTCAACAACAAATTGTTGCTGTTTTTTGAGTTGATTACATGCTATACGGTAATTTATGGACCTAATAGGTATCTAAAGTCATTTGCACCTAACAGTCCATGCAGAATGTCGGTACCCTATATAGAGAAATGAGCAAACCAGTGATATTTTAGGGAGCAGGCCAGCAGGGGGGGCCATGACTTCCATCACAGGAGCCTACACAACACACAAACACTGTTGCTGTATGTAGGTTTTATTTTATTTGTTTTTTCCCCCCTTATATTTTGGAAATTTCCATCCAGGTTTTTTTCCTTTATTTTTTGGGGGGGGCCAAGAGAATGGGGCCCTAAGCTATAGCTTGTTCAGCCTATACGTCAATCCGGCACTGATCTGGGTGCTATACTTCTGTTGATGCAGCCTAGAATCGCATTTGCAGTTTTTGCTATTGCATCACACTCTGGACTCGTGTTAATCTTGTTGTCCACCAAGACCCCTAGACCCCTTTCACCTGTAGCCAGGTGTCCCCCATCCTAAATTTGTACATATGGGGCTCTCTGGATGTTGGCTACAACTTCCCTAAACCTAAACCCTGACCATCAGCCATGATGGCCAGGACTGATGTCCGACAACATAGGGACCCCTGAATATTAGGTCCAGTCGTGGCCAACTCTGGGGTTGTGGTGCTCATCTCGCTTTATTGGCTGAGGGAGCCAGCGTACAGCTTCCGGGTCATGTGGCCAGCATGACTAAGCCGCTTCTGGCAAACCAGAGCAGCGCACAGAAACGCCATTTACCTTCCCGCCGGAGTGGTACCTATTTATCTACTTGCACTTTGACGTGCTTTCGAACTGCTGGGTTGGCAGGAGTAGGGACCGAGCAACGGGAGCTCACCCCGTCGCAGGGATTCGAACCGCCGACCTTCTGATCAGCAAGTCCTAGGCTCTGTGGTTTAACCCACATCGCCACCTGCGTCCCTCATCCGACAACATACACAGGACCAAATTTTCCTAAGGGAAGATGCTAAGCTAAGCTGATTTTGTAGGAAGCGATTTAGTACATGTGAAGGATGTTGCCCGTATTACTGAAATTCTGGGCTCCTCTGAAATCACTGAAGGTCTATCGTCCAACATCTTACATCCCACAATTGGTTGGCCAGATACTTCTTGGAAGTCCCAGAGCAGAGACGGGAAGTAATGGACCTCCCACTTTGTGTATTCCCAGAAACAGCGTTCAGTTAGAAGTTCCACATTAGAGGCATCGATGGACCTCTCCTCTCTCAATGTGTCGAATCCCCTTTTAAAGCCATCTATGATATCGGCCGTCACTGCGTCTCGTGGCAGCTAATTCAATAAAAGTATAATGTATTTTGCGAGAGAGGCCTTTTCTTTTTTGCTTGCTTGAGAATCTGCTGTTGATCAATTCCACTGGATGCCTTCCCCACCCAGGAAGAACTTCCAGTTCTTCGTTAGGGTGAGATAATAACACAAACAGACGGAGAAATTATTAGACTTTTATTGGGACTCTTCTGTCAACTCTTGAAAATCCCTGGGGGGAAAACTCCACATTTGCTTTGCATTTCAACTGAAGGACAAGTCAGTGGGAAGGCAGCATGGTGCAATGGTTAGAGTGTTGGACTAGAACCTGGGAGTAAGGTAAAGGTAAAGGGACCCCTGACCATTAGGTCCAGTCGTGGCCGACTCTGGGGTTGCGGTGCTCATCTCGCTTTACTGGCCGAGGGAGCCGGCGTACAGCTTCTGGGTCATGTGGCCAACATGACTAAGCCGCTTCTGGTGAACCAGAGCAGCGCACGGAAACGCCGTTTACCTTCCCGCTGGAGCGGTACCTTTTTATCTACTTGCACTGGTGTGCTTTCGAACTGCTAGGTTGGCAGGAGCAGGGACTGAGCAATGGGAGCTCACCCCATCAAGGGGATTCGAACCACCGACCTTCTGATCGACAAGTCCTAGGCTCTGTGGTTTAACCCACAGCGCCACCCGAACCTGGGAGATCAGGGTTCAAATCCTCACTCGGTGATCTTGGGCCACCCAGACTACGTTGTCTCTACACCCAGACTACCTTGCAGGGTTGGTGTGAGGGACTGAATGGGGAGGGGAAGAGTCATGTAAAACTCCCCTGAACATCTTGGTGAGATATATATGCAGTGAGTGAACAAATAAATAAAATAATTAACTTCAGCCTGAACAGAACTCCAAGAAATATTGCTAATTTTCTCGAAACGTTATTTGGCTTTCCTTAAGGAGGCTTACGAGGGGAACCACAAATTTATTTCACATTTCACATCGGGCTACATTTTGGTGGCAACTATTGTGGTGAGGCCGGTCCTCAGCGATGGTGACAATTTCTTGGCTCAGAACACCCCTAACCTCAGTTCATGCATTGCTGACTGGCAGGCCGGCCGTCCCCATGAGAACAGGATGTTCCCTGCCTAACAGAAACCAGAAAAATGTCTGAAGAGGACTTTAATTAAACCAGAATTCAGGAGGAGTGGAATGCCCAGCAAAGGCATTGCATGCAGAAATGAAGCATCTCAAGGAGAAGGCTAAAATAGATTCCTTACACACACACACACACACACACACACACACACACACAATATATATATATATATATATATATATATATATATATATATATATATATATATATGCGCAGGTTTTGGTGTCTTCGGGTGTCTTCCCGTGTAAGAGTTGGGGTGTCTAGGCGACGTTTCGACGAGGTCTCACTCGTCATCTTCAGGCTGGTGCTTTCGGCTTCTTGTTACTGGAACAGAGCAGGGTCTCAGTGTTTGAGTTCCTATAAATACTGTTGAGGGGGTGTGGTGTATAGCCTCCAACGTTCTGGGCAGAGAGGAAGTTCCCAGGTTAGTGTGCCTTTTCTTCTTTTGTTCATTAATTACTTGAGGGATATCTTGAGTGATTTCTTGAGTGATATTCTGAGTACCACTTAGGAGGGTCATTAGGTGTGGATTAGTTGCTAAAGCTTTCGTGTCTTGACCTCTTAAGCTTGTGAAGAGTTTTTCTGAGAAGATGGCTGTACTGTATATATGAAATGTTATTTACAACATAACATAAACCCCCCACCCCCCAATACAGAAATCCACCCTCATTAAACACGAACATATTAAACAATAATCATAACACACAACAATACAAACAACCAAATAAAAGACTTCCTTTATCCTGATTCTGGCCTCCTCATTTACTTCTTATAAGCTGTTTCCTTTATGAATAATTATTAAGCCTTTTCTAATTATAACTTAAATATCCACAAAGTCTCCTGCGGACATTAATCCTAACAAGTCCAGGTATGTATTTTAGGGCACTGTTTTGTGAAGTATTCTCTGCGTTTTCCCCATGCTTTTTGAAACTCTTGTCGAGTGTGATCTCTAATGGCCTCTGTTAGGTAGATAGCCAGTTCAATGTTCTCTAACAGTGTGTCTTGCCATTCCGTTTTTGTTGGCACAATTTCTTTTTTCCACTTTTTAGCATTTAGGATCCTTGCCGCTCCTATGGCATAGAGGAATATTTTCTGATCTTCTCTTGCTATACCTGTGTCCGTTATCCCTAGTAGAAAAGCTTCTGTATTTTTCATAAAGTTATAAGCTCGTCATATACTATGTTCCATAGAACATAGATTCCTTATCCTTGACATACAGTGGTGCCTCGCAAGACGAAATTAATTCGTTCCGCAAGTTTTTTCTTCTTGCGAGTTTTTCGTCTTGCGAAGCACCGTTTCCCATAGGAATGCATTGAAAATCAATTAATGCGTTCCTATGGAAACCGCTTGCCAGGCTGGCGGTGCGGAGAAGGGCTTTTCTCCCCACCGCAAGCCTTCAGCAAAGGTACGGGAACAGAGGGGAAGGGGCGCAGCGCTTCTCCTCTGTTCCCGGGGCTTGCGGTGGGAGGAGGGTTTTTCCTCCCCACCGCCAACATTCAGAACAGCATTCTGAATGTTGGCAGTGGGAAGGAAAACCCTCCTCCCACCGCAAGTCTTCAGGACAGCCATCCGAAGGCTGGGCGGGGAGAAGGTCTCTCCGCCCCACCGCCAGCCTTCGGAGGAGGTCCGAGGACAGTGGGGAAGACGCGCTGCGCTTCCCCGCTGTCCCGGAGATTTCCCTATGGGCTTTCGTCTTGCGAAGGAAGCCCATAGGGAAATTCGTTTTGCGAAGCGCCTCCAAAACGGAAAACCCTTTCGTCTAGCGGGTTTTCCGTCTTGCGAGGCGTTCGTCTTGCGGGGCACCACTGTACTAGCTTTTCACAGACAGGGCTTTTAAAAAATGTGTAGGGAGAGCGTTCAAACACGCATTCTCCCGCCCCCGATCTTATTTCCAAAGTGTTCCTGTCCAAGTAAGACTTTACCTGACCATGTAGTTCAACCATCAATATGAATTTAAAGAGTTAAAGCCTGTTCAATAAGAATTCAACTACGCCTAGTAAAAAGAGGAAAGTGTTTCTGTGGAAGAGAAAAAAAGGGGTTGTGTGAGATTCTTCTGGGCCACAACGTTTAGCTTCCTAATAGCCTCATCAGCTTTCATTTATGAAAACAAACTAAGTTTCTAGACCTTATGACATGGAATATATTATTAATTTGTTCATTTATGAATTGCCTTTTATTTATGTCGCAAGGTGGTTTACAAATGCAAACAGCTAAAAAATATTTTTAAACAGTATAAAAAGCAACTGAGCATCACAAAATGAACAACGGAAACTTGCTGGGGAGAAAATGGATTTCTGCTAAGTCCAGGTAGTAAATATCTGCTGTATCTTAAAAGGGAAGCTGTACACAGAAAACCCTGAGTTACTGTATTTTTTGCTGTATAAGTCTCACTTTTTCCCTCCTAAAAAGTAAGGGGAAGTGTGTGTGCGTCTTATGGAGCGAATGCAGGCTGCGCAGCTATCCCAGAAGCCAGAACAGCAAGAGGGATTGCTGCTTTCGCTGCGCAGCGATCCCTCTTGCTGTTCTGAGATTCAGAATATATATTTTTCTTCTTCTCCTCCTCCAAAAACTAGGTGCGTCTTGTGGTCTGGTGCGTCTTATAGAGCGAAAAATATGGTACTTGAAATGGTGTGTAGACAATGGCTGTGGAAATCTCAGAAACCAGAGACTGAGATTTTCATGGAGGTTTCTTCTGTTCCCTGCTAACCTCCTTCTCCCTTCCCATCACTTGCAAGCAAGATAATTTTTGCAACTTTTCTGAAATGTAGTTCTTCTTCCTTTCCTTTTCTGTTTAAAAAAGGCAGCACCGTGCAAAATAAGGGACATGTATCTGTTCCGTTTGCATAACTTACGCAGGTTTCAAAACCCTTGCATGCCTCTGTTCTTGCTGCAACTTTCGCCTTTCCTCAGCACGGTAGTTGTGCAACCTTGGGGCGAAATCTGGACCAGTTTGCAGGACAGAGAAACTGAGCACTAGCAAACGCCAGCGCTGGAAAGTTTTCCCCTTGGCGAGGGAGGTATCTAAATATTTTGCTGCCCATCAGTAATGACTGAATCGTTCACTGTTGGAATCAGGGTTGCCCAGGAACGTTGAAACGGTGGTCAAGGGAGAGGGGAAGAGACAAACTAAGAAGAAGGGTAGAGGGAGGAATTTGGCTGGGTTGCTTTGCTATGTGAGCTTACTGAATTGGTACATCCAGGAAAAGAGGAAGGCTGAAAAAGAGGAGACTGAGAGGAGATATGAGAGCCATCTTCAAATATCTCAAGGGCTGCCGCATGGAAGATGGAGCAAACTTGTTTACTCCTGCGCTGGAGAGTAGAACCTGAATCAATAGATTCGAATGAAAAGAAATGAGATTCTGACTAAACGTTGTAACAAAAAATTTAAAGTCTTATATACAGTGGTATCTCAGGTTACATACACTTCAGGTTACAGACTCCACTAACCCAGAAATAGTGCTTCAGGTTAAGAACTTTGCTTCAGGATGAGAACAGAAATTGTGCTCCAGCGGCGTGGCAGCAGCAGGAGGCCCCATTAGCTAAAGTGGTGCTTCAGGTTAAGAACAGTTTCAGGTTAAGAACGGACCTCCGGAACGAATTAAGTACTTAACCCGAGGTACCACTGTATATAACACTGGGCAACAATTTTGTACTTTTTGAATATTGTCTAGATTTCTACAACTGATTTAGGGTATCTTTGCACTGCTGAATCAGGAAATGGCATCCGTTTCTCTTCATCAGGTCAGGTTTTTGTGCTATGTTGATTTGAAAAAAATCTTATGACAAAATCAATTACATTTTTGTGGCATTATCAGTTGATTTTTGTCAGCAGATATCATCCTAAATATGTTTTTAAGAGAAAAAAAATGTTTTTCCAACAACATATATTGATTACCTGATAGAAACATTGATTACTGTAAACTGAATGGAGGGCATTGATAAAGGTAAGTACATGTAAATTGCATGTTGCTTCACCATTTTTCAAACTTCAGGGCTTGAACTTCCGTTTCTTGGAACTCCTGGGATGCTCAGCGGCAGGGAGGTCTCTCTTCAGAGTCCAACAGTAGTCAGCCATCATGACTGCGTCCCAGCGACCCTGATACCTGGTCTCCATCTCTTCCATGTCCTGATGGAATCTCTCCCCCTGCTCGTCACTCATTGAACCCAGGTTCTCAGGAAACTGGTCCATATGTGAAAATAGGTAGTGCATCTTGATGCTCATGTTGCAGCCCAGGTTTCTGAAAGCAGTCAGCGTGTTGTTGACAAGTTCTGCGTAGTTTCTGGCCTTATTGTTGCCAAGAAAGTTCTTCACTACCAGAACAAATGCCTTCCACGCTTCCAGTTCCACTTCGTTCAGTGAGTTTCCGAACTCTGGATCTCTGATGAGCTGACAGATCTGAGGACCATCAAAGATGCCAGCCTTCAACTTCTCCATGATCAATCCTGGAAAAGCCTGGTACAAGTAAGTGAAGCAGTCACCATCCTTGTCCAGAGCCTTGGTGAATTGCTTGATTAAGCCGAGCTTGATGTGCAGCGGTGGGAAGAGTATTCTGTCTCTGTCCACCAGAGGGTCGTTGATGATGTTCCTTTTTTTTTGCAAGGCACCAATTCCTCCTGCACAGGCCAGTCCTTCTTCGTGTAATGCTGAGCACGGTCCCTACTATCCCACATGCACAGAAAACATGGGTACTTGGTGAAGCCAGACTGTTGTCCCAACAAAAAGTTCACCATTTTCAGGTCAACACAAATAAACCACTTATGCTGATCATAACCAATTTTCTCCAGCACATACTTCACCCCTTCATAGTTCTCCTTCAGTGTACTCGAGTGAGCCAGGGGTTTTGATCCCCCAACTTTATGCTTTGCCGCACCAATTCGTGGAAGATTTTGAGGTTTTATGGCTTCAAACTGATCCCTTTTCGACATAATCACCCAGAACTATCGAACCTGAATACTTCTTGTCATTAAAATAATCATTTCCAATCAAAACAATTATTCAACATGCCATTTTACCCCCACCAACTTCTTCTAAAATGCTCCACACAAGCGTACATGTGAATAAAAATATAAAAAAATGACATGTGGCCATAACTCAAAAACTTGACCTGACTGAGCAAAACCAATGTGATTTTTGGATTCAGCGCATCAGATTCGTCCTAAATCAGCTGAAAAAATGCAGATAACAAATTTGTTGTTGACCAGTGTAATAAATGTTCATAAATGTACCAACCAAGCACAAACATAGATATATGGACCACATGTCTGGAGCAGCACAGGAAGACCGCCCTGAAACCATTTTGACTCCCCAACTGACCAAATGTTTTCTCCGCAAGGAGGGAGGGGGTGAGGGAACCTTCCCATTGTCTCAGGAATTGGGAAATCACTATCTCAAAGGAATGGCCAGACTACCAGGAAAGGAAATCGGATAAGGCATTATCAGATAACCTGGCAGATAGGAAAAACAACAACGTTCAAATTTCTGCTGTAGACCACCTTTTCTGTGACATAAGTATGATGTTTGTGGGGGTGGCCTTGGGTTACACATCTTCTGTGATGTATGTATGATGTTTGGGGGGGTTGTTTTGAGCTCCAGGGCAGGGAATTTAAAATGTATATATAAGGGCAGACACACCTTTGTCCTGGGTCCTCCTCCTTTCTTCTGCGTGTGAGGGGAGCACCCTGTTGCAACAGCTTTAATAAAGATCAGGCTTACTAGCTGCTTTGCTTCTCAATATTCTCTGGTTGGCCTCTAATATTTTCTCCTGCCAATAGGGAACCCACGTAAGGACTCTATACGGGCCACCCCACCCTCTCACTATATATAAAGGTCTGGTGTCTTCTGTTCCATTGTATCTGAAGAAGTGTGCATGCACACAAAAGCTCATACCAATAACAAACTTAGTTGGTCTCTAAGGTGCTACTGGAAGGAATTTTTTTTATTTTTTATTTTGTTTCGACTAGGGCAGACCAACACGGCTACCTACCTGTAAAGAGAAACTAGTGATGAAGAGAGGTGTCTATGCAGATTTCAGGTATTCTTAACTGAGAAGCTTTTGCCTGCGGGTTGAATTTTCACCAGATGGGGCCCTGTACACAGAGCCAGCAGTCCCTGGGAGTATCCTGTACCACATCTCAGTTGTGGAGATGAAGCAACGCACAGAATTGTTACAAGGAAGAGCATCAAAGCCTGTTGGCCTCTCTCTATCTCTTTGCTGAGCCCTAAACAAATCTGTGTGGGATTAGGTAACACGATTTACTTATTGTACACAATATGATAACCGCTTTTATGGAACAAACGTTTGCAGTCTGGAGTCAACATTTACATCTCCCCAATTCCCAGGCAATGATTGTGTAACTAACAGATTGGGAATGCGCTGCCAAGAATCAAAAACAACACAATTGACCCCCTCTCACAAAAGCTCTCTTGGTATGCAGTTGGGAAGCAAGCTTTCAGTTGCAAAACCTTGTGTAGGAAGAGGCTAGAATGACGGATAGCTTTATCAATACTGGATAACCAAATGGTGCAACTTTTCCTGAACTACTTCAAGCAGATAGGAGGTGTGCGTTGAGGTCTAAAAGTTCTCCTATGTGAAAATAAAAACAGGGACAAAACTAGAATCCATTGACTCTGCTGGTCATTAGCTCTGGCGCCACCTACTGTTGGACTCCCTGCCTGTTCCCCTATCCCTAGTCTTTCCCACCTGGAATCGTAAAATTATAGAGTTAGAAGGGACCTTGAGGCTTAGTTTCCAGACCCTTGATCATCTTGGTTTCCCTCTACAGTGGTACTTCGGGTTAAGTACTTAATTCGTTCTGGAGGTCCGTTCTTAACCTGAAACTGTTCTTAACCTGAAGCACCACTTTAGCTAATGGGGCCCCCTGCTGCCGCCGCACGATTTCTGTTCTTATCCTGAAGCAAAGTTCTTAACCTGAAGCACTATTTCTGGGTTAGCGGAGTCTGTAACCTGAAGCGTATGTAACCCGAGGTACCACTGTACACACTTTCCAGCTGGTCAATATCCTTCTTAAATTGTGGTGCCCGGAATTAGACACAGTATTCCAGATGTGGTCTGACCAAGGCAGAAGAGAAAAGTATTATTATTATTATTAAAATTTATATACCACCCTATACCCGTAGGTCTCAGGGCGGTTCACAGGATAAAAGTACTATTACTTCCGTGGATTTGAGACACAATAATAATAATAATAATAATAATAATAATAATAATAATAATAATAATAATATCTTTATTGTCATTGCCCCCTCTCGGGGACAACGAAATTACTTGGCTGCTCCATCCACCCAGGTAGGGCACTCCACACAAAATCAAAACAACTATAAAAACACTAATTAAAACAATACAGTATAATACAGCAAGGAAGATTAGATGACTTTCAAAGTCCAGGCTTCCCATTCAGGCCTGAGATCACTCTGGAGAAGAAGCTGTTCTTAAGACGGCTCGATCTTGTCTTCATCGTCCTGTATCTCCGTCCCGACGGCAAGAGCTCGAAGAGACAGTGACCAGGATGCGATGGATCTTTTACTATGTCCAGTGCCTTCCTATGGCACCTTGTGGCATAAATCTGCTCTAAGGTGGAGAGTGGGCAGCCAACAATGCTCTCTGCTGCCTTAACAACTCTGCACAACCCCAACCTGTCCCGGGTAGTACAGCTTCCGTACCATACACATAAGCCATAAAGTGGTACCTCTGGTTACGAACTTAATTCGTTCCGGAGGTCCGTTCTTAACCTGAAACCATTCTTAACCTGAGGTACCACTTTAGCTCATGGGGCCTCCAATTGCCACCGGAGCACGATTTGTTCTCATCCTGAGGTAAAGTTCTTAACCCAAGGTACTACTTCTGGGTTAGCGGCATCTGTAACCTGAAGCATTTGTAACCTGAGGTGTTTGTAACCCGAGGTACCACTGTTCTTTGGTTGATGCAGCCTAGAATAGCATTAGCTTTCTGTTTTTGCTGCTCCATCACACTGTGGACACATTTATTACTGGCAAACCAGGTGTCCCCCATCTGTGTAGAATCTTAGATTTGTCCCTATTGAAATTTATTTTGCTAGTTTTGGTCCAGTTCTCCAATCTGTTAAGGTTGTCTCGAATCCCTGTCTTCAGTGGCACTGGCGACCCGTCCCAGTTTGGTGTCCCAGTTGGGTGTCATCTGTGTCAGGATTGTACAAACAAGAATACAATTTGGGGAAAGTAAGGTGATTTTTTTTCCAGGCTCAAATCAATTCATTCTGATTTGTATAGAAAGCTGAGCATATACTAAGGAACATCTTCTCCGTTGTGGAGAATCCATTTGTGAGAAACAGAAGTCCAACTCATAGCTGGTCTCTTGGGATAAGGCTATTTTAAATCTCTGGTCACCGGCTCGAAACCTCTTTTGACAATCTATACTGCCACCTTGTGTGGTTTTAACTTTTTTTAAAAAAAGAGCAAAGCCAATCTCATCACACTGATTTCATCCCTGCTTTTTTTAAAAAAAATGGGGCTTGGCTCACTGGCAGATGACATGCGAAAGGCCTGTGGTGGCAAAGAATAGCCACCATGGTTAAAAGTAAAGGTAAAGGGACCCCTGACCATCAATAATAATAATAATAATAATAATAATAATAATAATAATAATAATAATTTATTATTTGTATCCCGCCCACCTGGCTGGGTTTCCCCAGCCACTCTGGGTGGCTTCCAACAATGAGTAAAAATATATTAGAATGTCACACATGAAAAACTTCCCTGAACAGGACTAGCTTCAGATGTCTTCAGATGTTCAGGTCCAGTCACAGACGACTCTGGGGTTGCGGCACTCATCTCGCTTTACTGGTCGAGAAAGTCAGCGTACAGCTTCCGGGTCATGTGGCCAGCATGACTAATCCACTTCTGGCAAAACCAGAGCAGCGCACGGAAATGCCGTTTACCTTCCCGCTGGAGTGGTACCTATTTATCTACTTGAACTTTGATGTGCTTTCGAACTGCTAGGTTGGCAGGAGCAGGGACCGAGCAATGGGAGCTCACCCCGTCGCGGGGATTCGAACCGCCAACCTTCCAATCAGCAAGCCCTAGGCTCTGTGGTTTAACCCACAGCACTGCCATCAACAGTTCCCTCTTGCATGAATTTGTCCAATCCTTTTTGAAAGCCGTCTCAGCTGGTGGCCATCATGTGGCAGCGAGTTCCATAGTTTAATTACGTGATGCGTGAAGGAGGGTTTTGCTCTATCAGTCCTGAATCTCCCAACATTCACACTTCTCTGAAGTGCACTCCTCCAGGCAAAATAATAGTAGATAAACATGCAGCGAAATGTGCCTTATTAGGGTAAAGTATGTATAAAGATTCCTTGCACGTGGGAGCCGCGTGTCTGAGCAATGCAGAAGAAGCCCAGATACTGTGTCCTCTAAGCCACAATTACTCAACTTTAAGAAGGGGCAATGTGAAGAAATATTCAGCAAGGGAGGCCTGCAATGTTCAGGCTGACCCCAGAGAGTTCGCCTTCCCCAAAAGGCTGCAGCTTGTCATTCAAAAGGAACTCGGAAACTTCTCTGACACCTTTGTCAACATGCCCCTCGATTTCCCAATGGGTTTCTTCCTGGGTTTCTTCCACCACCCCATACGCTAGAAGCTGGTTCTCCTGCTTCCACCCACGTTTCCTTTCTGTGCTCACATATCTCTTGCTACATGGACCCCAGTGAATTCTGCGCTCTCGTGTTGCAACAGTGACAGCAGTCCTTGAACATCCTTTTTTTAAAAAAAGATATTTATTAAATTTTCACAAATTATAAAATCAAACACAATACAAACAAACACAAACAAAAACAAACAAATATAATTTCAAATCCTTATTCTCTTAAAACTTACTTCACCGACCTCCTCATACCTCCCCTTTCTGCATTCCCATTTCAAATATTTAGTTCAGCAAATCCTCACCCTTAATTTAATCTAATTGTAATCCTTTCTTTTCTTTTAACCTAATCTTTACAGCTGTAATCCGCTTACTTCTATAGCCGCAACATTTTAACACTCATTAATTTTACAATGTCTCTTAAGATAGATCTTAAATTTCTTCCAATCTTCTTCCGCCGTCTCTTTTCCCTGATCTCGGATTCTGCCAGTCATTTCAGCCAGTCCCATGTAGTCTATCACCTTCATCTGCCATTCTTCCCCTTGAACATCCTTTCTCATCAGCCGGCAAGATGTTTCTACCAGGGTTGGTGACCAGTGGAAAGGCTGTATCTCAGTGGCAGGGCTTGTGATTTGGACATGGAAAGTCCCCAGTCCAAGTTGAAAGGAGAGGGTGAAAGGTGATGGGCAGTGCTATTTTTCTAGAAAAAGAAGTGCCGGAATTCACCCTAAACGCCTCTCTTTTTTTCTTAGAATGGTGCACACCTGAAAGGTGCCAGAACGCAACTGAGAGGGGCTAGAAGAGCCTGCCCCTGATGGGAGGGATGCGGGCGGCGCTGTTTACCTTCCTGTCACAGTGGTACCTATTTATCTACTTGCACTGGCGTGCTCTCGAACTGCTAGGTTGGCAGGAGCTGGGACAGAGCAACACTCTGTTGCGGGGATTCGAACTTCCCACCTTCCAATCGGCAAGCCCTAGGCTCTGTGGTTTAGATCACAGCACCACCTGAGCCCCAGAAAACCATAGAGTGGTAAGGTACCCCAAAATGTCATGCAGTCCAACCTGCAATGCAGAGAATGCCAGTTTCATCAATGTAACACAAGTCAACTGAGATGTTTTTTCCAACTTAATTTTGTTTACAGTCTCTTCCAACAGCTCACAAAGTTAATGGCGCCAATCTAAGATGCAACGGTTTCTTCTTCCCACATTCCTGTGCCTGTTTTAGCTTTGCAGAGGAAACATTTAATTAAAAATAACTTTTACTATGAATTTACGCAGCATATTTATTCATTTGGTGATGACCCAGATAGTGAGATTATCTCTACTCTCACCACAAGTCTAAAAATCTGATTTGTGTTTCCTAGAATTCCTTCCAACTGCCTCACAGTGACTCTTAGGTTTTCTTTTGACTTTCTCGGAATCATATCCATTTGGTGGTCTCTTCAAATTTAGATGAATTTCCTTTCTGGGTCCCGCCAGAGATATCTCAAGAGGTCAGAGCAAAAGGGTCTAACTCAAGGTTTCCATTATGTGGATGCTGTCCCAACCTCTGAAGTTTTGAAAGCCTGCCAGTCTCTGTCAAAATTGGCCAGGAAGTGTCTTTCAGTGGTGAAACTTTTGTGAGCTCAAGAGTCATACAGAAACTTCATCACCTAAGACACACGAGCAAAAATACATACAGTAGAGGAACTGTGAATGAAAATACATTGATTTGTGAACATAGCATACACAAATGCATTGTATTAGGGGGAATTGTTGCAAAAAATATATGTGTATATTGGGAGATGCATGAATTAAAATGCTAACAAGTTATCATGAGGAGAGAGAGAGATGATAGATGATAGATAGATAGATGATAGATAGATAGATAGATAGATAGATAGATAGATAGATAGATAGATAGATAGATGATAGATAGATAGATATAGATAGATAGATAGATAGATAGATGATAGATGATAGATAGATAGATAGCTACATGATAGATAGATACATGATAGAGAGATAGAGAGATAGATATGTACATATATGTGTACATATGTATATATATATATCCTCATATATAAATAATCATGAGGATATATAATTCCTCTCTCTCTCTCTCTCTCTCTCTCTGTATTTCATGAATTGCTGTGGAATTGTGGAGAACTAAATTTAAGAACGGAAATAAGAAAAGCTGAGAGAAACCAAAATTGACAGGTCCATCCATCTTCAGTTAGATTATTCAGCAGGCATTGGGTCATACAGAAAATGTATTTCTTTGGACTTAGAATGACAGAATGATAGAATTGTAGAGTTGGAAAGGAGCGCAAGAGTGATCTAGTCCAACCCCTTGCAATATGGGAATCTCAGCTAAAGCATCCATGACAGACACCCATCCAACCTCTCGGTGCTTTTTTTCCGGGGGGGATGCAGGGGTACACATACCCCTAAACATTTTGTGAATCTTTGAACTTTTGTCCATTTATTGTATTTATTTTTCCCCGATCTGAACTGTAAAATGGTGATTTTCTTGAGTCAAAGTGAAAGTTTCCCTAAACATTTTTTTTAGAAAAAAAGCACAGCCACCTCTGCTTAAAAACCTACAGTGGAGGAGAAGACACAGTCTCCTGAGGGAGTCCATTCCACTGTCAAACAGCTCTTGAGGAAACTGATTTTGGATGGGGAATTTCGCTTTGTTTCATACTTGCATTGGAACCTTCTGATGGCACCTTGTGCCTAGTTCCAAATGGAGACCTTCAGTTGACAGGGTGGATTATAAATACTGCTACGTATCACATCAATCTCTGAGTGGTGAGACACCCCAAGGGTCCCAGGCACTTAGCCAGGCTCAGATTCCTTGGACAGCAGAGACTGTGGTGTCTTCAGGATATATGGTTTTATTTACACATATCTACAGCCTGTATGTATGGAAATGAGAATGTATGGAAGTGAGAGCTGGATCATGAAGAAGGCTGATCGGCGAAGAATTGATACTTATACTCGGCCCGTCTGGCTGGCTTTCCCCAGCCACTCAGGGTGGATCCCAACAGGATATTAAAAACACGATAAAACACCAAACATTGAAAACATTCCCTAAACAGAGCTGCCTTCAGACATCTTCTAAAAGTCAGGTAGTTGTTTATTTCCTTGACATCTGATGGGAGGGCGTTCCACAGGGTGGGCGCCACCACTGAGAAGGCCCTCATTGGCGACCGCCTTCTGTCAGAGCCTTATTTTGCCCTTATTAAGACACAAGGGACATGGAGATCAGTATGTGAGAAGTAAGGAAAGGGACATTGTGTGACTAATAGCGGATGAGCTTTTTTGCACAGCCAATAAAAAAGAAAAAGAAACAGTCCTGAAGAAAAGGAAGGTTTTTTATGTATATAATGAACCCGGCTCATTCTAGGTCTTCTGGGTTAAGATTAACCAGACCGGATGAGCTGTGGTTAAAGGAAAACATAATGAGCACCGGGCTGTGTGACTTGGCACCAAAACATCTTGCCGGATATGGTCTCCCCTGCAAGCTAATGGTTGACTACTTTGGGGGGTGGCAGCGCAGAGTTAACCATTTTGAAAAGCCTTGGGTGCATTTTCTTTCTGGGCAAAGTCCAGCAGCCGTAGAACAGAATAATGAGCAAAAAACCCCAAAGCCCACAAAACCCACATCTCATGAGGTCAGCAGGATGTTTAGCACCACGAGGCCCAGGACTCGCTTCCCCCGATGTCGTATTCTCAAGAAGGAAGCTCAAGTCTTGGGCAAGATCCTGCAGAGACCCAACAATTCTCACTCAACCAAAGAGGAAGTCAGGAAGCCAACGGAAGAGGGGCGAGGGATAGAAATCGATTGTTATTATTTATTAGAAGTATCAGTGCGGATTGGGGGTGTTCCATCTAGATGATGCCCTGAATCCCTTCCAATTTGGGGGCTCCTGTGCCCAGGGGCCATTAGAATCTAACACAGGATTCTGTTGCTGAGCTGGTGAGACAATTTTCTTTCTGAGGAAATGACCTTAGCTGACCATCAGTGTCCCAAAAGAATGAACTTGGTTGCAAGAGCTACAGCTAAGTTATGGTGTCATCCAGGGTAATGTGTAGACCTTTCCTTCCCACCCAACCCCCCAATACCTAGCTGCTAGGTAGGAAGGAGAACAATTGCCAGAAAGTTGTGTGTAAGCCAAGCTGGTAGCCGGTGGAAGTTGGAGACACAGAGACCTGCTTGCTTTGACTAATGGAGAAGCGAGATCTGCTGGGATGGTTAATGCACTGAGACTCTCCATTCTACGGTCAGGCTGTTGTTGTTTAGTTGTTTAGCCGTATTCAGCTCTTCATGACACCACCTTCTTGTGCCCTTGTGCCCTCAATCTTTCCCAGCATCAGGGTCTCTTCTCATGAGGTGGCCAAAGTATTGGAGCCTCAGCTTCAGGATCTGTCCTTCCAGTGAGCACCTAGGGCTGATTTCTTTCAGAATGGAGAGGTTTGATCTTCTTGCAGTCCATGGGACCATTGTTGTTGTTGTTTAGTCATGGCCGACTCTTCGTGACCCCATGGACCAGAGCACGCCAGGCACTCCTGTCTTCCACTGCCTCCCGAATTTGGTCAAACTCATGCTGGTAGCTTCGAGAACACTGTCCAACCATATTGTCCTCTGTCGTCCCCTTCTCCTTGTGCCCTCCATCTTTCCCAGCATCAGGGTCTTTTCCAGGGAGTCTTATCTTCTCATGAGGTGGCCAAAGTCTTGGAGCCTCAGTTTCAGGATCTGTCCTTCCAGTGAGCACTCAGGGCTGATTTCCTTCAGAATGGAGTGGTTTGATCTTCTTGCAGTCCATGGGACTCTCCAGAGTCTCCTCCAGCACCAGAATTCAAAAGCATCCATTCTTCGGCGATCAGCCTTCTTTATGGTCCAGCTCTCACTTCTATACATCACTTCTGGGAAAACCATAGCTTTAACTATACGGACCTTTGTTGGCAAGGTGATGTCTCTGCTTTTTAATATGCTGTCTAGGTTTGTCATGGCTTTTCTCCCAAGAAGCAGGCGTCTTTTAATTTCGTGACTGCTGTCACCATCTGCAGTGATCACCTCTTACTCACCTTTTATTCAAACTAAAAAGTCCCAGATGCCACGACCTTTCTTCACAAGGGAGGCGCTCCATCCTCCACCAAGTATTTCGGTTGCCCTTTCCTGAACACTTTCCAGCTCTTATTTATGCGTATACAAGCCCAGCACACCGGCAGGTATTAAATTCCTTGCAAGGTGAGGAACATTAATCAAGGAGAGCCAGCCTTTCGCAGCTGCATTCATGCCACAATCTCTTATTACACAGAATCTCAACACAATTGTTTCCCGGTGAGTCCAACCTTGATATCTGTTGAGATAGCAGAGTAGGGAGAAAAAGACAGACACCCTCATTGTTCCGATGGCATGTTTTGCGGACTCTAAATTCCTCCCCAGGTGACAAACTGGCAACGCTTTCTGCCAAGGCAGCACTTGATAGGTTTCCAATTTATCTTGGCTGTCCTGTTCTGTGTTTTTCCTCCATTGTCCACTATGAATATGTTTGTTTCTTTTGTCCTTTGCGGTGTTGATGCTTTGCAAGAGGTGGAACGGTGATAGCCATTATTATTATCATTATTGCTAATATTGTTATTATTCTTGTATGATTGGGCCTTTCGACCACTGAGGCGTATCAGGTACAATCAACAATGTTATCTGCAGCCATCCGTTTGCATAAATAAAAGCCCCGCTGTTCATTTCCGGAAAATTGCCAGTGGATTCATTTGGCGAGCTGAACCAATGACCTGTCATATCATGGAACGCTTTAGATTCGCAAAAAGCCTTCCTTGGCATCTGCTTCTCGATCACCCTTGAGATGTCTGGATGATGGGTGTTATGTACTGAGTTGAATAGGATCCAGAATGCAGCAGTCTGATTGGTCCACAGGAGTCACCCAATCCAGCTCCAGGTGGAAGTGAACCCACAACCTGATTGGCCTACAGGTGAATCCCTGAATTAGCCAATCACATGCAGCCCATTGTGTAAATAATGTATATAAAGCAGACATTCTGGGGGAACTTCCATTCCTCCCCCCACTATGAGCTGAATAAAGAGCATGAAATCCACTCTCGACTCCAAGCATATTTCAATGGATTTCCATCTTTGCAACTGGGAAAGGCTTGGGGCATTGCAAAACATGCTTTGAACAGAAAGTCTGCGTGAAAACGAGCGAGGGAAAGGCAGTCAAGGCAGGCAAGAACCATGGGGGCAGTGCAGGGCAAGTAGTAGGAGAGCTGCGAAGGTACGGTTCAGTCATAATCTTAAAGACTGACATAAAAACATCGGAAGAGACCTGCTGAATCAAGACAAGACCCATCGAGTCCAGCATCCTGTTCTCACAGTGGGAAGCATGGAAGGAGGACGTGAGCGCAACAGCATTCTCCCTGCTTGTGATTCCCAGCATTTGGAAACTCACTGCTTCCAGCAGTGGAGATGGAACATAGAATCATAGAATCATAGAGTTGGAAGAGACCACAAGGGCCATCGAGTCCAACCCCCTACCAAGCAGGAAACACCATCAGAGCACTCCTGACATATGGTTGTCAAGCCTCTGCTTAAAGACCTCCAAAGTAGGAGACTCCACCACACTCCTTGGCAGCAAATTCCACTGTCAAACAGCTCTTACTGTCAGGAAGTTCTTCCTAATGTTTAGGTGGAATCTTCTTTCTTGTAGTTTGGATCCATTGCTCCGTGTCCGCTTCTCTGGAGCAGCAGAAAACAACCTTTCTCCCTCCTCTATGTGACATCCTTTTATATATTTGAACATGGCTATCATATCACCCCTTAACCTCCTCTTCTCCAGGCTAAACATGCCCAGCTCCCTTAGCCGTTCCTCATAAGGCATCGTTTCCAGGCCTTTGACCATTTTGGTTGCCCTCCTCTGGACACGTTCCAGTTTGTCAGTGTCCTTCTTGAATTGAATTGGAACATCGCCACCCTTTCTTCTTCTTCTTTGGCGATCCCTCATAGCCGGGTAAGATTGTATTCTATAAACACGGTTTTAACAATGCATCCGTAAGTGACTGTGGAGGCCAATTCTGGATCCACACATCCTTCCACAGTGGGGACATTGGTTTCCAGGCGGGAGTTGATCACGGTGTGGATTTGCCAAGCGTGCCTTCCTCTTAGCATGTTTCTCCCTTGCGTCTTGAGTTTGAGTGTCCTCAAAGCCCATGATACCTTTGGGAAAGGCTGTTCTCCAACTGGAGCTCTCGCAGGCCAGTGTTTCCCAATTGTTGGTGCTTATATTACATTTTTTTAGATTTGCCTTGAGACAGTCTTTAAACCTCTTTTGTTGACCACCAGCATTTGTTGATCACCCCCCCACACACACACACTGATTATTATTTTTTTGCCTGCAAAAATGGTTTTACGTTATTTCATATTTTCTTACCAAAAAAATGTGGATTCTGAGCCTCTGATAACAAGTAGGCGACTGCGGACAGATACTTAAATCTACAGGATGGATTGTGTTTTGCTTGTGTTATTTTATTTATATTTATTGTTTATTTATTTAATAAAATTTATTTTAAACAACCTACAAAGTGGTTTACCAAAACAAACAAATACCACAAAGAACACCACAGCAGTAAAATCAAGAAAAATTAACAACCCTAAATTAAAACATACAAAAGCTAAAATATTCACATTAAAATGACTTCAACTTCCTAAGCATCTAGGTAAAGGTAAAGGTACCCCTGCCCGTACGGGCCAGTCTTGCCAGACTCTAGGGTTGTGCGCTCATCTCACTCTAGAGGTCGGGATCCAGCGCTGTCCGCAGACACTTCCGGGTCACGTGGCCAGCGTGACAAGCTGCTCTGGCGAGCCAGCGCAGCACACGGAACGCCGTTTACCTTCCCGCTCGTAAGCGGTCCCTATTTATCTACTTGCACCCGAGGGTGCTTTCAAACTGCTAGGTTGGCATCTAGGTATGCTTGCCTAAAGAAGAGCGCTTTTAGCATGTGCTCAAAAAGAGTCTAGCAAAGGCACGTGCTCTGTTGAAATTTCAGCCTTCGCGACATAGGAAGTTTTCATGGAGGAGGGTCAAGCTATTAACTGATATGCATGAAATTTCATATGTAGCTATATAATCCCTAGTGAAGTAAGATAAGACCTTTGGAGCAGGCATTTTCAAAAAAAAAGTTTTTAATGAACCACCCTAGTAGGGCAGTAATTGTTCCTTGATAATTTGTCACCCCCCATGATGGCACCTGGGGCAACCTGCCCCCCCACCCCCCCTTCCTATGCCCCTGCTTCCAGTACACTGGTTTTAGTTTGTCTGTCTTCCCAAGTGATGTGATCGCTCTGTGGGCCAGATCGCGATTGCACAGAAACAATTTCTGGCGTCTGCGCAGATGCGACTTCCAGCGCTGCAGAAGCGAGTCCCCGCTCTGCACTGCACCGGTTTAGCGCAGCTCGCGGGGACTCACCAAGCGGGTGGCTCGTGGGCCGTTTAAATGACCTCCTTGGACCATTTGTGGCTCATGGGCCGCAGGTTGCCGACCCCTGGCATAGCCAATCAGCAACTTGCACTCCTTCCTAAAGAGCTGTTCCACGAAGAACAAACAGTGAGGGATCCTAGCTGCCAACTTTTTTCTACCAAACTTCCCGTTTCTACAAATCGTTCAGGCTCCTCTGCCTCGCAGCCTCTTTGACAGAAACATGTTCAGTCATAACAAGACTGATTTGGCTTAATATATGAAGAAAATGTTCCATTTAACACTTGTTAAAAAAACCTGAAGCATTTTTGTTAGGGATTGTAGGGAAAGATCTGCCAAAAAAGCTGAAAAACATCTTCATATATCTGACAACGGCCGCAAAAGTTCTAATACCACAAGGATGGAAGACTGAAGAAACCCCAACTAAAGAATCATGGCAAGAAAAATTGATGGACTATGCACAACTGGCAAAACTGACATATAAGCTACGGGACAAGTCATAACTGTGACTTTAAAGATGAAGGGGAACCCTTTACAAAGTATTTGAAGACGGAACAAAGCAAACTGGACTCCTTGGCTGGCTTTGAATAAACATTCACAAGCTTTTTATGGATAATAATCAGCTAAATAGTTTGAGGATCTATACAACTGTGTAAGATGCAGAAAAGAGCATTCTTAGAGAAATCAAAGACTGGAACTGAGGGAAGTCAGGGGGTGGGTGGGTTTTGTGGGGGAGGGTGGGGGAGGGAGGAAAAATGGGGGGGGGAATAAGGATGATATGTTTCTGGATAATATGTTTTGTTTTAATTTTGAATAAAAAATGTTTTTTTAAAAAAACAACAACAACAATGGGCTCCAGGTCCCAAGAGTTGGACAGCAGCGGAGCACAAACTGAGTTGTTTGAGGGGGAAAAGACCCCTGGGAATCAGATGGAACGTTGGAAGGCAGTGTGCTGCAAAAGGGATCAGAATTGACTTTCAAGTATGCATCAAAGCAACGGCTGCTGTCCAGAGGGCCTGGAAAACCTATTGTGAACCCAAATCGCCCCCCTTACAGTTCCTGCTCCGCATTTCCCCTTCTCTGCACTGTGCCAAGCCAGCCAGTGCTCAAAGGCAGATTCACAGCCCATGAACGTTTCTTCATGCAGTGCATCGTTAACCTTTGGAACTCCTTGCCACAGGAGACAGTGATGGGAAGCGTTCTAAACAAAATCTGCCCTTTTTCCCTTATGGCATACCCAAGAGCCCGTATAGAGTCCTTACGTAGGTTCCCTATTGGTAGGAGAAAATAACAGAGAATATTGAGAAGCAAAGCAGCTAGTAAGCCTGATCTTTATTGATCTGTTGCAACAGGGTGCTCCCCTCACACGCAGGAAAGGAGAAGGAACCCAGAACAAAGGTGTGCCTGCCCTTATATAGACATTTTTAATTTCCTGCCCTGGAGCTCAAGACCACCCCTCCATACACCATACATAAATTACAGAAGGGGTGTAACCCAAGACCACCACCCCAGACATCAATATCGTACCTATCCCAGACATCAATATCATACCTACATGACAGAAACGGTGTTCTACAGCAGAAATATGAGTGTGTTGTTAATCTCCTGTCTGGCAAGTTACCTGTTAATGCTTACTTGATTGGATGGATACCCTGGGGAGCCTAGCCAGTCTTTTGTAATGATAAATACTTAGTTCCTGAGCCAGGTCACAGGCTCACCCTATTCAAACACAGACAGACATACCCTTAAGACAGGATTTGTGAAGGAATAGACAATGAGGAGGCTTTTCCATTTTCCTTTGACCTTGCAGAGAAAACATTTGGTCAGTTTGGGAGCCAAAAATGGTTTCAGGTCGGTCTTCCTGTGCTGATCTATGTACATGCTTGGTTGGTACATTAATGAACATTTAATATATATCTAAGACCTCAAAATTCTTATCACAGAAGCAACTTGGATGGCTTTCAAAGAAGGTTAGTGTTATGTACTGAGTTGAATAGGATCCAAATGCAGCAGTCTGTTTGGTTCTAGAACAATAGGATCCGGAATAGGATTACCCTTGAGAGGTTTGCATGATGTGTGTTATGTACTGAGTTGAATAGGATCCAGAAAGCAGCAGTCTAATTGGTCCACAGGAACCACCCAATCCAGCTCCAAGTAGAAGTGAATCTGCAACCTGATTGGCCTACAGGAGATTCCCAGAATTAGCCAATCACGTGGGGCCCATCGTGTAAATAATGTATATAAGGCAGACATTCTGGGGGAACTTCCATTCCTCCTCACCACTATGAGCTGAATAAAGAGCATGAAATCCACTCTCGACTCCCAGTATATTTCAGTTAGACAAATTCATGGAGGAGAGGGCGATCTCAGTGGCTACTAGCAATGATGCCCGGTTCGAGACAGCAACGCTTCTGAACATCAGTTGCTGGAAAGTACAGGAGGGAAGAACATTCTGACATTCCTGTTTCCCTGGCCAGCCCGTTTCCTCGTTGTAGCTGTTGTGTATCAGATAAGCCGGTTTCTCTATTCTCTCGCTTCACTCTCTCACCCGAGAGCGACCTACCAGCAAACGGACTCCAACATTCCCACGGGCTCTCTGTGTAAACATTTCTCCGCTGTCAGCAGTGAGGGGCCTGGGATGGTGATGGAAGAGATAACAGCTAAGCTGTGCCAGGCCTGGAGATCGGAACCAGCTGCCTCTCGCTGTGAGTTTCCGTGGTTGTTGTTTTCTTAAATGTAGAAGTCAGTAAATGGATCAAAAGCCAAGGTGCCTCAAGGGGAAAAGCCACTCCGACTGCGCCATGTCGCCAAAGGACAATAAGAAGAAGGATGTGGGCACGCCAGGCAAGAAGGGCAAGACAGAAGTACTGTTTTGGGGGGACAGGGGGCAGGTGGGTGTGGAGGACTCCTTGCTCCTCAATGGGGTAACTGTGCCCCTGAAGGACCAGGTGCGCAGCCTGGGAGTCATTCTGGACTCACAGCTGTCCATGGAGGCGCAGGTCAATTCTGTGTCCAGGGCAGCTGTTTACCAGCTCCATCTGGTGCGCAGGATGAGACCCTCCCTGCCCGCAAACTGTCTCACCAGAGTGGTGCATGCTCTAGTTATCTCCCGCTTGGACTACAGCAATGTGCTCTATGTGGGGCTACCTTTGAAGGTGAAGGTGACTCGGAAACTGCAATTAATTCAGAATGCGACAGCTAGCCTGGTGACTGGGACTGGCCGCTAAGACCACATAACACCGGTCCTGAAAGACCTACATTGGCTCCCAGTACGTTTCTGAGCACAATTCAAAGTGTTGGTGCTCACCTTTAAAGCCTTAACGGCCTCGGCCCAGTATACCTGAAGGAGCGTCTACACCCCCATCGTCCAGCCCGGACACTGAGGTCCAGCTCCAAGGGCCTTCTGGCAGTTCGCTCATTGCGAGAAGTGAGGTTACAGGGAACCAGACAGAGGGCCTTCTCGGTGGTGGCGCCCGCCCTGTGGAACGCCCTCCCATCAGATGTCAAGGCAATAAACAACGATTTTACTTTTAGAAGACAACTGAAGGCGGCCCTGTTTAGGGAGGCGCTCGCTGCCAGCGCTCTCCACGCAAACAGAACAGGGATGGGGAAACCTCTGGCGCTGCCGAACTATAACTCCCGGCAGCACCAGCCAGCATGCTCAGTGGTTGGGGATGGTGGGCGATGCAGCCCAGCAATAGCTGAAGAGCCACAGATTCCCCAATCCCTAAAAGATTGCTATCTGTAAAGTACGGTGCTAAAGGTAAAGGTAAAGGGACCCCTGACCATTAGGTCCAGTTGTGACCGACTCTGGGGTTGCGCACTCATCTCACTCTATAGGCCGAGGGAGCCAGCATTTGTCCGCAGACAGCTTCCGGGTCATGTGGCCAGCATGACTAAGCCGCTTCTGACGAACCAGAGCAGCGCACGGAAACACCGTTTACCTTCCCACTTGAGTGGTACCTATTTATCTACTTGCACTTTGACGTGCTTTTGAACTGCTAGGTTGGCAGGAGCAGGGACCGAGCAATGGGAGCTCACCCCATCGTGGGGATTCGAACCACCAACCTTCTGATCGGCAAGTCCTATGTTCTGTGGTTTAACCCACAGTGCCACCCGCATCCCTAAAGTAGTAGGGTGCTAGCAGCTGGCAAAACCCTACTGACATCAGAGTCAAAATGAATGGAAATAGGATCTTACTATCATATGTGGTTGACTTGTATGGTTATAAGCTTTGGAATAAAATATATATTGGAGTTTTGGAATAAAATATATGATGTCCATATAAAATATATGATGTCCATCATTCTACCCGGACACTGAGGTCCAGCACCGAGGGCCTTCTGGCGGTTCCCTCACTGCGAGAAGCCAAGTTACAGGGAACCAGGCAGAGGGCCTTCTCGGTAGTGGCGCCCGCCCTGTGGAACGCCCTACCACCAGATGTCAAAGAGAACAACAACTACCAGACTTTTAGAAGACATCTGAAGGCAGCCCTGTTTAGGGAAGCTTTTAATGTTTGATGTATCATAGTATTTTAATATTCTTTTGGAAGCCGCCCAGAGTGGCTGGGGAAACCTAGCCAGATGGGCGGGGTATAAATAATAAATTATTATTGTTATTATTATTATTATTATTATTATTATTATGAATTTAAGAAATTATTTAAACTTGCTTTTTAAAAAAGGCCGGAGATTTTCCTTCTAGGAATACTGCCAATAGAAATAAAGCAAAATACAAGACCACTGTTTATGTATTCAATTACGGCTGCAAGAATACTGATAGCCAGAAGCTGGAAATAGGAAACAACACCTACAATAATAGATTGGCAATCACTCCTGCTAGAGTACTTTCAATTAGCAAAGCTGACTGGAAAAGTTAGAGGAGCCCCAAATCAAAAAACATCCAGAGAATGGAGACTATTCAAAGAATATATAAGATTATATTGTAATAATGACGCTATCCTAGCAGAACTGAATGATACTTGTACATAATAAACAAATGGAATAAATATACTAGATGAATATGCAAGAAAAGTTATAAAACAAACTGTGCGATAAAATTAAGGCAATAGAAAAAGTACAACGAGAACGATTGGAAGTTTCTTTCAGAAGACTTCATTAGAAAAGACAGGATGTTATAATCAATATTCATTTCTTATCGTTAGCTCTTTTTTGCTTTTTATTTTTATTTTCTTGATCTTTTTTCTATTATATTTTTGTGTTCAATTTTGATGTAACTATCTGTAATATATACTGTATTTTTCGCTCTATAAGAAGCACCAGACCATAAGACACACCTAGTTTTTGGAGGAGGAAAACAAGAAAAAAAAATAGCAGCGATCCCTCTTGCTGTTCTGGCTTCTGGGATAGCTGCACAGCTTGTATTCACTCCATAAGACGCACATACATTTCCCCTTTTTAGGAGGGAAAAAGTGAGTCTTATAGAGCAAAGAATACAGTATGTAAGATGATATATTAAATCAATAAAGATGAATTTAAAAAAAAAAAACAGTCAAAATGAATGGCGTTGGATGGCCATCTGTCATGGATGCTTGAGTTGAGATTCCTGCATTTCAGGGGGTTGGTCTGGATGACCTTTGAGGTGCCTTCCAACTCTGCAATTCTATGATTTTCAGACCTTGAAATCCACTCTGCACCAGGCTTCTCCCTATTCTCCAGAATGGAATATTCCTCCAGGAATTTCCTTTCTGCTGCGGTTTTATCCCTAAGAACATGACTTTCTTCCTAATTCTTACTTCTTTTTTTCAGTCTCCTCGCTTAAATTTCGGAGTTTCTCGCTCAAGGCCCTAAGTCCCACCCCCGCAGTTCATTAAACCATTTTGGCAAAGTATCTAGCCTCCAAGAAGCAAGAAGTGAGTTTGGTGCAAACTCTGTGCCCTTCGAAACCACCCTTCCCCAAACTCCACCCCTAGTCTATAATCACTGGGACGTTTGAGGATAACTGAGAATATTTGTGTACTTTGAAAATATCCCTGAATCTTCCAGCGCTTTTCAGCGTAATTATAGAGTGGGAGCAGGCAGAACATCGTGTGGCCACGGTTTGTGCTTCTGACTGCATTTTTTTATATCTCCCTTCCCCCCCTTAATTGTAATTTTGTTTTCTATTTTGGAAACTTTCCCTCGCGAGTAACTTTAGCCTTGTGGTTTGAGTCCATCGGGGACTCGGTTTCAGGCTTGCAAAGCACAGCTGTGTCCCACAAATATCCAAAGAGCTGGCAAAATCTGTGTCTCATGGAGACTGGTCCATCAGACTCGGGCATGTGGGGCACTGCCCCACCAACCTCAGCCAGCCCCCTGAGAGTCTTCTTACTTACAACTGGTCCGGGAGGCAGTGGCGTAGCGTGGGGGGTGCAGGGGGGGCCGGGCGCACCGGGCACAACATCTGGGAGTTAGGGTTAGGGGGCGCAAATTACTTGCCTTGCCCCGGGTGCTGACAACCCACGCTACGCCACTGCTGGGAGGGCAGCCCTGGCTGTTAGCTTAGTGTTATGTACTGAGCTGAATAGGATCCAAATGCAGCAGTCTGATTGGTCCTAGAGCAATAGGATTCAGAATGTAGCAGCCTGATTGGTCCTAGAACAATAGGACCCAGAATGCAGCAGTCTGATTGGTCCACAGGAGCCACCCAATCCAGCTCCAGGTGGAAGTGAGTCCGCAACCTGATTGGCCTACAGGAGAATCCCGGAATTAGCCAATCACGTGGGGCCCATTGTGTAAATAATGTATATAAGGCAGACATTCTGGGGCAACTTCCATTCCTCCTCACCACTATGAGCTGAATAAAGAGCATGAAATCCACTCCTGACTCCGAGTATATTTCACTTAGTCTCAGTGTTTCCCTTTGCAGAACTCGGAAATGAATGAATGAATGAATCTTTATCTGCGGCAGCCATCAGCCATAGCGATAAAACAACAATACGATATACAGTGGACGCTCGGGTTGTGAACGTGATCCGTGCGGGAAGCACATTCGCAACCTGCAGCGTCCACAGCCCAAAGCGCCGCGTCTGCGCACATGAGGGTCGTGATTCGGTGCTTCTGCGCATGCGCAAGCGCCCAAACCCGGAAGTAACCCTTTCCGGTACTTCCAGGTTCGGCACAGTGCGCAACCCAAAATCACACAACCCAAAGCGTCTGTAACCCGAGGTATGACTGTACAAAGAATAGAAATAAAAAGTCAATTCTATAAAATACATTTCAGGGTTTTGAATCAATAGTCAAATGCACCACAGTAGCGGCAAGAGTATTAATAGCCATGAATTGGAAAGGAGAGAAAACGCCGACAAAGCTGGAGTGGCAAAATAAAATGTTGGAACATGCAGAACTGGCTAAATTAACAGAAAAATTGAGGGGTCACATCGATCAAACATTTATTAGGAAATGGGATATGTATAAAAAATATTTAAAGGATTATTGTAAAAACACGACAACTGTGGCAGCCTTCGAATGACTTTTGGGGTACGATAGATAATGAGGAGACTTCATAATTTTGATGAAATTTGACTAAGGAAAGCAGAAATACACAGTGTGCTAAATTGATCAAGAGACAGACACATGATGGGGTGACAGGAAGTTGATAGAAATCTAAGAAGAATGTATCATGATGTAATGTAATAAGTCTTTTTTGGGGGTCTTTATTTTGTGTCTTTTTTCTGTTTTAGTAAAGCATTAAAAAAGAGAGAATCAATAGTCAAATACAGTGGTACCTCGGGTTAAGTACTTAATTCGTTCCGGAGGTCTGTTCTTAACCTGAAACTGTTCTTAACCTGAAGCACCACTTTAGCTAATGGGGCCTCTTGCTGCCGCCGCACCACTGGGGCACAATTTCTGTTCTCATCCTGAAGCAAAGTTCTTAACCTGAGGTACTATTTCTGGGTTAGCGGAGTCTGTAACCTGAAGCATCTGTAACCCAAGGTACCACTGTAGTAGATATTATTCTGATTGCCCCAGCTAAAAACTTTGCAGCCTTTGCTGTCACCTGCTCATCTTGATTGGCCAAGAGAAAGGACACTGTGACGGCGGCTGGGCGACCCGGAATGCAGATAATAAAATGGAATAATAGAATTGCAGAGTTGGAAACGACCATGAGAATCATCAAGTCCAGTGGCTTCCAACCAGGGTGCCTTGAATTGTGGTCAGGGGTGCCACAGGTAACACTGGCCTCTGTCTCTCTTTCCTTCCCTCTCTCTTCTGATGCCCTCTTGCATCTCTGCCTCCCAAAGGCTTGCACAGCTGTTTGTTGCAGCAGCCCTGGCTACAAGCTCCGCAGGCAAATGGTGCCTCTGGGACTAGTCAGGGGGTGCTAGTTCCCAGGAGATGAGGTGGCCTCAGAGTAAGCAAGCAGGCATTTGAGGGTGCCCAACCATTAGGGTCACAATGTTAAGTAAATAAACCAGAAAATAACACTAGCAACTGCAAGTATCTTATTTTTCCTTCTTTTAATAACTTAGAATCATAGAATCATAGAGTTGGAAGAGACCACAAGGGCCATCGAGTCCAACCCCCTGCCAAGCAGGAAACACCATCAGAGCACTCCTGACATATGGTTGTCAAGCCTCTGCTTAAAGACCTCCAAAGTAGGAGACTCCACCACATTCCTTGGCAGCAAATTCCACTGTCAAACAGCTCTTACTGTCAGGAAGTTCTTCCTAATGTTTAGGTGGAATCTTCTTTCTTGTAGTTTGGATCCATTGCTCCGTGTCCGCTTCTCTGGAGCAGCAGAAAACAACCTTTCTCCCTCCTCTATGTGACATCCTTTTATATATTTGAACATGGCTATCATATCACCCCTTAACCTCCTCTTCTCCAGGCTAAACATGCCCAGCTCCCTTAGCCGTTCCTCATAAGGCATCATTTCCAGGCCTTTGACCATTTTGGTTGCCCTCCTCTGGACACGCTCCAGTTTGTCAGTGTCCTTCTTGAACTGTGGTGCCCAGAACTGGACACAGTACTCCAGGTGAGGTCTGACCAGAGCAGAATACAGTGGCAGAGCAGAGGTCTGACCAGAGCAGAACTTCACTGTGGGGGGGGGTGCAAGAAATTTTCTACACCGGGTACCACATCACCTTGCTATGCCACTGAGTTGGGGTCCTGTCCCAACACAAACACATAGAAAACTAGGAGGTTGGGGAGGCTGGGTCAAGGTAGGTATGGAAGAGGATTTCTATTCCCTCTGCAAATTGATGTGATGTCCAAATTTTTTTTGCTCTGTTGAACCAGCTCCTAGAAAGGACTGTAGATCCATCTCTTGGGCAGCAGATACGCCATACATTTAAAGCCCTCTCGCCTCCTGTGGTTTACAGCAACTGGTCTTCAGAACCATCACTGCCTCCTGCTGTCATGGGTAGCTCTCTCCTCCTCTATGAATGTGTCCAATCCTCCTTTAAAGCCATCTAATTCAGTGGCCATGCCATCATTTATTAAATTTCTATACCGCCCTATATCCGTAGGTCAGGGCAGTCCATGAGAGAAGATCACAATATTAAAACATACATACGGCAGGGCTTACGCAAGAGTAACATTCCAGTAAACGCCATATGTGACAATTTAATGCCAAATGTGGCGGACACCTGATTCAGCCTATAAATAAATAAATAAATAAATTTTATTTGTATCCCGCTATCCCCAGCCAAAGCCAGGCTCAGAGCGGCTAACATCATATAAATAAGACAATATGCCTAATACAATATAAAATATGTAAATAAAATAACATTCAACATTCATTAAAACAATATAGAATAATATTAAATATCAGCATTTCAAAATTAAACAGAAATCCACTCAATAGTTACAACAAGTAATTTCTAAACTCCAATCAATAAAACAACAGCAAACCACAGTGCACAACATAATACAATACAAAATGAGAAGCAGAGACTGGAGGGTGGAGCAAGGCAGGTGGAAGGAGGCATTGCCTGATGGAGTCTCTCCCCTCACAGTTCTTCCTCCAGGCACATCTTCCTTATGAGGAGACCCAGGGGGGGGGGGCAAGGCAGGTGGAAGGAGGCATTGCCTGATGGAGTCTCTCCCCTCACAGTTCTTCCTCCAGGCACATCTTCCTTATGAGGAGACCCAGGGCCGGAGGGTGGGGCAAGGCAGGTGGAAGGAGGCCTTGCCTGATGGAGTCTCTCCCCTCACAGTTCTTCCTCCAGGCACAACTTCCTTATGAGGAGACCCGGGGGGGGGGGCAAGGCAGGTGGAAGGAGGCCTTGCCTGATGGAGTCTCTCCCCTCACAGTTCTTCCTCCAGGCATAGCTTCCTTATGAGGAGACCCAGGGACGGGGGGGGGGGGCAAGGCGGGTGGAAGGAGGCCTTGCCTGATGGAGTCTCTCCCCTCACAGTTCTTCCTCCAGGCACATCTTCCTTATGAGGAGACCCAGGGCCGGAGGGTGGGGCAAGGCAGGTGGAAGGAGGCCTTGCCTGATGGAGTCTCTCCCCTCACAGTTCTTCCTCCAGGCATAGCTTCCTTATGAGGAGACCCAGGGCCGGAGGGTGGGGCAAGGCAGGTGGAAGGAGGCCTTGCCTGATGGAGTCTCTCCCCTCACAGTTCTTCCTCCAGGCACATCTTCCTTATGAGGAGACCCAGGGCCGGAGGGTGGGGCAAGGCAGGTGGAAGGAGGCATTGCCTGATGGAGTCTCTCTTTGGGTCAAAGAGAAGTAATAAACGGAACAATTCTGCTATGTACTGAGTTCAATAGGATCCAAAATGCAGCAGTCTGATTGATCCTAGAACGATAGGATTCAGAATGCAGCAGTCTGATTGGTCCTAGAACAATAGGATTCAGAATGCAGCAGTCTGATTGGTCCTAGAACAATAGGATCCAGAATTCAGCAGTCTGATTGGTCCACAGGAGCAGTGGCGTAGCGTGTGGGGTGCAGGGGGGGCTGGCCGCACCGGGCGCAACATCTGGGGGTTAGGGTTAGGGGGCGCAAATCCACGGGTTAGGGGGCGCAAATCCACGGGTTAGGGGGCGCAAATTACTTGCCTTGTCCCGGGTGCTGACAACCCACGCTACGCCACTGCACAGGAGCCACCCAATCCAGCTCCAGGTGGAAGTGAATCCGCAACCTGATTGGTCTACAGGAGAATCCCAGAATTAGTCAATCACGTGGGGGCCAATTTGTAAATAATGTATATAAGGCAGACATTCTGGGGGAACTTCCATTCCTCCTCACCACTATGAGCTAAATAAAGAGCATGAATCCACTCTCGACTCCGAGTATATTTCAAATTCCTTAAGGAGTAAGGGGTGTGTGAGAGAGAGAGACACTGTTTTCATGGAATGAAGCCTCTGAATGTAGACATTGCTTGCAAGTCTGAAGTACAAAAATGCTACGCCTGATCCCTAAACCATGTTTCCCTTCCCCTCTTCCCTCCCCTCCTCTCAGATACTTCAACTGTGTGAAGATGCGTGAAACTGACAGAACATTTTCTCCCAATAAAAAGGTAAAAATCAGTCCTGTCTCTCTCATTCATCCTTCCTTTCCCATCAAAAGATCGATCTTGCCTGCTTTGTCACCAACAGAACTCCCATCCTTCCGGGAACCTCTTTCTGAAATGTGGAGCATTTCACAAATTTGAACAATGAAACAATGGACGAGTGAGGAGAATGCAAAACGCAAGGAGCTGCGATCACAAGAGCTGATGTTTTTCATGTTCCATCTCCCCTTCGTACCTCCAGCAACCGTTCCATTTCGTCTTCTGCTAATTCATCAGTCTTTCCCCTGGAGTCTGGGTTCCTTTCATAGGCCGTAATGAGCCGTCTCTGTGTGGAATCCTTGGGGTCTTAAAAGCAGCTGCCTGGCTTTAGTGGAAATGTAAATAATAAGGGCCTTTTTAGCGGAGAAGAAAATGGTTCGTGGCATTCTGTGTAACCAGCTAATCCCACATCGCTGGCCCAGGATCTTCGCAAGCTCCTTTGATCGCTCCAGCCAGACCGCAACGTTCTCGGCCTGCCACAAAACCCCATTCCATCACGACGTATTATTTTACAGTAAACTCTGCAGCCATGATCCAAGACGATGTTTTACTCCATCTGCCCATGAGCTCCGCTAGAAACAACCTTCTGGACAAACTAGCAGCGAGCGCTAAGCTCACTTGTCGCTTGCAGGACTTTGCCTGGGGCTGCCTTCAGATGTCTTCTAAAAGTCAGATAGTTGTTTAGTTCCTTGACATCTGATGGGAGGGCGTTCCACAGGGCGGGTGCCACCACCGAGAAGGCCCTCTGCCTGGTTCCCTGTAACCTCACTTCTCGCAATGAGGGAACCGCCAGAAGGCCCTCAGAGCTGGACCTCAGTGTCCGGGCTAAACGATGGGCATAGAGATACTCCTTCAGGTATACTGGGCCGAGGCCGTTTAGGGGTTTAAAGGTCAGCACCAACACTTTGAATTGTGCTCAGAAACGTACTGGGAGCCAATGTAGGTCTTTCAGGATTGGTGTTATGTGGTCTCGGCGGCCGCTCCCAGTCACCAGTCTAGCTGCTGCATTCTGGATTAGTAGCAGTTTCCGGGTCACCTTCAAAGGTAGCCGCACATAGAGCGCACTACAGTAGTCCAAGCGAGAGATAACTAGAGCATGCACCACTCTGGCGAGACACTCTGCGTGCAGGTAGGGTCTCCGCCTGCGCACCAGATGGATGTGCAGAAACGTACTGTGAGCCAATGAAGGTCTTCCAGGACCGGTGTTATGAGCCAAGCAGAATTATTTGCAAGCCAATCCATTATTTAGCTGCATTAAAGCCCTAAACAGCCTCGGTCCAGTATATCTGAAGGAGTGTCTCCACCCCCATCGTTCAGCCCGGACACTGACGTCCGGCTCTGAGGGCCTTCTGGCAGTTCCCTCGCTGCGAGAAGCCAAGTTACAGGGAACCAGGCAGAGGGCCTTCTCGGTAGTAGCGCCCTCCCTGTGGAATGCCCTCCCACCAGATGTCAAAGAGAACAACAACTACCAGACTTTTAGAAGACATCTGAAGGCAGCCCTTTTTAGGGAAGCTTTTAATGTTTGATGTATTACAGTATTTTAATATTTTTTTGGAAGCCCAGCCAGATGGGCGGGGTATAAATAATAAATTATTATTATTATTATTGTTATTGCTATTATTATTATTAGTAGTAGTATACATTGGACTCTGGAGGAGGGTATTGACTAGGCCCAGGACGCCCAGCAAACATTGTGGCAAAGCACGGATTTAAATTCCCTTTTCACAGACTGCAGCCCAGCGCTCCAACCACTGGGCTGCATTGCACACTGGCTTGCAAAATGAAGTTGACATCCTCCAACATAATTTGTCTGGATGTAGCATCACCAGTTGCAGTCTCCATTCAGAATCGCAGGCATCGAAACTGTGGAAAATGTGCATAGCCCTACTATTTGGCCACACAGTTTGGCAGGACACAAGAGTGGTTGAGAGAGTGAGAGAGAGATTGGCTGGGAGTGGAGGGTGGAACCAGGAAGAGAGGTCTCAGATGTCAATGGCTGCAGTCTAAAAGCTGGGCTGGTGGGGCATTTTCCATTTTCTCGCTTGCTCCATGTCAATCTTTCAGAACTTGCCCGGGTGCTAAGATCCTTGGGTGAGCACCTCCTCTGTGTCCCATCATCATCAGAGGCACAGCTGGTGGTGACGTGAGATAGACGTCTGAAATATACTCGGAGTCAAGAGTGTATTTCATGCTCTTTATTCAGCTCATAGTGGTGAGGAGGAATGGAAGTTCCCCCAGAACGTCTGCCTTATATACATTATTTACACAATGGGCCCCACATGATTGGCTAATTCCGGGATTCTCCTGTAGGCCAATCAGGTTGCGGATTCACTTCCATCTGGAGCTGGATTGGGTGGCTCCTGTGGACCAGTCAGACTGCTGCATTGTTCTAGGACCAATCAGACGGCTGCATTCTGAATCCTATTGTTCTAGGACCAGTCAGACTGCTGCATTTTGGATCCTATTCAACTCAGTACATAACAACATCCTTTCTTGTGGCTGTACCCAGATTTCGGAATTCCGTTCCCAAGAAAAGCTAGTCTGACTCCTTCCATGTTCTCTTTCCGCTAGCAAGCTAAGACCTTTCTGTTCAGACAGGACTTTGAAAGCAAGGGTACAGACGACGCGGATCACAGGGCAAACTCTATTTCAATTGCTGGCTCTGAATGGGCTTTAGCTACAGCAGTACCTTGGTTCTCAAACTTAATCCGTTCCGTAAGTCCGTTCCAAAACCAAGGCACGCTATCCCATAGGAAGTAATGGAAAACAGATTAATCTGTTCCAGACTTTTAAAAACAACCCCTAAAACAGAAATTTAAAATGAATTTAACTACCTAATGAGACCATTGCCCCATAAAATGAAAGCAGTAAACATTGTACTGCTGTCACACAATCAATCGATCAGGAGCTGAACTAGGTTCCAAACAGTCGAGGAAACAGACAAAAAAGCCGCAAAAACAAAAAACACAAAATAAATAGCAGAAACAGACAGACCTCCGCGTCACACTCAAAACGGAAGCGTGCCACTCAAATCAGGAGCATAACACTCAAATCGTCAGCGTAACACTCAAAACAGAGCGTGTCCAGGCTTCTGAAAAAAGTTCACAAACCGGAACACTTCCTTCCAGGTTTGCAGTGTCTGGATTCCAAGTTGTTTGAGTACCAAGGCGTTTGAGAACCAAGGTACCACTGTATTGTGATTGTACTTTGCATTACACAATGACCGCTCCCCGCTTAAAATGGGGGCCGCCCTTTGCGTGGACACGTGCAGCCCCTAGATCTGGAGCGGCCCCAACAGCATAGGCTTGGCTTTGCCTTCCCTCAGGTGGGACACCTGGAGGTCTCCGCCTACCTCAGTCAGTTGTCCAATCCCACCTGGGGGAAGCGTTGCCAAGGAGACCAGGCCAGGTAGGGGAGGGATTACCTGCCCACACAATAGAGGGAGGATCTTACCTGGGAATCCTCACTTGGCTCCAGAGCTTCTCCCACCCTACCCACCCTCAGTTAATGTCTTCTTTTGCAGGTTAACTTTTCTTCACAGGTTTTGCAGGTTAACTTTTCTTCACAGGTATGCGGGCGCTGCTACGTTAAGGTCGCTGTTAAAGGGCCGGAAAGGAATTTCCCTGCATTGGCAGGTTTCGCCTTTCCCGTAGGAAAACGTCACAACTTTGGCGGTATCAGGCCTTGGGCGGAATCCTTTTGTCCATCTTCCTCTTGCGGCGGCGATACCAGGGTTCCCCGTTAAAGGGGTTTTCTGAAGGGAGGCTTTGGCCGTACACCGAAAGGTCATCATTGCTCTCTCCTGCGGCGGCGGCGTTACGGGGGCGGCCATCTCTGCTTGAACATATGTTCTCCAGAGCCGGCCCATCCCCCCCTCCACTGGATAACCCTGAAGCTCCCTAGGTCCCCGGCTGGGGACCGGGGAGGGAGAACGCCCAATGCCTGAGCCAAGGTCTACCCACATTTGAAATTTAAGAAAGTTGTGGCCAATTTAATCCCATAGCACGTTGTCTTGAGTCGTTATTCCACATGACGGGGGGGCGCGCGGGATCTGGGGGCTCCGCCTGTCCACGCAATTGATGCCTTAAAATGTTGGAAGCCATCTCGAACATCAGCTTGGGAGAAAGGTGAGCTACAAATACATTAAATAAAAGCAAAAGCAACCGCTCTCCATCCAATGGGCCCCATTTTCCTGCATCAAAAAAACACAAGCTGGTTTCTTGGACTGCCGAGGTAGACCGGTTGGACACAGAGGAATGGAGAAAGGGCTGCTAGTATTGATGGCCAAGTTTGGCTTCCAAGGTCACAGGCAGCAGTGCTTCTGAATCTCAGTTGCTGGAAACCGCACAAGAGGGCCTAGAGCTCTCGTTCTTGAATCCCATTTCGTAGGAACATAGAGTTGGAAGGAACCCAAACATCATCTAGTCCAATCACCTGGAATCTCAGCAAGAGCATCCATGGCAGATGACCATCCACCCTCTGCTTAAAAACCCCCAAGTAATAATAATAATAATAACTTATTATTTGTACGCTGCCCATCTGGCTGGGGAACCCCAGCCACTCTGGGCGGCTTCCAACAAAGACATTAAAAAATTCCCTGAACAGGGCTGCCTTCAGATGTCTTCTAAAAGCCTGGTAGTTGTTCTTCTCTTTGACATCTGGTGGGAGGGCGTTCCACAGGGAGGGCGCCACCACCGAGAAGGCCCTCTGCCTGGTTCCCTGTAACTTGGCTTCTCGCAGGGAGGGAACTGCCAGAAGGCCCTAGGCGCTGGACCTCAGTGTCCGGGCAGAACAATGGGGGTGGAGATGCTCCTTCAGGTATACTAGGCCGAGGCCGTTTAGGGCTTCAAAGAAGGGTCCACAACCTCCTGAGGGAGATCGTTCCACTGCTGAACAGCTCTTACTGTTCAACTTTTTCCGTATGTTTAGTCAAAATCTCCTTTCTTGCTACTTGGAGCAAGACATACTCAGGTCCTTCAACCGTTCCTCATAAGGCTTGGTTTCCAAACCCTTGATCGTCATGGTCGCCTTACTCTGCACCCGTTCCAAATGGTCAACATCCTTCTTAAGTTGTGGTGCCCACAACTGGACACAACTTGTGGGTCTTCTGGTGTCATGGGCTGGCTGGACACAGAGGAATGGTGGGAGGAGCCAGTCTCCCCTCTGCATTGAGGAGGAGCTTCCATAACTGCTTATCTATTGAACTTAACAATTAAACCCCTGTGTTGCAAACAATTATCAGTGATATCCAAGGCAACATGGTGACCAAGTACAACGATGCAATATCAATATAAACTCTTTATATAGTCTATATGGAACATAGAACAATATGAGAAACCAAATAAACAGAAATCTTACAAATCTCTGAAAGTCACTAAGTGTGCACTCTTGATGGATTCTCTTGAAAACATAATAAACATAAGTTTTATAAGTCTCTGGAAGTCTTTGTAGACTATGCAAGTCTCTGAAGGAAGCAATGGGTCAGATTCTTATCTGATGAAAACAAGCCGTAAAGTTTTGTTTTATGACGTCCAACACTGCCAAAGTGGTCCGCAAACAGATGTAGTGAACAGTGATTCCGAATATACCCACTGTGAGGTAGAATTCTTCTTCAGCACAGCAGAAGGACACAAAAATACTTCATAAACCCATCTATATGGTGAATGGAATTGTATACCAACAATAGCTATGGAGCAGTGGTCATAATGTTCCTTCCTACTATCTATTGAACTAAGCAGGCAAGAAAGATGTCTTAGACTGAGTCAGTTCATTGGTCTATACTGATGGACAGCAGTTCTCCAGGGAAGGGGCTCAACTCCGTTTTCCTCAGAGCAGACCCACTGAAATAAATAAAAATGGTGACGTTTGTTAATTTCAAAAGGTCTACTTTAAAGCTTAAGTGAAAACCAACCCCCAAGATTTCAAGATCCCTCTGAGTGTCAGACTTTCTTGGGCTCCATGATCACAGCAGATGGTGACAGCAGCCACGAAATTAAAAGACGCCTGCTTCTTGGGAGAAAAGCAATGACAAACCTAGACAGCACCTTAAAAAGTAGAGACATCACCTTGCCAACAAAGGTCCGTGTAGTAAAAGCTATGGTTTTCCCAGTAGTGATGTATGGAAGTGAGAGCTGGACCATAAAGAAGGCTGATCGCTGAAGAATTGATGCTTTTGAATTCTGGTGCTGGAGGAGACTCTTGAGAGTCCCATGGACTGCAAGAAGATCAAACCTCTCCATTCTTAAGGAAATCAGCCCTGAGTGCTCACTGGAAGGACAGATCCTGAAGCTGAGGCTCCAAGACTTTGGCCACCTCATGAGAAGAGAAGACTCCCTGGAAAAAACCCTGATGTTGGGAAAGATGGAGGGCACCAGGAGAAGGGGACGACCGAGGACGAGATGGT